>NC_135537.1:122002945-122332938 GCF_045843805.1 Urocitellus parryii | reverse complement strand
TTCATAAAATGGCCACAATAGCATGATCTGAGTGTGGAGTTTTTGGGCCTTTTGTCATCAAATGCTCACCCATAGTCTCTTGTGCAGGCCCCAGTGAAAAAGGCAGGGGTTTCAGCTAAACAAAAACCTGCTTTGAGCTAAACAAAAACCTGCCAGTTTTTGAGAAGTAACTTAGGCAAACATGAGTTGTGACCTGCCTAGTTAAGTTGTTATTATAGCAAGGCTAGTGGGAGTCATATTTTTTAGCTATGTGAGGTATAGAATTGGGGATAAAAACAGATACTGCATGTAAAAATCAGAGAGTTATTCAGGTTTTTTCTTCAGGCTCATTGTAAAAGCAGAGAAGGGGAAGTGCTTCACAGTGCAATAGACAGTGGACAGGTCTGTACAAATTAGCAAAGAAAAGTAGCTTGTGAGGAAATGACCAAGGTAAAGTACACAGTTAAACTAAAGTGAAATGGAAAAAAATATCTTCCTTTGCACAGAGAATGTCAGGGTGCTATGTAAAAACAAATGCTAGCCACAGTTTCTTTTACAAAAATGCATGTGAACTGGCATGGCAAAGGAGGGCTGGCAGTAATTAAGTTTGCAGACAGTTACAAATTGAAGCAAGGCAGGATGGGCAATATTACCATCAGACAGGTGGACTCTACAGTCCCAACATGTGGTGTGATGCAGTGACGGAAAGCAAAGTTGCAGCAGAAATAAAGCAGTGAGGAGCCTGCCTGGAGTAATCCAGGTGATGGCTAAATTCCCAAAGCCAAAGCTGCTAGAAATGGCTCAATAAAAACACATCAACAGGGAGGGGTTTCAATATATATCTCTGAGAATTAGATGAAGTAAAGAGTGTGAGAGGATATAAGCACCAATTGGTGGACTGCTTTGTGACTCTGGTAGGAATCACCACAGTGAGAGCTCAGCCTCCACAAGTCCAAGGACAGGGTCCCCAACAAGGCTGCTGTTTTTTTACTTCAGATGCTGGCTCTATTACAGGGATAACCAGAAGACCCCACATTTCTGACCAGCTGCTATTAATTTGGGGGTTCCGTGACCTTCTCATAGAACTCATGGATACTGGTGATTAAAGTGCTGCTACAAAGGGTACAAACCAGGACAAGCCAAACAATGAGATACACCAGGTGAGGTCTAGGAGGGTCTGAGCAAGGACCTTCTCCCTGTGGGATCCAGCATACCTTTCTACTGGCCCATCACTGTATTCGCCAAGCAGGAATGTCCACTGAGATTCGGTGTCCAGAACTTTTATTGGGGTTTCATTATGTAGATGTGATTGAATAAATCAATGGATGTGGGGTTGATTTCAGCCTGCATCTCCCTTCAGTGCCCTGAGGTTGGGCTGACTCAAAGCCCTAACCTTCTACTCACAGGAGTGGTATTTACGGTGAATAACTTTCCCTCTCTTGCATCAGATTCAACCTGTTAGCAGAAAATGTTATGATACAAATAATGGACAGTTTTATTATTTGGGAAATACCAAGGATTTAGACTTCCTTTCTGAATTTAGGAGCCAAAGCCATTCAATTCTGTTTATACAACATTTGCCATTTGATATTGATTCATCTTTTCACTCAACATATATGCTTTCAATCATCCCAGTAGATGCATGTGTCAACAGTGCATTCTTTTTTATTGCTGTGTGGTATTGCATGGTGTAGAAATACCACAGTTTGTTGCTATTAAACATGCTTTCAGGTCCCTTCTGGACCATTGATAAGGTGCATGTCAGTGGTTGAAGTAGTAGTTGTAGTAGTCACCTGCATTCTTCATATTCTTTTGGAGAGTCTGTCTTCTACCTCAGCCTGAGAAAATCACCTATACATGGTCATAATCAGAGGGGGGAAAACAACACAATAAAGTGGTCTTGACCAAAAAAGAAAGACTTCTTTGCATAAAAGTTACTAAATTGCTCTAGTATGTAAAAACTTACTTGTGCACAATCTGGTTTAAAGGAATCCACAAAAGAAACATTCTGTTCTGCATGGGAATGTGGCTACTGACCTAAAGTTCTAACTTATGGATAGGAAGACAATGAAGGCAGTTAAATGAGGGAGTCAATTTAATAAGGTGTGTCAGGGTCTGAATAAATCACTCCCTGTGATTTCATGAGAAGCTTTTGCTGGATTAACGTTGCTCCATGATTCCTATTACCCCCATCCTGAGTTCTGGTCTTTCTTTGTGAACTCATGCTAATGTCCTGTGCCTTTCTCAGGAGAAAAATTTTAAGTTATATTTGGTAGAGAAGTGTAAGGAGACATGGAAATGTTGGGAGGTAGAAGCATGAAGTGCTAGCTTCCACACCTTCATTTGTGTGTGGTCCTGCATAGGCTCTCTCTGGTCCAGCGAGGAGGTCTACAGAACAGAGCAGAGGAAGGTGTAACTTTGGGGTCACTAATCAAGACCTCTGGAAACCAAACAGGAAGCAGGTCTGATTTTATTGCTCAGTTACTATATAATACACACCACACACACACACACACACACACACACACACACACACTCAGGCAGTAGCTAAGAAGATTACAGGCAGCCACCTGTGGGAGGCCATCCTCCCACATGATTTGAGTTACCTCCCTGGCTGGGCGAGAGGTGTTTAGACAACATCCTTCTCATTGTCGAGGTGTGCCTGGCCACTACCCTGAAGACCCAATCATCGCACCTGATCTTGGGACACTGCCCCCCTTAATCTTCATTGGATGGGATTTTCCCCAGAATTTTTTGTTCCCCAGTAAAAGTCCACTACCTGGAGTGTTCTCTCTTGCTAGCCTCTTCAGTAAACCTTGCTACCATAATAGGTAGCTGGAGGCTAGAGCTAGGAGAAGCCATCCTGGAGCTGGTTTAAAGGTAATTAGAGTCTGTCTCTTTAATTCAAACTCCCTTAGGATTTCTCACGTCGCTGAACCTTCATTTATGAAGCCTGTGCTGGCTGCAGGCTAAAGCCACCAATATAATTTCTGGCCAACTGTCACTGCAGCGACCAATTGAGGAGTGGGCTGTGGAGCAAGCTAAGGGACTGCAACACACAGCCTTATGCCCAGGGCTGTGCCTATGGGGTAAGTGGTTTGCCACTAACATGCCTAGCACAAGGGGAGTGTCCTGCCACTCAGACACCCTTAATGTATGCCATGCATGCAGTACTCCATGCACTTGTCCCCACATGGTCTCATTCAACATGAGGGGGTGAAACAATGTTTTGGGAGATTTATATGGGAGATTCAGTGAGGAGGGTTTGGGGAATAAGTTCATATGCCAATGGATTATTTTGCATGAGAGGATTCTGGTAAAATAAGCCATTCTTTTCATGTGGAGATAAAGTGGTCTCATCGTACTTGTATTCTTTTGATTTTTAAACCTTGATGTTACAATTTCATAGGTTCTGATATGGTGGGCTTTGCTTTCAGCACATCTGGAAATATATTAGTGTTCATAGTAAATATGGTGGTTACCAAGTGGCTGAGCTATCCCACTTGCTTTGTACCCAGGTATTCCCACACTGAATAAATGGGAAGGCAGGCACCGGCTGAACTAGAATTCTGATGCCAGGAATAGAAACCAGCAAAGTATTTTTTCCCTTTACATTTCTCACAAAATGAAAAATTTTTTGTTTCACTATATTGGAGAATATCTAATAGCTGAGAGTAAAGGGATGAATGCATAGGTTATACCATCTGAGAGATCCAATATTATGTTAACACTTTGAATAAATCTCAAAGCAAGATATGCTATTGTCTCTTAATTGAGTCATACCAGTTACCTCAAATGGTGAGGCCACACATGGCTGGACAACTTCTATTTTAAAACCCAAAATCCAGCAGAGGCCTGCAAACCTGGTGGTCTTATCCTGGGAGACATTTTATACATTTGATGTGATAATGAACTGGACTGATCAGTAATGACCAAGTGGGAGCCTATAATGTGCCCATGTCTTCTGACTCTTATTATCAGGCCACCCCTGCCATACTGAGAGGTACCATAGCCCTGGCCATGTTTGTGACGTCTTAATATACTGTTAATGCAATCATGATTACAGGGAAGTAGAGTTGAAAGCCTCTTGGCACAGTTCCCAACCTCTTCCCTGCAGTGTTTGACAAGAGAAAGAAGTATAGCCAAAGGCTTGTTGTATTCAAAAGAATTAAGTGGACTTTTCCCAACTGCTAGGGGAATGTTCTCTACATACTTGAACTTTCCTTAATTTGGGGTGTCACTGTGATTCAGCATGGTTGCTCTGAGCACTGGTGGAATGACTCAGGATGGCGTCATGGCAGAATGACCATCTTATTTTAAAATTGTTAAAGCCAGATATGCTGGGTCACACCTGTAATCCCAGGATTTAGGTATACTGAGACAGGGGGATCATGAGCTTGAGGTCAGCCTGAGAAATACAGAGAATCCCATCTCAAAAATAAATGAATAAATAAATATATAAATATTTTTTCAGTGTAAACAAAATCATTAAATAACAATCATATTTTATTTGTCCATATCATTATTTGGTAAATTAATCTGGTTGTTAAAGTTTACTTTCCTAGATTTTAATATTGTGAAAGTCCTCTCTTCTTGGTAATGTCACTAGGAGCAGGTTTTTGTATTTTTTTTTAAAGAGAGAGGAGAGAGAAAAAGAGAGAATTTTAATATTTATTTATTTATTTTTTACTTTTCGGTGGACACAACATCTTTGTTTTGTATGTGGTGCTGAAGATGGAACCCGGGCCGCACGCATGCCAGGCGAGCGTGCTACCACTTGAGCCACATCCCCAGCCCCAGGTTTTTGTATTTTATAGTCTCATACTTTGAACTGATCAAGAGGAAAATTTGAAGACAAACTGTGCAGCTTCCAATCACTCTCACATCTCGACTGATGTATTGGTTGGGCTGCACGTGTGACTTTTTGCCTCCAATTAATTCATAAGTAATATTACATACATACCAGGCTATTTAAAGCTCATCCAAGTTGTGTTTAGAATGATGCTTCTTGGACAGGAAAGAGAATGTAATCAGAATTTCCAGTATGATTCCTTTCTGTGGACCCAACGTCACCCTACCTGCTGCTCCTGGGATGGACCCCACACATTGAGCAATCACTGTTAGAGGCCAGGCCTTAGCACTCAGCCTCTCATCTGGTACCATTAGTCCTGTACCAAAACCTGTGCAATAAGGCCAAAGCACTCTAACATGCATTAATTAGATTTATTTGTATGTTCATGTTTACATCATTATGTGTCTTCTATCAAATGAAGTCCTCTACAGAGACAACTTGACACATCAATATGTTTTTTCATATAAGCTTCCTTGATTTCTGTCCCTGTGGTCACAGACCCTCCTCAGCAGCCACAGTGTCCCCTTGTGCATGGGGAGCAGATTTTGCCACCCATTCTTTGTACATGGATGTTACTGAGGGCTCCAGTTTTTGCCATTTCAAGTGCTGGCAGGATATGTACCTAGCTTTAGACATGCTAGATAAAGGAAGGGACACATGCTGAGAACCTGGATGGGTGCTGCCAAAGGATTCTGAGAGCAGAGTATTTATGGCCACATCTCCCAGGGATCTGCCCAGGCCTCTGTCTCTTGTATTCTCACCAGAGCTGTTCAGCATCCAGCTTTAAAACCTGCTCACTGAATGGGGACAGATGACATCTCAGTAATGTGCACATTTGTGTGTCAACATTCAGAGGTTGAGCAACTGCATTTTCAACTTCAATGTTGCAAAAATATTTTTTAAGAAGCTTTGCTTTTTACATATAAACATACACCTGTTGGGTGGATGGTGCTGCCTGTATCCCAGTGACTGAGAGGTTGAGAAGGAGGATTGGAGGTTGGAGGTCAGTTTCCCCAACTTAGGGAGTCCCTGAGCAACTTTTTGAAACAGGTTTTGGGTGGCTGCTGCTGGGTTGGGGTGGCTGCTCCCGTTCTTGTTCAACTTCTTGTTTTGCTCTGGCTGGGGCTGTCTTAGGACCTGCACATGGTCCAGGTGGGAGCACCTCCCCTAGTTGCCATGCTCATTGCTGCTTCTGGGGCCCCACACAGCTTTTATGCAATGTGTGTGTCCATCTTTCAGCAACCTGAGTTTACTACATACTGAGTATCAAGTGCCTTGTCGGTGTCTGCATACAGGTGTGTGACATTCACACAGATAGTGGCCTTTAATTGCCCTTTGTGGAAATTCCAGAATTTGTGAAAGAATCTCGTGACCTCACCTAAAAGTAAAAGGATTAATTTTGGGCAGGAGCTTAGAGACAAGGGCTAAAAATTTGTTGAGGGTTGGGGTATGGTGAAAAGTTTTATAAAGATCAGTCTCTTGTGCAAAGATTCCTGGGAAATATACTGTAACTGTTCTGACCCTGGGATGCCTGGGTAAATCAAACTGGTCTGTGTGGTGTCTTATTTTTTTTTTCTTTTTTCTAGAAATGATTTTTTAGACTGGTTTCTATATTCCTGTTATTAATTTTGGGGGAAAATGTTTTGATTACAATGACTGTGTCTCCTAGTGCCACATAGATGGGGAAATTCCAGCCTCTCTAATCCCTAAGCAATCTCCATCCTGTATATCTATGCCTCAATAAAGTAAGTTCCTTGCACCTCCAGACACTAAAACATGCCAGTGGAATCTCATTGAGCAGAAGTCAGAGAATGAACATACAAACTCTTTCTGCTGTCCTCTGATGATCAAGAACTGATGCTGGAGCCATCTTCTGGGGTCATGGAGAGTGAACTGAAGGAGACATTCCAGTGCCAGTGTGGTGTGCAGCTTATCAGAAAGAGGGAGAGATGAGTGAATGCCCTTCTCCACAGAGTTGAGAATGGGGCAAAAGGCAGACAGTTTCAGGGTATCAGAAGAGGAAGTGGTTTATGTGGAAAAGTAGAAATGATATAACCCTGGGTCTCCACAGCTGAGAGGTATCAGAGAAAGCTATGAAAAAGAAATTTTCCTCAAAGAAAGTCATGTTCCAATTTTGTTTTGGTTCCAAGAGAAAGACTTCAAATACCAATTAAAGCATGAAGAGATCATTGGTAATTTTAGGAACTCAGAAGACTCCCTTATCCTGGAGGATCTGTTCCAAGATCCCCAGTGGATGCCTATAGGGGTCACTACTACAGATAGTACAGATACCAACAGCCACTTAAACCCAGGGGTGCTTAAATACTGAGCACATCCCCACTTCTTTTTTTATATTTTATTTACAGACAGGGTCTTTCTAAATTGCTTAGGGCTTTGCTAAATTGCTAAAGATGACTTTGAACTCAAAATCCTACTGCCTTGGCCTTCTGAGCAACTGCACCTGGTTATTATTCAGTCTTTTTAAAAAAAATATTTTTAGCTGTAGATGGACACAATGCCTTTAATTTTTAAGTTTATTTTTATATGGTGCTGATGATTGTGTTAAGGTGAGATTTCAATAATCACTGAGTCAATCTTAAAAACTTTATTCACCAGTTTGGTGGTCCAGATCCACCAGCTGGTGGGCCAAAAGGTAGGCTGCAAGTCAACACCCTTTGACCCCCTCCTAGGGTTGAGTGTACATTTTATAGTCCAAAACCATATTAAAGCATAAGTGGCTGTTGCTATGATTCAAAACCATAAACAAATCTCATGACTAAAATCATAAGCAGAAAAGAGAGTAGGCCAAAACGTCCCTAGTTGTGTACAAGTTAAAGAATGTTACTAAAAAACATCTAGACAATCAATCTCTGACAGGGAACATTGTCCAAGAAAAATTGGAACCAAAGAGAGAACACTGTTACATTGCAGAAGAATTGCCATTTTGTGTTGCCAAACATGCTATGCTAAGCATCTGTTAATGTATACAGAGGTGGGGCTTTCCCTGGGAGAAGCATTTCTTACATGCCATGGAGTTTCAGGGAAAAATGGAGTCTGGTCATTGCCCATATAGCCTGGCCCATAACATTCCACACTTTTCTAGAAACAACCAAACCTTTGATTTATCTTTTAAATTAGGTAAGAGATTGTAATGGCCAAGCATATACATCAACTTGCATTAACTTGACTGATGAAATATGTTGTCTTAGCAGCTTGGATCTTATAACATAATCCAAGCAAGAGAAAAAAAACATGATTAACATTTTTTGGACCCAAACTGACCTTCATTTTGTGTTTTAACCAAATTACTTATTTATACTGACTGCAATTTTTCCTTTTAATTTTAGGAACCTCCTACTGCTATAAGGAAAAGAGCAATGACTGCACTTGCTGCTTTGAGCTGAGAGGGGTTGATGTGCAGTGGGGCCAGCAGTTTGGTGCCCCTTTTTCAAGGGGTCCATGGTAAAAATCTGGTTTACCTGTGGATGGGTGCTTCTATGAGAGAAACAAAAAGACATGAGTACTGAAATAAGATTAATACAAAATAGCAGTTGTAGCATCTGGAACCTGTCAATAAATATCATGAAGATGATAGAAACAATAATCTTTCACCAAGAGGTATAAGAATTGAGAAGATGTCACCATAACACGGCCAGCCTAACAAAGTCTAGGAAGCTTTTATTTGGGAATGTAAATCTTTAACATTGTCAGAGTTATCAGGAATGTAAGCACAACATTTAGTTAAGCTACTTAATGTCATCTGATTTTTGTAAAATGTCTTTTTATTGACATGATCTCTGTGTCAGTAGAGATCCCTTTATCTTTGTTACTTAGGGCTAGATAATTATACTAGTAAATGCTGATTAAGTCTACCTGTGTAGGAGGTTAGGAAGATCTGTAAGTCTTAAAACTTCTAGCTCTGTTAGTTTCTCTTGGTAGTTATCAGGCATTCTTGCCTAAGAATCACTCTTAGGTTGCCTTCAGTTTTACTTATTGTAGGGGACTAACACAAGTGTACATCTTAAGTTACATTAAAATAACTATTATTTCTTAAATACCCAGGAATGGCTGTGTTTTGGTTTTAACTTTTTTTTGCTGGATTAAGCTGGTCACCTGACCTTGCTCAGCTGAGTTCCCTTGGGGAACTGTATGTTGATGAACTGTTTTTTAAAAATATTTTTAGATGTAGATGAACACACAATATCTTTATTTTTATGTGGTGCTGAGGATCAAACTCGGTGCCTCACACATGTTAGGTGAATGCTCTGCCACTGAGCCACAACCTCAGCCCTGATGAAATGATTTTTTAAAGTATATACATTTTTTTTGAGTAGCCTTCTGGAAAAAGTACATTAAATATAGCTTCTAGTCATGTTACTTCCTTAACTTGAAATTATTTAAAACTCTTTTCTTCAGAAGAGGGTTAAATAGCACTCACACCAAAAGTCTAGTGAATCTGACATGTTCTTTCTCCCATTTTTGCATGTTCACTTACAACCATCATTTTGCTGCAAAATTTCTACTGTGTCTCTCAAAAATCAATACTATGAAAATTCTGAAAGGTTTGGCAGTTTTTTTTTTGAGTCTCTGAATAATCACAGCATTCTGTAAATCTGCTTCTTCCACTATGAGTGTCTCATCTCGCAATTTGAAGAAAGTGCTGTTGCCAGGGAAAAGTGAGGACTTCTTTGAGATCCTTGGTATTTTTCAATGAAGTCTCTGATGTGGCTCATCCTATGAGATGTATTGAATTTCTGAACAATCCTTTTCCCATTGGCTAATTAAGATATGTATATTATCGATAGGCTCCAAGTTGTTCAGTGACACTGTAGACAAATTATTTTTATTTTCAACTTCAATACTCTTTGCTTTAGAAACAATTTTTGGTGTGGCACTTCCCACAGTCTGTGACCCTGTCCTGAGAAGGGCTTAGTAGACACACAAAGTTCACTTTTCTTATCTTTAACTTTAACATCCACCTCTTCTTTACCAAAAATTGCTTGTAATTCTGATCGTAATTCCCCTTTTTTGATAGATTCAGAAACTGCTGACTTGCACCATCAGAATAACTTCTAAAATCATCATTGACTGTGAATCCATTTTTCCATAACTTTATTCTTATCATCTTATTACTACTTCTTCTGTTCAGTGGGGGACAAACATTTGGCACTAACCTTCTGAGCTTCCTCAAAAAGGCTATCAACAAAATATTCACAATTTTTGTTGATTATCACTAAGAGGTTGATTGTTGGATCCTGTTTCAGAAACCCACTTCTCTTTTATACTTTCAAGATTATCTTCTTCTTTCATTCTCTTTGTGTTACTTTAATTCCAGCAACTGGGGAGGCTGAGGCAGAAGGATCACAAATTCAAGGCTCACCTTGGCAATTTAACAAGACTCTCTGAGCGTGGGTCATGGCCGGGTCCTCAATCGCCCCCAACTCGGGGGCACCACCCCTGCCCCTAGGCTGGAGCCCCCCCCCCCCGGGCCACACTTAGCTGCCCCAACAACCTTTCAGACTCTGTGGCCCCACCACACCAATGTGGCCCTACGCCCTTGGTGTCCGAGGGGTGCCTTGTGGGTGCCAGGGCCAGCTCTGTGCAGTCTGAAGAGTGTGCTGTGGTGTGGGGCCAAGGGTATCCTTCTTAATTTTTCCTTAAGTGCTTGATAAAATTTACCAGTGAAGCCATGTGGCTTTGGACTTTTCTTTTTGGAGAGTTTTTTGATTATTAATTAATGTCTTTATTCATTATTGGTCTGTATACCTGTTCTCTTTTTTTTAATGATTCAGTCATGATAGATGTGTCTAAAGGAAACATTTTGCCCATCAATCCCTATCCTCAAATTCCTATGCCTAGGAAAATTTTCATCTGCTTTCGATCTCTTTCAATTGACATATTCTGAGGATTTCATATAGATGCAAACATATAAAATATTTTTGGCATAATTTTTTTTCAGATTGGAAGAAGTTTTAAGGCAGGGGTGTATCCCTGGTAGAGTAGCACAGGGGTGGTTTGAGGTTGTGCCTTTCAAGCATAAGGCTCTGAACTTGTAGCAGCTTCCATGAGCAACTGATATGCTTTGTAAAGTCCTCTCTTGCTCACAAAGGCTGAATGTGTCCTGCTGTTGCAGCTGAGAACTGCACCTGGCTCCTTCCCATTCAAGGTGGTCTCTGATTCCTGACCTTCCCATGAAGGAACTTCCCTGAGTGAAAAGGGGCTCCATGGATGGAATCATTGCCAGGTTGCTTTTCTGTGAAGCTGAATTATGGAGCTGGAGGGGCTGATACAGTTGTTCTCTGACCCTTGATTCCTTACCAGGGACCACAGTGGCCTCCAGAACTGTGTGATCTAATCTTAACTTACCTCTGCCCTTCTGTGCTGCCAGCCCTGCCTTCCTCATGATGGCGCCAACTCCACAAAGAGACTTGAGATGTGAAAACTGTGGCCAATATACTAAAACATGTACAATTTACTAGTCTTATAACATTATAGTGTCCTTTATTACCATGTTGTTATAATTATTATAACAATAGTAAAAGAACACACCGACCTGCACAGGATGCAGAGAACAGGAATGATGAATATCTCATTGGGAGGGCATAGTTCCATGACAGGAAGACTGTGTCTTTCATATTCTTAGTTCATGTTGAATTCTGCACTTTCTTCTTTTGTATTGTTTCATTTTTTGGTGCTGGTGATTGAATCTAAAGGTACTGTACCAAATAGAAAATCCTCCAGCACATTTTCTTTGTATTTTTTGAGTCAGGGTCTCACTGAGTTGCTTTTGGCCTAGCTACTGTGCTGGGGCTGGCCCTGAACCACCCATCATCTTGCCTCAGCCTCTGGAGTTGCTGGGATCACAGGTGTGCAACACCAATACAGGCCTGCAGTTTACTCTTAAGAAATATTACTTTTTTTTTAGTAAATGCCCTTAACAATGAAACTCCAGAGTTTACTTTGTGTTTGTGTAGAAAGGGATAAAATTTAATAAATGCAGTTTTATATGATTGAATATTATTTTATAATAAAATTATTTATCAATTAATTAAGAAAAAATTCCCCACTTCTTGCCCATGAGAGCATCATTGATGACTGGGCAGATCACTCAAGGTCCCTCTCATGAGTCTCTCTGTGGCCCTTTCAGTCTGTCTCACATTCTCCTGCACAGGTTCATTTACATATATTTCTGGGGATGTTTAAATTATAGAAATATCCTTTTAAAACTGGTGATCTCAGTACAGACATCATGAATGCATCATTTTTTTTTTCAGGTAACAGATTCCTTGCCCCTTTGCCGGTGGGCACAGGCAGACCCACCTCAGCAGCTGCACAGGTTTCTCTGCAGCAGATTTCTCCACCAAAGACCTCCACATGGGTGATAGTGGGGGCTTCAGTTCCTTGCTGTTCCAACATCTTCTGTGAAGGAGTCTTCCAAAGAAATATTGAAAAATGGTGCCAAGTCCATAGGTGGAATTAATCCCCAGCATTAGCCATGCTAGGTAAAGGTATACTCTTGTAGAAATTCATTGGTTGTTGACAAAGAGTTCTGTGTCCATGGCCCCATCTCCCAGGGGATGCCTCCCACATGTTCACCAGTGCTGGCCATGAACAAGTCAGTGTGAAGGAGGCAAATGCTACCTCAGTATCGTGTGTTTTGTATGGGTTCACTGGGAGGCTGAATGTGTCTGACATTCTCTGCCCAATGTGGTGATTTCATTTTGAATTCTAGGAGTTTGTCTTTTGTCTTAGAAGGAAAGTTGACTCAGGAGGTTTGGGTATCCCTAGGAGCAGTAGTCATTTCCTTTGTGGCACCTGACCCTTATGTCACAGAAAAGATGTTCCCAGCCCAATGTTATCAAAATATTTCCTGTGGGGCTTTACTTTTTACATATAACTTTGACATATCTGGTTTTTCAACTTCTACCAAACAAAAATGTAATCAATACCTTCAATATTATTTGGCCAATAGAAATCTTAGTGCACTGATGTGAAACAAACAAACAAAAAATCCGGGATAAGAATCTCACAGAAAGATGACCAGAGGAAGGGAGAGGGACTTCCTATGGGTAGAGGATGAGGAAAAGTCTCTGGACCTAGACGGGTGATGGCTGCATGACATGAAAATGTACTTCACTGCACTGAACTAAGAGAGAATGTTCAAGTAGCTCAGAAACTGGCACTAGCTGTGGATCCACTTGGAGCTCCAGTCCTGGTGCTGCTCCAGAAGTTTCTGCCCTGACTCTCTCTCTGATGGTCAAGGTGGTAATGGGACTGGAGCTTAAGCTTAAGGGGCTTTACCTAATAATTCCAATATTATTGATCTTGAGTTATCCATCCAGGAGGTAACCGTACCAGCATTTCCATACCCACTCTGCCTATTTGTTTCTCCGTAGTAGATAATGAGACCTATAATCCAGGCAGTCCCTTCTGTTGTGCTCTTGCTAATGAAACTATTGTAGATAACTCTAAGAAGTCATATGTTGGGCTATCTCTCACTGACCTTAGAGTGATAGTTAATGCCACCTATAGCCATAGACTCCCCCATGGCAAATGCAAGAAACCCTTGCTGCCAACATACCCAATAACACTTTTTGAAAAGCCCCCCCTCAGGTAATGATGTCATCCCATAGAATCAATGTGTCACTGCCTTACCTTGTCTCCTTGATAAGAGGAATTTCTCTGGGGAAGAACAACATCTCTGGGTTCTGGTAACCACCATCGTTGCTACAGCGACTGTGCTGCTCCACAGTATCCAGACTGCTCAGACTCAAACAATTTGTCTACTGCCATGGCAGAAGCCTTTGCCATTTAAAATGACTTAAATAAACTGTCCTGAGGCGCTATTGTAGTCATTTAGCAAGAACTAGGCCTCCACCAGGAACAACTAGATTTTCTATGTATGTTGCAAAGGCTCATTTGTGACCCTGAATTCCATAGTATTTGTGTCACCAATATGCTGTGTCTAAAAATGTAACCTTAAACTTCTCCAAATTTTCTCAGTATATTAAGAGTTCTTGGGAGGCAAACTATATTATGACTATGCATATACTAAGGCAATTGCCAAAATCAATGAGACTAAGGTGTCTATCTTGACAACCTCTTCTTTCTTCCAGGGATTGACTGAACATTGGAAAAATGTTAATATTAATCTGATAGCCAAATTAACTAATCTTCATAATGCTATTACCCTGGTATTACTGTTTTGCTATTACCCTGGTATTACTGTTTATAATAGTGATAATATTTTCTTGTGTTGTGAGATGCTTATGTACCCATGTAAAGGCCACCGAACAACAACAACAACAACAACAACAAAAACAGCAATGCTGGGCTGAAGTCCTTGCAGCATACTCAGAGGGGGGAGATGTGGGGACAAGAGCATGGAGTACTGTATACATGGCATACACTAAGGGTGTCTGAGTGGCAGGCAACTCCCCTGGTGCTAGGCATGTGAATGGCAAACCACTTACCCTGAAGGCACAGCCCTGGGCATGAGGCCATGGGTTGCAGTCCCTGTGCTTGCTCCACAGCCCACTCCTCAATTGGTTGCTGCAAGGGTAATTAGCAGAAATTGGTGGCTGCTTGTAACCTGCTTAGCTACTTCCTGAGTATATATACATGGTAACTGCAATAAAATCAGATCTGCTTCCTGCTTGGTCTCCAGAGGTCTTGATTAGTGACTCTGTAGCCACACTCTTTCTCTACCCTGTTCTGTGGACCTCCTTGCTGGATGAGAGCTCACACAGGGAGGCTGAGGCAAGAGGATAATGAGTTCCAGGACAGCCTGAAACATTCAGCAGGATCCTGTCTTAAAAGAATAAAAATTGAAAAGAACTGGGATGTAGCTCAATGGTAAATCACCCATGATTTCAATTCCCAATAGCACACTCATGCAAAAAAAATCATATAGAATTATAATTTGTACATCATAAAATGTTATTTTACATGGAACATTGCCATGCTTTATGTGAAAAGTTCTCTCCCTCATTTTCACAGGTCCCAGGCAAACCATCGTTTGGCTTTCTGTCACTATACAGTGTTTCAGTCTTTCCTGTCTCACACAATCTTTCATGTATTCTGTCACTCTATTTTCTTTGAATGCTGGTGATCAAATCGCAGGCCTTGAGCTTTCTATGCAAGCACCTACCACTGAACAACATCCCCAATCCAGTCCTCACACAAATGTTTCTCAGAAGCACCCACATTTCAGGATTTCATTTTATGAATATATCACACTTTGTTTATTCATTCCCTGGTCAAGGGACATTTTAAATACTTGAAAATCACACAAGAGACAATATGTGGAGACTATGTTTAAAGCTGCTATGAATATACACATACAAGCTTCATGATGCACGTTTTCATTTCTCTTGGATAAGTACGTAAAACAGGGATTGCTGGGTCTTAATGTTTGTATGATTTTATAGGAAACCAAGACACTGCTTTACAAAACATTGAACCATTTTAGATCCCTGCTAGCCACGTATGAGGAGTCCCCCCCCACAGCCTCACCAACAGGATTGTCAGTGTTTGTGGCAGTCAGCTATCTGTCACTGTCATAAAATACCTGAGACATAAAGATCACTGAGATAGAACTTGAAAGAAAGATTTGTTTTGGCTCAAGGTTTCAGAGGTTTCAGTGCATAGCTGCTTGGCCCTATTGCTTGGGCCTGTGACAGCACAGCATGTCACAGTGGGAGGACATGGTCAGGAAGCAGTTCACCTCACAACAGCCAGGAATCCAAGTGACAGACAGGAAGGGCTGGTTTCCCAATGTCCATTTTTAGGGCACACTCCTGATAATCTAACCTCAACCTAATCCCCTCCCACTAGTGCTCATACACTGAAGATCCCATTCCTCCAGTAGCACCAGGGATTGGGGACCAAGGCTTTGACACATGGGCCATCAGGGGAGGATTCAGGTCCAAACTACATCAGTCTAATTCTTAAGCATTCTGTTGCTCAATGGTGTGTCATTGTGTTTTAATTTTACATTTTTTCTTAAGGCTACTGACCCTGAGCATCTTTCCATGACACTCATATATCTTATTTATGTTGGTTTGTCTCTGTGTCTTCTATTTTTGTATCATTGGTCTACATGTCTATTTTGGTGCTAACACCATGCCATTTTTGTTACTATTGCTCTGTAATATAGTTTAAGGTTCTTATATTGTGGTGGCTCCTGCTTGAGTTTTCTTGCTAATGATTGCTTTGTCTACCCTGGGTATCTTATTTTTCAATAGTGAATGTCATGATATATTTTTTTCATCATTAATTTTAGTAATTTGTGTTTTCCCACTTCTTCCCTTCATTAGCATGGTTAAGGATTTATCAGTTTCATTCATACTGTCAAGGAACCAACTTTTCATTTTGTCTTTTTTTTTTTTGCAATTGTTTCTTTTGTTTCAATTTCATAGATTTCAGTTCTGATTTTAATTATTTCCTGTCTTCTATTTTTGGTGTTGATTTCTTCTTTTTCTAGGGCTTTGAGATGTAAGTTAGGTCATTTATTTGTTGATTTTTTTATTCTTTTAGGGAATTGCCACAGTCTGGCTGGGCACAAAATAACCAAGCCACCACGAGGCACTTGTAGGTTCAAAATAGGAACTCCTTTATTCTCTGAATGCCACCCACGCGGCCCTTCCAGGAAAACCCACCAACCAGAAATCCCTCCTCCGGCACTTCCCCAACCAACTCTCCAGGAATCCCCATGAGAACTCCAAAGCAGCACAAGAACTCCAAAAGTAGCTGGGCCAAGGCGGACTGCAGGGGTCTAATATACAATTGAATACACAGCTTAACATAACCATCATCAACTCAATGGCTTGCTGGCATCACCTCTCAACCACTTCCTTCTGGAAAAAATGCCATGCCTCATTCTAACTTGGCAGTGGCTCTCAGCATCTCCCCACTTCTGTTTAATTAAACACCAAGCATGTGGTTTAGGGACCGTGCCTGTCTTAGGTTGTCCAATTCCACATATGGTCCTTACCCATCATCGGATGAGCTGACCTCAAGGCCTCAGCCTCCTGTCTTAGGTTGGTACCACTACAATTGGATCATACCTGTCAATGACTACTGGTTCAGCATACAGCCATACTTGTGGATAGGTCAGTGGGGGGGTGAGGTTCTTTGCCTCACCTCTATTGGCCCCCAAATTTGGCCTTTGTACCAGTGTGGGGGGTGAGGTTCTTTGCCTCACCTCTGTTGGCCCCCAAATTTGGCCTTGGTACCAGTGGGGGGGGTGAGGTTCTTTGCCTCACCTCTGTTGGCCCCCAAATTTTAGCTGAACGACCATCACAAGCAGAAGGGAGGAGGATACATAAATGCCATGACACCAAGCCAATTGACGGCTCCTTTGGAAAAATTATACCACCATCAGCAAAGATACGCCAGCACTACCACAATTCGCTGCACCAAAAGATAGTTCACAATGCATACAAGTGATACATAGTCCAGGCAAGTTCTGGACCAGATGTATGCGTGTGCCTGTGCGCATGCACACACACACACACAAACTAAAAATGGATTAAAGACACAGAAACAGATCCACATAAATCTGATTTATGACAAAGGTGCCAAAAGCACACATTGGAAAAACAAGAGTCTCTTTATAAATGGGGCAGGGAAAATTCAATAGCAATGTGTACAAGGATGAAAATAAATCCCTATCTTTCACTTTCCTAGGAATTAGACCAGAAACACCAAATTGCTACAGGAATGTGGGAAACATTCCAACACATTGGAAGGGGTACTAACTTCCTTGATGAGATCCATAAAACTCATGAAATAAAAGTGAGAATAAGTGTGAAAGCATCAAAGTAAAAAGATCTGTACAGGAGAGAAAACAAGAGTGTAAAAGAGAGCCTACAGAATCAGAAAAAATGTATGTCAGATACCCTTCCAACAGGGTATGAATAATCAGAAATATTATACAAATATTATACACTAACAATTGGAAAACCTTAATGAGCCAAATAAATGGGCAAAAAAAAAAAAATCTAAAGGGAGATTTCTTACAAGAAAAAAATCAAATGGCCAACTCACATGATGCTGGGTATTCTGCAGTGGGGGAGCAAATCGACTCCAACTGAGGCCACAGCATCTACTTAACTCACCTTGTGAACTCAGGCCAGACCCTTCCCTCCTCTAGGACATACCTAATCCTGTCTGATCAGGAGGCAGGATCAAGAGTGTCAAGGACATTTGTGTGGATCTGGTGCCTTCACCAGACTCCCATCTAAGCCCACTTCTGTTAGTCACCGCACCTCACATTCGCTTTGGGGATCCACTCCTCCCCCAACATGAATGCAGTAAAGAGAGGCTAATTACACTTTCTGACTCTGGGGAGATGAGACAAAAGGATCTCACATTTGAAGAAGGATAGGAGACCCAGGAGTGTGTTGTGTGGCACTGTCTCCATGCCTGTGCCAATGGTAGCATATACATGCTGGGAACGCAAGGCCAGGCTGCACCAAGCAGGGCACACCTGCACCTACCCTGGGAAAACAGTAACCTGGGACTCTGCAGCACCACCCTTTGCAACCCTGCCCAGCCTGGGAAAATATGCAGCAGATGGCCTATGTGTCACTTCCTCTCTAACCCTTCACTGGACAAGTGGGAAACTGAGGCCCAGTGTCACATAGGGACTGGCCCAGACAATAGGACAAGGACAGACTCCAGAGGAAAAGGCAGAGTCCTCACTTCCTAGCTCAGGGCTCAGTCATCTCCCATAGTGTTTCCTTTGGATTAAGAACTTCTATGATCCTGGGGACACCTGCCTGCCTTTGCCATGTGACAGTATTTTTTTCAGCCTCCCAATAGGTACAAAAACAGAGAGGCATACACGTGGAGATCAGAGAGTAGGTCAGAGTAAATGGAGGCCCCAGGAGGTGACATGGAAAAGGAGAGGCCAGGCATGGTGGTGCACATCTGTGATACCAGCAGCTCCGGAGGCTGAGGAAGGAGGATCAGAAGTTCAAAGTTAACCTCAGCAACACTGTGACAACCTGCCTCAAAATAAAACACAGAAAACCAGGTTGGTGATGAGGCTTGGGGGTTAAGCACCCCTGGGATCACTCCCTGAGACCAAAAACAAAAGAAGAAAGAGGAGAGAGACAGCACTTCCATGGAATAAGGGCAGCCCGTCTCCATGTACCCTGACTGGGACGCAGAGAATGGAAAGGGGGAAAAGGCCAGAATTTCATTGTTGGGGGTCCCTAAGGTGCCCAGGGATGTGCTTACTCTCAGTCATCCCAAAGAGAACAAGGTAACAAGGTGGGTGGCTCTGGGAGGTGAGGATATCCCCACTAATTGCATTTCAACCCCCTCAAGATGCAGGTGGAGAAAGAAGGCCAGGAAGGAAAATGGTATTTTCAAAGTCATGAGGCGGGAGACAATGCCTGTTCTTAGCTCTACTCTATGTGACAGTTTACCTGTTTCCATATTTTAGCTCTACTTTTGTGCATTATAGACGTGTGACAACCTGGTTTGTGTCATCTCACACATGTCTGGTGACTTTGCTAGGAAGTGGATTCTAGGATGACGCCCCTCTGCAGGGGAACACTGGTTAAGCCTTAGAGACACGATGACTTGTCCAAGGTCACATGAGAGGACAGGAGGAGGAGCTGGGTTGAAACCTAGCTGTATCTCCTCAGAGCTGGGACCCTGGCTGCACCCAAGCCTTGGGGTTGGCTGTGTACACACATAAAAAGTCATAGGGCTGGAGGAGAGCCAACAGAGGGACAAACATGGGCTTATGTGGAGGATGGGTTAGGCCAGGAACCCCCAAGACATGGCCTCACTTGCTTGGTCATAGAGCAAAACAGAACTTGGAACCCAGTAACCAGGCACCCACATTCTAGCAACAGCCTCCTCCCAGCTCATTTGGTGAAATACTTTGAAAGCCAAAACATGTTTTCCTGTTTCCCCTGTGGAGGCTGACCCTTTAGGAGGCCACGCTGCCAGAGCTCCCCCTATGGCTGCACGGCCCCTTCCCCAGACCCAATCCAATGGACACCCCAAAGAAGGAACTTGTGGAAAAGAGTGCGATGCTGTTTTAGATCCTGCTGCCAGTGCCTCGCTGGTACTCCAATTGGCACTCCTGCAAGCGGGAGGAGGAGTTTTAGGTCCATACCCGATAGCCCTGGTGAGGTGCATCCAGGAGGGAACATCACCGTGAGTAGCCCTGCAGAGCCCCACCACCTTGCTCCTCAGTAGGGGAGAACAGGGACCTGAGGCAGGAATAGGTGCTGGGAGATTGTGAGCCTCCTGTCCTATCATGGTCACCCCCAGGACAGGGATAAAGGTGGGCAATGAAAGTGTCCACAGTACATCCTGGGCACCCAGTGCCATTTCCTGTCCTACAGGGTAGAAGCCTGAGACACAGGGTCTGTATGAGGTCGGGGGAGCAGAAGGTCACAAGGGGCAGAAACACCCTGAATGGAGGCCAGCAGGGGCTGGGGCTTCCGGCCAGCTACCAGGCACTGTCTTCCATTCTTTCCACAGTTTACCCTCAACAAACGTTGGAGCTGCAGCTTCAGCTCCAACTCCACATCCAGTGAAGACTACCCAGAGCCAAGCACCACTGGGCAGGAGCTGGGACTCAGGGTAAGTGCGGAACAGAGGGGACTCTACTGGCAGGGGACAGAGCAGAATAAAAGTGAATAAGAGCAAAGACACCACCAGGACCACCTTCCTGGTAGGGATGGGAGATGGAGGGGCAGAGTCCCCACCATGAGGAATCTGAGCAACAAATCCTCGCCCATCCTCCCCACCCTCTCTGCCTGCCTCATTCTTGGACTCATGCAAGGTCACTGTTCCCATATTTGTGACAACATCAGAACAAGGACATGGACATTATTTCATTTTGATTCTCTGATGATTTGTACTCTGCCATCCAATGACTGTAACTCCAACACCCAGGTGTCCAGGTGACAATGGCCTGGCGGTCCTTCCACACACTCTCCAAGTCTTACACAGCATCAGGATTACTAGGGATGAGTTTAGCTGAAACATCACAAGGCTCCTGCCAATTGGTCCATTTCTCTGATACTTGTGTCTCAAGGAACACACCCCAGACTGTGAAAGCAGGATCTGGGCCCCCAGGACCTCACCATCTTCCAGGGGGACCCAGGTTCCACAGCCATTCAGCCTTTCAGGGCTGTGGGACCTGGAGCTCATTCCCTCCTGGGGCCATTTCAACAGCACCACAGAGAATGATGTCCTGGGTGTCCTCACACAGGGACCCTCCTGTGTGGGATGAGCCTGTTTTCCCATCTCCAGAAGGTGATGTGCTGGTGGGACTCAGGGGATAAGCTCCTAATGCAGGGAGCTGCCACCTCTGCTCAGCTAACAAACTGGCCTGAAGCTGCTGTGTTTCTAACTATCCCCTCAGCAATTCCACTGTGAACTCTGCCAGCCATTGCTCTGCTGGGGCTCTCCTGTCCCTAGGTGGGACAAGCCCCTATGAGCTTTGGCTATTGCACTGGACTCCATCCCCAGACACTTCTGGTGGGTCAGTTTGGCACTGGCTCTGTTTCCTCAATGTCCCAACCAAGAAGGTGGCTACAGAGGGGATGATACCAGCTCTGGATATGTGTTCCAGGCATACTCCCTGTGGGACCTGGAGGACATCCTGGAGCCCAGCGTCTTCTTTGAATCATCCTCTTCGGCCTCAACATCTCGAGTCCTCCCCCAACAAGATGATGGCTCCATGTTTTCTGTCAAGCTGGGACCTGGGTCCCTTGGTCCTCCTCCTCTTGCCTGTGACAGTTGACGCTGGCTTTGGGACATTACCGAAGTGGGTAGTGAAGGCAAATGCTAAGTAAGAAGGAGGTTGATGAGGACCTCCCAAGAGGGATGGGGTCTCATACTGCTGCCCCCATCCCTCTTGGGTGGTCTCCTCACTCTCTTACTTGCATTTGCCTCACTACCCACTTGGTAATGTCCACAGCCAGGTCACTGTCACAGGCCCCGAGGAGGAGGACCAAGGACACCAGGTCCCAGCCTTGACAGAAAACCTGGAGCCAATGGAGGAACAGGCTGAAGGTGAGGAGGACTGAGGTAGGATTATGAGTCTGTCAGAATGGGACAGTGAGGGACAAGCAGAGCATACTGCACAGGAACTGGGGCGGGGCAGGAACAATGAGAGGCAGAGCTGTCATTGTCTGCACATATTCTGGGAACACTGCCCGGTGTTGGGTTTGTGTGTGGAATTGTATGAAAGGCAGTAGGGAATATTCTGTCCCTGGACCTAACATGGTTAGTCTGTGGACCTTTACTCCTCTAGCAGCTCTGGTGCCTGTGGAAGCTCCCGTTCGAGGTCCACCATCTCCACCATCTGATAGAGAACTGGAGCTGGACAAACCTGCAGTGGACGATCAAGGCCAACACCCCCTGCTGGCCCTTCAGTCAGCACTGCATCTAAAGAGGAACCTAGAGCCTCTGTTCTTCTCCCAGATCATTTGGTTATTCGTTTTTATTATCTGTGTTTATTATTGTATTATTTAGAATTAAAGATTTATTTTCATTGTTAAAAGATGCAGTCATTTGTCATCAAGTGCCTTCTCTTAACTGTGCACTAGTCACCACTATGTAGTTCCAGAACGTCTTCCGGAATTCGGTATCCATGACCACTGCCTCCCCACCCTCCTGCTAGTCCCCAGCGACCCCTTAGCTTCTAGTCCTGTGATATGCTGAGTCTGCATTTTTTAAACCAGTGCAGTCTGATTTCTTCTGGGCTGTGTAAAGTTGGAAGTGACTAATTATGTTTCCTTAGAAGGGAAATGCCATAGAGATCTGTGTTTTTTATGTTTTTTTTTTTTTTTTTTTTTTTTTTTTACTTTTTGTTAATGGGCTTGAGCCCAGAGGCACATTACCACTGAGCTATATCCATGGTCTTTTCCTTTTTCATTTTGAGTCAGCCTCTTGCTGGTTTGCTGTGGCTGCCCTAAACCTAAACCCTTTGCCTCAAAGCAGTGTTATTTGCAAATAAAAATACTCTACTACTACTACTACTACTACTACTACTACTACTACTGACTACTACTAATAATAATGTCCAATGCCTGGAGAAAAGATAAATCTGCTTTGTAACAGGGAACACATCCAGCAGGCAAAACCAAAATGTCCAGCTCCCTGTCATTAGAGTTTGTGATTCTCCACACCAGTGCTGAACAAGAGAGTATGTGGAGACATCATTTATAGTAACATCAACAAGCCAAGTAGAATAATAAAGCACTTAGAAACATACAAACTTGCAGTAGATCGTAAACATAAGATAAAGGAAAAGATACGAAAGTCCAGCTCATCTTGCATTACCAACCCACTTGAGAGAGAGCTCCAGGTTCAGAAACAGACCTGTGGCTCCCAGTGGGCACACAGCCTGGACCCCACCCATTGAGCACCCCCGTTGCACCTGCTCCCATCCCAGAACTGCCCTTTACTTCTATTATTTTTTTTTGTATTTTTATTGAAACTAATTTATTTTAAAATGTAAGACTTTTTTAAAAAATGTTCAGCTAATTGGCTTTAAGTGCATTTCACTGTCCTGGTACCCACACCCACCCACACCTGCTCTCCCTCCTGCTTGTCTCCAGGGAACACACTCCCTCTGATCTTTCTCTTCTGGCTTTCTCATGTCATTGTAGTCGGACTTTTGTGTTTGTCCACACAATATTGGCAGGGACTGTTAATTAATTTTCTTTGAATGGTAAATCCCATATAGATCCAAGATTTTTAGTTTTTTTTTTGTTTAATTAGTATTAGAAATTGAACCCAGGGGCACTTAGTGAGGCCTCATCTCCAGTTTTTTTTTTTCTTTATGAGATGGATTCTCACTAAGTTCCCGAGGAGCTCCCTAGGTTGGGGAAACTGACCTCCAACTTTAAATCCTCCTTCCTCAGCCTCCTAAATCACTGGGATATCCTTATGTGCTACTCATCTAGCAGGTCTAAGTGTATATGTAAAAAGAAAGCTTCTTAGAAAATACTTTGATAACATTTAAGTTGAAAGCATTTTTTTTTCTGACTCAAGGGTCAGAATTCATAAAGGAAATGACTGCCTCCTGATAGAAAAAGAAAAAGAACATAGATACTTAGAAAGACAAATTACAACTAGCAAAGTGTTCCTCAAACAACCAGAGACATGAAAAATTGTGCTCTGTATATGTAATGAGAATTTAATGCATTCTGCTGTGAAATATAAATAAAACTTAAAATAAAATAAAATTGGACCCTCCCCCCCAAAAAACCTAGAGTGATACAAGATTAACATCCCAGGGATACGTAAAACTTCATGAGAAAATCATTTTTCTAGGGGGACAAAGAACAAATTCCTGCAATTCAAAAGGGAATCACTGCACATAGTAACTGTGAACCTTTGAATGTTGACACACCATGGTCAACACACTTACTACTGAGAGTTTGTTTGTTTGTCCCCATTGATGGGCAGGTTTTAAGGCTGAACAGCCCTGGTGAGAATACAGGAGACAGAGGCCTGGGCAGATCCCCTGGGAGATGTGACCACGGATACTCCTCAGAATCATCTTGCAGCACCCTTCCAAGTTCTTAGCCTGTGTCCCTTCCTTCATCCAGCATGTCAAAAGCTAGGTACTTATCCTGCCACCACTGTTGGAAATGGCCAGAACTGGAGTCATGTACAGGGGATGAATGGCCACATCTGCTCCCCATGTACCAAGGAACACTGTGGCTGCTGAGGTGGGTCTATCTGTGCCCACAAGGATAGAAGTCAAGGAAGCTGTTACATGAACACATTGGTGTGTTCAGGGTGTCTCTACAGAGGATCTCATTTGATAAAGGACACATCAATGATATAAATCTGCAGTAAATGCAAGTGAGAACTGCTGTGGCTTTTTCCCACAGGATTTGGTACAGGACTACAGGTACCAGGAGACAGATTGAGTATTCTGGCCTGGCCTCCCACAGCGATTGCTCAATGTGTGGGTCCATCCCTGGAACAGCACAGAAGGGCCAGTTCAGGTTCATAGAAAGGAATTATGGTGGGGCTGTGCTTAGCTTTCTCTTTCCTATCTGAGAAGGAGCATTCTTAATACAACTTGGATGAGCTTTGAATAGGCCAGACTGTAAAGTTACTGTAATATTAGCAAAACCTATAGGTACAGGGCAATATACCTCATGTCCATAGACAGAAAAATCCTTAATACTGGTAGAATAAATTCAACAGAACATGATTAAATCATACACTAGGACCAAATGAGATTTATCCCAGTTGCAAAAATGTTTCAAAGCACAAAAATAATTCAATGTGGTCAACTGTACTGACAGAATGAAAGATAAAATCATATTATCTCATTAGGTGTAGAACGATGATTCTGAAAAAAATCAACACTCTTTCATGATGGATGGCCTACAAAAATTAGGTAAAAAGGAATGCACCACAGGACAATAAAGGTCACAGAGGATCTGCCACATCAAATGTTGTATGTAGTGGCCGAAAAATGGAAAGCTTTTCCTTAAGATCATGACCAAGGTGAGGCTGCCCACCCTGCAGCAATGTCTGTTCCATGTAGTGCTGAAGACCTCAGACAGAGGAATCTGAGAGGAAAAAGAAACCACAGGAATCCAAACCAGGAAGGAACAAGGAAGGGCTGCCTCTGTTGGCAGAGGACAAGTCCTCTTCATAGAGAATGCTACACTCTTTTCCAATGAAAACTGTTAGAACTAATTAACAAGTTCAGTCAAGGTTCAGGAGACAAAACCGACCTGAGAAAATCAGATGCATTTCTATATCCTTAATAATCATCTATCAAAAAAAAAAACCCCAAATAGTAATATTCTTTTTACAATTGCACCAAAAAGAACAAAATACTTCGGAACAAATTGAGCCAAATGAATTCAAAGAAAGCAAATTTACATGTATAATACAAATTATAAAACACTGATGAGAAAAACTGAAGACATACATGCATATAAAGATATAGTGTGCTTATGGATTAGAAGAATAAAGATAGTTAAGATGTCCAGGCTACCCAAAAGCAAGAGATTCAGTGACGTTCCTGTCAATCTATCAATGGCAATTTTACTAGGTATTGAAAGAAAATCCTTTAATTCATATGACACCACAAAAGGTAATAAATAGCCATCTCTTCCTGAGAAAAGAAGAACAAAGAAGAGGTATTATAGTAATTATTTTCAAATATATTGTAAGACCCTCATAATCCACTCAGATACTGACATGAAAACTGACACAAAGAAGAGAGTAGAGAATACCACATGTATGTGGAACACAAGAGAAAACTCAGATACAAACCCATGCACACATAGTCCATCACCAAAAGGCACCAAGAACTGACAATAGGGAAGGTAGAGTCTCATCCATGTATGGTGCTGGGAAAGAGGATATTTACATGCAAAGGAATGACGCTGGACCTGTACAGTACATAAAAGTGAACTAGAAATGGATTAAAGGCACAGAGGCAAATCCACATTCAAAAGAGCTGGCTGCAACATTAAGCTAAGAAAATGGCAAATAGTTCATGCAACACACGACATGAGTTTCTCAGGGCCTCTAGGGTCCTCTTCCACGCTCGAAGGAAGGAGAGCACCAGGAATCCCTCTATTTATTAGGAAAAGACTTTCAATAGAATATTCCAACCAAATAAGGTAGGGGATAGAATTTCAGAAGCGTGGTTGCCCAATCCCTTTGGGTAATGCTCAAGCCCAGAGCTGAAGCACTTCCTTGCAGAGCGAAGGTAAGGCCCACTTGGCTTCGCACAGTGTGTGGCTTGTGATGCCAGTTCAATACCTTCATTATTCAAGGCTGAGGGGATGTCCTTTGCTCCTGCGCAGGGTGGCCCCCGACACTGAGATTTCATACTACCACAGCCAGAATGGCAATTATCAAGAATATAAATAAGGATAATTGTTGAGGATGTGGGAGAAAAAGTATGTTAATACTTTGTTGATGGCACTGCCAACTAGTACTACCAATTTGGAAAGCAATGTAGAGTTACTCTGAATGGAACCACATATGGTCCAGCTTTCCCACTTCTTGGTAATTATGTAAAAAATCCCAAATCGGTATTCTATAGCACAACAGCCAAGTTATGAAACCAGCCTAGGTGATGACCAATAGGATGAATGGATTAAGAACATGTGATATATATATACACACAATGGAGTTCTACTCAGCCATAAAGAAAAATGAAATTATTTCATTTGCTGGTAAATCAATGGAACTGGAGAACATCATGCCAAGTTATATAAGTCAGACTCAGAAAGCAAGGTTCAAATGCCTTCTCTCATAAATGTAAGTTAGGGAGACAAAAGGGAATAAAGTTGGGGGATCTTCCAAAAAATAGAAGGGATAGGAGTAGAAATAGGAAATAAAGGGTGAGGGAGGACAAGAGGCAAAGGGGAAGAATTTGGAGAATAAAGTTGATCAAATTATACTATGTGCATGTGTGAATATATCACAATGCAGTCCAATTTTATATGTAACTATAATGCATCAATTAAAAGAAAATCAGTGAGAGACTGGGAAGATGGTAGAAGGGAGCAAGACAGCAATTCCCGATCTCCTCACCACACAGAAAGGAGGCAGTGAAGGAAATTCCCGATCTCCTCACCACACAGAAAGGAGGCAGTGAAGGAAAATCAGAATTGAGAGATGAGTGACAAAGGTTCAAAGACTCAGTATTACCAAGTCTTAGGTCTGGAAATACTGGACACCACAGTAGAAAATCAGCACACGTTTCTCTGATCTGGAACCCAGGCCAGGATAGAGGAAGGGGTGGGGGGCAATAGAAAGAAAGACAGAGAGGGAGTAGAAATTTACTTAAACTCACCCACTAAAAACATTTGGAAAGGCAGATAAAAATTTAAGTGTGATGGGAACAGCAGGGCCCTTATAACAGATCAAAGGTTAAAACCAAATTGTGAAAGGAAAGCTGAGCCAGGGGTTCGCAGCCATCTCATGACAGGACATCTTCCTATGTCCAGACAGCTGCAAATGAAACCAGAGGGAAGTCCCCTGGAGTGGGACCTCATAGGAATAGAGCCAGAAAGAAGTTCTAGAGGAACCACTAGTAGCCCCCAAATCACTGAAACTCCCTCCCCCAGAAAAGGGGGGTTGGGCTGAGTGGACTGCGCTAGGAAGTACGCCTAGCCCACCACTCTGCAACCCAGGCAAAGGCAGGGAGAAAAAAGAAAAAACAGCAACAAGAACAAAAAAACTCTGTGCAGCATCCACTGACCCAGATAGTGACAAAGCAGCAAAGTAACTGTGGCTCTGAGCAGAGGAAAATGGATCCCTGAGGACCACAGCAGCACCAACCATGACATTGAGGGGAAGCACTGTTGAGAAGCCCAGGGACCATCCTCTTGACAGTCCATACCAGAGGGAAGCTTCAGACCCCAGAGCTTATAAACCAGAACTGGCCATGGGAGGGTCACAGCAAACAGGGAAGTGGCTCCTGTACCCCAGCAATCATGGGGGGATCCATGGCCAAAGGAGGATGCACACATTCAAAATGTCCAAACCCCAATGAAAACCAACCAAGATCCAACAGGAATTTTCTTCACCTGGCATGATTTTCTATAAATAACTCTAATATCAACATTGAACATATAAATAACTTTTTCACTTGAATGATTGTGGTTATGCTAATAGCCAAGATTCAACACAATGGACTGTATTTTATCTACTGGTTTAACTAGAATCAATCTTCCTATCCTTGTTTTCCTTGCTCTACTTTATAGTTGCTCCTTTTACCCTTTATATTCATCCTCTTGTATTATCTGCTATTACCTCAAACACAAATACCACCCAATCTACTCCTCCTTCATTCCTTCCTATCTTCTTTCATCTTTTTCCCCAATTTTTCCTCTTCCCCACTTTTAGCCCTCACTTAAGATTATAGCAATTTTAGTAAATTGAAGAACTAAATTTGACCTATTCCAGAACTTCACTACAGCTTAGACCTAGATTTGAGGAGCTGTGGACAACAATGTCAACATGGTGTTTCCCATAAGGTTGAATAGCAGGAGGCTTGGTTCTGAGTGATTGTAGTAAACAGGGTTCGGTGGCATTTCTCAAAGTGGTGCTGATATTTGGATCAACAAAAGTTTCACTTTGACTTAAAGTTCCAATATCTGGATATTCACCGAACCCAGGGCTCTTAAAAGAAAGAAGCTCACAAAGTAGTGAGCTATCACAACAGATGTGTAGACATACAAACAATATGAAAAGAGAAGGGAACAAACCATCCCAAAAGCCCATAATGCTTTAACAACTGATCCCATCAACACTGCAGTGGAGGAAATGTCAGAAGAATTAGAGAGTTAATAGTTAAAATGCTGGATGAGCTAAAAGAAGATATAAGGAGTGAAATTAAATATGGGAAGTAAAGGATCACTTGAATAAAGAGATAGAGATTCTGGAAAAAAAAAAAGCTGAATGGAAATCCTAGAAGTGAAAGACTCAATAAGCCACATTAAAATTTCAATGGAAAACACCACCAGCAGACTAGACCACTTTGAAGACAGGTTTGAGGCCTCAAAGACAAAGTAATTGATCTTGAAAATAAAGTGGACCATGAAGAAAGGATGTTCAGAGACCACGACCAAAGCAACATCACACTAACTAGAGAGGAGCTGAAATGATTTCTTATAAGATTAGGAACAAAAGAACATGTATATTCAATATACTATTGGAAGTACTGGTCACAGACATAAGAGGTAACAAGAAAATACAAGGCATCCAAAGAGGAATGAAGGCGGTCTAAATATCCCTGGTTTGCAAATGACATAATTTCATATACATAAACTCCCCTCATTATAAACATCTGGGCTGCAGGCAGCCCCTGATTTCCATGTCTCCTGGCTTCTCAGGGCTCCCATCAAGCTGGCTGCACAAGGAAGTAAAAGGAATAGATTCTCTAAAGACGAATGTTGGTGGAAAGGAAAGAGGTGATCCCAATGTTGCTAAAACCCAACAAATAAGCCACAAAGTACAGAAGACATGGGGATCTTTCGGCATAATGAAAATAACAGCAATAATCAGGTAGAACTGTTGCCAAATACCAAGCTGTTATGAATATTAATAATGTGCTGATGCAAAAACCAAATGCTCAGAATCAACTCTAAAACTGCAGAGCTTTCAGGATCAAGTCTATGTTTCAAAACTTTTAGTTAATAAGAGTTTCTTATTATAAATTTATTTCTTAAACTGTAGGGAAATCATGTGTCATTTAACTATCTTTACCATTTCTAAGTGTACTGTTCAATAAATATTAAAGACATTATTGTGCAGTAACCACCTCTGCCCACCTCCAGAACACTTTCTACTTGTAAAGCTGAAATTCCAAACCAACAGTGTACAAGGGTCCCCCCACTGATCCATAGCCATGCCAACACTTGTTCTCTAGACTTCTTGCCAAGAGCCGGCCTAACAGGTGCTCAGTGACACCTCATTTTGGTTTTGAATCTGCATTCCCAGCCATTAGTGATGCTGAGCACCTTTTCATATCTATTGGTAACCTGTCACTTCCTTTGGGAAAATGCCAAGGCAGGCCTTTTCCCCACTATTAGAGTCATCTTAACCCCTGTCAGATGTGCTTTGTAAATATTTCCCCCACTTTGGACATTGCCCTTTCATTTTATGGATGGATTCCTTTGCTTTTTGTAGCCCTGCTTGTTTAGTTTTCTTCTGTTGCCCATCCTGTTGGTTTCATGTCCAAAAAATCATTGCTAATACCCATATCAAGAGATTTCCCCTCGGTTTTCTTCTGAGAGTTTCAGGACTTGTATTTAAGTCTGTCTTCCATTTCAAGTTCCTTTATGTGTATGGAACATAAAATAAGGGTCCAATTTCATCCTTCTGTGTGTAGGTGCCCAGTCTCTGCAGCACCGTGTACTGAGGAGACTGTCCTTTCCCTCTCATGCACTTCTGGCCCCCTTGTCAAACATGACTTGACCCCATGTGTGGGTTGAAGTCTGGGCTCTCAGCTCGGCTCTGCTGGACTATGTGCCTGGTTTTGTCCCAGTGCCATGCTGTCTTGATATCCTGGCTTTTCATAGTTGAAATCAGCAAGTGTGATGCCTTGGAATTATGTTCTCAATTCCCTTTGGGGTGTTACTTTAATATCCTGCAATTTTACTGAAATTATTAGTTCTAACACTTTTCTGTGTGACATCTTCAGGGTTTTCTACATATATGTTATGTTTTCTTTGAACGGACATACTTTTATTTCTTCCTTCCCTATTTGGATGCCTCAATTTCATTTTCTTTCCTTATATGCTTTTGGCTAGAACTTTCAATATTACATTAAATGGAAGGGGAAAAGCAGGCATCCTGAACATTTTGCCAATTTTACCAAATAAGCTTTCAAGCTTTCACTCCTAATTATGGTGTTATCTGTGGCTTTTCATGTCATATCTTTATTGAGGTAGTTTCCTTCTAGTCCAACTTTGTTAACTGTAATGTTTTTCCCTTCATAAGATGGTGTTGAATCTTTTCAAACACTTCTTCTGCTTTGGCAGAGATGATGATATTCCCCCTCTACTTCAGTCTGCTAATGTGGTATACTGATTGATGGTCACATGTTGAGCCATCGCCATGTTCCTAGAATAAATTATACTTGGTCATGTTATACAGTCACTTTAAGAAGCTGCTGAATTGCACGTGCTAGCATTGTGAACATTTCTGCACCAGGTTTCATAAGGGACAATGATCTAGAGTTTCCTTCTCCTGTCAAATCTATGTCTGGCTTCAGTACCACGTTATTGCTGGCCTCTCGGAATACATAAGGTATGTTCTCTCTCCTTTGAATTTTGGAAGTTTGAAAAAGAAAGCTGGTAATGCTTATTTAAACATTTTTAAAAAATATTTTTAGTTGTAGATGTACACAATACCTTTATTTTATTTATTTTTTTGTAGTGCTGAGGATAGAACCCAGTGCCTCACATGTGCTAGGCAAGCACTCTGCTACTGAGCCACAATCCCAGCCCTTATTTAAACATTTGATAGACTTCTTTAGTGAAGTTATCTGGTTCTGAACCATCCATGTGGTTCATTTCGTGTTCTGGTTTAGAACTTTCCATCGGAAAGTTGTTTTGGATTACTAGTTTAATCTCTTGTGAGTTTTATTTTTCATTTTTTATGATTTCTCAAGATTAAGTCTTTAGAAGGTGGTATGCTTCTTGGAATTTCACATTCCATACCAGTTATTCAATTTGTTGGCATATACTTTTTCATAGTTTTCTCTATTAAAAAGAGAAAAAAGTTTTTTGAGTCAAGGTCTCACTGACAGTGAACTCTTGGGCTCAAGTGATTTGTCTGCCTTAGATTCCTGAGTAGTTATGACTACAAGCATCCCCATTGTGGACAGCTAAATTATTTATGAATGTAGATAGTAATGTTCTCAACTTCATCTCTGATTTTAGTAATCTGAGTCTTTCTTTTTACTATACACCCAGATAAAAGACTTTCATTTTTTTGTGATCTTTTTGAAAAACTAATTTTGGTGTATCGAATTTGGAAGTTGCTTCATTTTTATGCATATTCACTATACATTCAGAGATGTGAGATTTTAAAAATGGTACGCTCTAACAAAATGCTACAGTGAAATTTGGTAGAATATTAACAGATTAATTTGTTCTTAGATGTCATCATAAAAATTGAATAAGTACATCATAGCATGGCAACTTCAAAATGTGAACCAAAGCCCTTTGTAAATATTTATGTGCTATAGATTATGGTACTATAGAAATGGAATGAATTATTATATTCCTTTAAATATGCTCTCCAGGTATGCTTTGAAATAAATGACCCAATATACACTTATTAGATTTCTTCTTTCACATCATTTGTTGGGATTTTAACAATTCCTGATGTAAAGGTTAAAAGTGCAATGGAGCAAGGAGTATTTCCATAGAAAATAGAAAGTTCCTTTTCTCTTGCAGATGCAAGGGTGAGATTTTGTCTGCTACAAAATTTGTTATGCCTAAGTGCTCCTGACAATGTTTAATTCCACAGGCCACAGTATTCTGTCCCCTACAGTAGAGCCCCAATTTCACTGTGTTGCTATTGAATCCACTTAGAACATCTACGAAAAAAGCAGAAAAAGGGCTTCGATATGAAATAAAATTTTCATTGTAAGTTAGACTTCAGAGTACTTTTTTTCTAGAGAGGTTTTAATTTGCATGAATCTGAAGGATATTATATGTATTTGCAAATTAGCTTTGTCTTTATTCAAATATATAGTTTTTAAAAACTGAGGTGTTTGCTTTTTATTGTGCTCCATCAACATTCCAGAAACTTCATATTCATTTACTCATTAATTGCATTGTCCAATATTTATTGCTATAAATGTGCCTTGAATATGTTGGTTGCAATACAGTTAAAAATGAAAATGGGTACTTAATGGTTATTTAGTACGTGGCTTCAAACATACATTGATTCTCATTATTTAATAATATACAGTAATCTATATATTCATGTCCACTAACTATTAAGCATTGTCTCATTCCTATCTATTATAAAGAATTTAATTTATATTGCTCTTTTCTATATTTGGGGATATGTTGTTATTTTTTAATTTGTTCTAATTATTTATACATTATGGTAGAATGCATTTTGACACATCATACAAAGATGGAATAAACTTCTCATTTTTCTGGTTGTACATGACAGTTACACCAATTCTGTAATCATATATGCATATAGGGTAATACTGTTGCTGTTTTTAATAAGCTTCATTTGTTGGAGAATTTTTAGGTGCACATCAAATTGGGTAGAGATTTCCTGTACATCTCCTGGCTACCACAGGCTCCCAGTTATCCACATTCCCCCACCAAAGTGATATGTTTCTTACAATGAACAAATATGAATTGATTTATTTTTATCAAACAATGAAAGATTTTATTCTTGTGTATTACTAGTGAAAATTTAGACTTCATGAGTGATATAAATTCCATATTTCTTTTTGTTGTTCCTAATTATAAATGGGCTTATAAATTTATGAGGTAATTTCTAATGGTTTTGGAAAGGCATTGAAATATTATTGTCAAGAAGATGAAAAACATTTAACAGCTCATGTGGCAGTTTTTATTAGTAACTGAAGCATAAGTGACTGTTATCTGTTTATTTCAAGGGTCAATGTCAGTGGGCCACAGGGATCTCACATATTTAGAAAACCTGATTTGGGGTGTGATTGTAATGAGAGAAATATGTAAATCAGTAGATCAAGAAAAGCACTACCCATCGGGAATGGGCCTCATCCAATCAGTTGAAGGACTGGATAAAGCAAAACACTGAGTAAGAGTGAACTGTTCCTGCCCAGTTGCCTTTGAGCCATGACATGGGTTTCATTTGCCTTCAGATGTGAACTTGAACATTAGTTTGTGGGTATCAACCAACCACCTTCTCACCTCAACTACACTATTGGCTTTCTTGTGTTCAGGCCTTCAGGCTGGAATTCGACCACAGGCTCTCCTGAGACACCAGCTTGAGGACTACAGAACTTGGGACTCATCAGCTTTCAAGATCACATGAGCCAGTCCAGAGTCAGTTTCTCTTCCTGCTGGGACACACCATAGTGTCCCAGGGATACAGACTTGCTAGCTCTGGGCAAGGCCTTCTCTTCTGGGAATCTGCCCCATAGCCAGAGGCACCATCCTCCTCACTCCCTCACAGACAGGACAGTTCTTACAGGCACCTTGTACCTCACAGGGTGAAATTCAACATGTCTGGAGACAGCCCATCTGTGTGTTGCTACAGCCCCCTACCATGCACCCAGGTGACCAACTCAAGCAAGCACACTGGGAAACCTACTTGTCAATTCAAATTATGTCCCAATCCTGGACGGAGGGTCTTCTGGTAAACAATGGCAACTCCTACTTCAATGCACCTTTCACATCCCCTAGTGATTTCTATGGGTTGTGCCCCATAGAAGCACTTCTTAAATAGACCAGCTTTCCTTTGCCCCCCTGCCTCACAATTAGGGCAGGCAACTAAGCCTGACTCCCATCAGTCAGCATGAAAACCAAATACAAAGCAAACACCATGGAATTCAACCCACAAAGTTGATCTGTTTTTACCTTTTCTTGATTTCACTGCATGCGTGCAGCAGCCACCCAGAAACCAACCACTTCTTTGCTTGACAATCACTAGCTGTTGAAAGGGAAGAGTCCAAGTGGGATAGAATCCAGCAGCTCCACAGGTTTCTCTAAAGTTCAGTCCTAGGGAAAAGACCAAACTGCTCAGGAATGTCAACTAACTCTGCATCTCCTGAGAGTAGGTTTCTGCACAAGCCTTTTCATTTATTACCAGCCCTCCCCATTACAGCATGTCTCCAACATCACCTAAGACATCATATATATTTTGTGTTTCAGGGATATTTTTTGTTCTTCAGTTACAGGGGCATTTTCAACTAATGAAAGTTATCATGGTCAAAGTTTTATCAGTCATCACTGGGAGGTGCTCACAGGTTTTTGTGCAAGCCCCTGGTTACACTTTCCCCAGCACAATGTTATAAAGGATCTGTCCATTCCAGTGCTCCAGCTTCTAGCCTATGCTCTTCAAATCCCATTCCCTGTGTGGACTCAAGCAATCATCATGTTCAAATTTAGAATGTCTAAGATTGTACACTACTAGAGATAAGAGGAACATATCTTAAGATCATAAAAGCTATCTGTGCTAAGTCCCAGGACATCATTCTAAATGAAGAAAAATTAAAAGCATTCACTCTAAAAACTGGAACAAGAAAGGGATGCCCTCTTTCACTACTTCTATTTAACATAGTTCTTGAAACACTTTCCAGAGTAATTAGACAGATGAAAGAAATTAAAGGAATACAGATAGAAACAGAAGAACTCAAATTAGCACTATTTGCCAATGATATGATTCTGTAGCTAGAAGACCCAAAAAATTCCACCATAAAATTTCGAGAACTTGTAAATGAATTCAGCAAAGTAGCAAGATACAAAATAAACACCCATAAATCAAAGGCATTTCTGTACATCAGTGACAAATTCTATGAAAGAGAAACAAGGAAAACTATGCCATTTACAGTAGCCTCAAAAAAATAAAATAAAATAGTTGGAAATCAACCTAACAAAAGAGGTTAAAGTCCTCTACAACAAACTAGAAGATAGAAAGATCTTTTTTGTTCTTGGATAGGCAGAATTAATATTGTCAAAATGACCATACTACCAAAATTACTATACATATTTAATGCGATTCTTATTAAGATCCTAGTTGACATTCTTCATAGAAATAGAAAAAGCAATCATGAAGTTCATCTGGAAAAATAACAGACCCAGAAAAGCTAAAGCAATCCTTAGCAAGAAGAGGGAAGCAGGTGGCATCACAATACCAGACCTTAAACTATACTGCAGAGCAATAGGAACAAAAACAGCATGATATTGGCACCAAAATAGACTGATAGAGCAATGGAAAATAATCGAGGACACAGAAACTAACCCACAAAATTACAATTATCTTAAATTAGATTAAGGTGCCAAAAACATACATTGGAGAAAAGATAGTTTCTTCAACAAATGGTGCTAGGAAAATTGGAAATCCATATGCAACAAAATGAAATTAAAACCCTATCTCTCACCATGCCCCAAACTCAACTCAAAGTGGATCAAGGACCTGGTAATTAACCAGAGACCCTGTGTCTAATAGAAGAAAAAGTAGGTCCAAATCTCATTAATGTTGGATTAGGCCCTGACTTCCTTAATAAAACTCCCATAGAGCAAGAATTTAAATCAAGAATCAATAAATGGGATGATGGGCTGGGATTGTGACTCAGTGGTAAGAGCGCTTGCCTAGCATGCATGAGGCACTGGGTCTAATCCTCAGAACCACATTAAAAAAATAAAGATATTGTGTTTACCTAAAACTAAAAAATAAATATTTTAAAAATAAAATGGGATGGATTCAAACTAAAAAGCTTCTTCTCAGCAAAAGAAACAATCAGTGAAGTGAACAGAGAGTCTACACATCTTAGGAACAAATTTTTACCACTCATACATCAGATAGAGCACTAATCTCTAGGGTATATAAAAACTGAAAAAGCTAAACACCAAAAAACCCAAATAACCCAATCAATAAATGGGCCAAGGAACTGAACAGACATTTCTCAGAAGAGGATATATAATTAATCAACAAATATATGAAAAACATGTCTCATAGGAGCCACACAACTCCTGGGAGTCTTGTACTAAGCTTTGGTACTTGCTCCATCAATATCTGATTTGTTCAACTCTTTTCTTTTTCTTTTGTTTAAATATTTTTTAGTTGTAGATGGACACAATTTATCTATTTATTTATTTACTTACTTATTTATTTACTTATGTGGTGCTGAGGATTGAACCCAGCCTGCTGAGATGAGCCTCTTGACTCTCCTCTGTCCTTGCTCATTCTCTTGGGAATTTGCCTAGCCTTCTTCTCTCTGTGTAGTTTCAGCATAGATTTCCCCTTTGGAAAGGATTCTGATGCTAAGAATACACCTAAAGTTTGCTGGAAGAGAAACAGCCCACTGTGAGCATCTTTCCCAACACCCTCCTTTGATAGGAGTTCTCAGATAAAAGGCTGGAGTTTGCATGGGTCGCCCTATAAGCCTGGTCCATCCCTTTCTTCCACTAAAGATATGACAATTATCAATAACCAAAGCATCATATATTTAACTCTTGTTCCTTTGCATTTCCTTATGCATCCAGCAGGCCAACCTCAGATGCTGGATTTGTCAAGAGTTACTTATCTATGCACCTATTGTAAACAGTAGAGGAAAATTATATTACTAACTCAAAATCTTCAAACACACAAAAATTAATAAAGAAAATAAGTAGCTATAGCTTTGATCCGACTTAAAACATAAACCTTTCATGCTGAGGACAGGAGCTTTGTGGGCAGCAGTGAGGTAATTCCTGCTGCAAATCCACCAGTGCTTTTTGATCTGGAGAGTGGTGATGTTACCTGGAAACAATCCTCAAGACCTCCTAAAGAGCCAGGTTGCTTCTCAGCAGTGAGAAGACACTGTCCTCCCACTGAATGGCTCTTTGGGTGCATCCCCTTAGAATGGCTGACCTTGTTCCATCCTTCAGCACTGGTGCCCACATCATGCAGACTCTTGGTTACTGTTTTTGTTAACTGTTGTTGAGGTGTAACTGTGAAATTAAATTTGTATACATTAATGTACAAACCATTTTTTGGATACACTGTGAAATGATCACCAAAAAATAATGAACTTATCACAGTCACCATTTTCTTCTAGTGTGTGTGTGGAGAGAGAATACCCAAAATCTACCCTCTTAGCAAATTTCAAACATCCCATGTTTTTAATCATACTCACCATGCTACATCTTGTATAACCATTGTATCTCCATCTTGTATAATCATTTTTAGACACTTTAACCAGTATCACCTACCCCTTTTCCCTCTCAACAACCCCTGATGCCCACCATGGACTCTCTGCCTCTGAGTTTTGACTATTTTAGGTCCCACACAGAAGTGAGCTCAAGCAGTATCTTTCTGTGTCTGCTTATCTCAGTAGCATGATATTCTCAGAAATCCATGCTGTTACAAATTAGAGGATTTTTCTTTTTTTTAAGACTGAATAATAGCCATGTGTGCTGGCACACTCTTATAATCCCAGAAAGCTTGAAGGCTGAAGCAGGAGGATTGTGAGTTCAAAGCCAGCCTCAGCAACTTATCAAGGCCCTAAGTGACTTAGGGAGACCCTATCTCTAAATAAAATATTTTAAAGGGGCTGGGGCAATCCCAAAAACAAAAGGCTGAATGTTTTGATATGAGGATGCTGACTCTTAGTGGTGATGTGGGGGAGCATGGGAGGAATAGATAGGGCAAAGGGGAGGGAGGGGAAAGGACAAGGCAAGGGGGTAGAAATGACGGTGGAATGAGTTAGACATCATTATCCTAAGTACATGTATAAAGACATGAATGGTGTGAAAATACTTTGTATACAACCAGTGGCTTGAAAAATTGTGCTCTATATGTGTAATATCCAATGAATTTCATTTTGCCATCATGTATAAAAAATTAGAATAAATAAATAATTTAATAAATAAAATAAAAAAGGCTTAGGGAGTGGCTAAGGGGTTAAATGCCCCTGTGATAAACCTCCACTATGAAAGAAAAAAAAGATTGAATAATATTCTCATTCTCACTCTCTCAATACCCACCCCATCATACACATACACACACACACACACACACATACACATACTTCACATATTCTATTCATCCATAAACAAATGGGGGGTTGCTAGATCGATCAATATGGTAGTTATTCTTTGAAGTTTTTGAAAAAAATTCATACTGTTTTTCATTATGCCTTAGGAACTTCTCTAAGAAGGGAATGTGTCAGGGCTGATGTCTAGCCCTATAGTAGTTTGCTTCAAGTCTTTATTTCTTCATTTTGTTGTTGTTAAGAGAACACAGACAACAATTTAGAATCTGGCCTGTATATCCTGAATACAGAAGTTCCCTCGATTTCTCTTGGTGGATAGTCTAGTCTACAGCAAATCCTACTTTAATACAATAGGCATGTATTTAGCAGTTTGGTATTTGTTAATGTTTTACATATTTAAATATTTTTACTATGAAATATAGTAATTTATCCATACATATCTATGTAGTTCACTCATAATATTATAAATGTAACACTGAAACAATCATTAGCCCCACAGATCTTTTATTTTCTCATTACCATAATATTCATACCCAAAGTCTACTTCTACTCATGCATAGATCTATCTGCATATAAACAAATCAAAGTCGGTTTGAAAGAAAATCAGATTACTGATACACTAAGTCTAAAAATTCCACATGAGTCTTAAAGACAGAAGCACTGAGCTGGTGGTGTTGCTGTGTGCTGGAATGCTTAGCTATCATGTGCATGGCCCTGGGTTCCATTCTCAGCACCTCCAAAGCAAAAACCAGAATCAGTGCTGCTAAATGTCTAGGGCTGACTAATGTTCCTCCTATTCAAGACAGTTTTGCACCTTACATTTTGTCCCATTTCCCAGTTTTTATCTTGGGAGACCAAATATTTGATGGTGAGTTGGAGAGAGAGGGTTGAGCCCTGACTTTTCTGCAGTTGGAAAATTCATTGCAAAAGCACCAGAACCTGCATCTAGAAATCTGCAGTGCCTTTGAGAGTAAGAGAAAACATGTCTCCTTTTTCTGGAGGTCCCATGTAGCACCTGGGGACACACTGCCTCAGGCAAGGGATCTGAGTATGTGAATAAGGCTTAAAAAATGAGGAAAAGAAAGAGGGTTTGTGATTCCTCCTCTCACAATATTCAACTTGGAATACCCTCCATCAGCTCTCTCTATCTTCACAGATCCAAGACCTGGCCAAGCCCTCATGATGAACCTCAACCCAGGAAGCTCATTCCCTGCTGAGGCAAGGAGGAGGCCAATGGAATGCTGGGTCCTTCTCAACTGCCCATTAGTATTTCAAGGTTACCTTTTTCTGGAAGCACCTGTTCTGGCCTTACCTGCCACTTGGGTTCTGTGAGACTTCAAACAACTCATGAGATTTCCACTGCTAACTTACCCCAGGAGATGGATGGCTTCAGTGCACTACCAAGAAGCTACAAGTCTTGGGCTGGGGATGTGGCTCAAGCAGTAGTGCGCTTGCCTGGCATGCCTGCAGCCCAGGTTTGATCCTCAGCACCACATACAAAGATGTTGTGTCCACTGAAAACTAAAAAATAAATATTAAAATTCTCTCTATCTCTCTCTCTTAAAAAAAAAAAGAAGCTACAAGTCTTGAACATCTGAGGACTGAAGGTGTCTCACTGTTGCAGCTCTGAAAAAGAATGGGAGGAAACTGGCATTGGACTCCTCTACTCCTCAACTTTCAGTGTCATGCATAGTTGCTTCCTTACTGATCCACTGGACTCGGGAACATGGATAGCTTACTGACAGACACATGGTTATTATTTCTGTTCATTCTTTTCCTGTTTGGAAGTATTCATGATCTTATAACTGAAAAAAAAATGTATTGGTATGATGAAATTCATGCAGTTTACAACTGGGTAAGTTAAATTCATTACAAATCTCATCATAATTCATCCTTCCTACGTCCTTGTTGGAAAAATGTGCTGTGGCAGAATCCCTCAAGTAGTATACCCAGATAAAAAGGTCCCGAATTATCAGAACTTGCAGAGGTCACAGAAATTGTACACTGGAAGTGAGATACTGAGGAGTAAATGTCAATAGTCCCCTAGCAGGGATACACCTAGCAATTCACACTGCATGCTCTTGTTTTCACCAGCTAACTGTTACAGCTTGAAGTCTTATGAGTTATCATAGAACATCTACAATTTGACACCAAAATTTGTTTATTTAAATTTTTATTTGGCATTCCCAGCTTATTTTCCATGAGGCAAAGTTAATTTGCATCTCATGGCGTTCTTAAATGTTCCAGTATATTATGGTTTAGATTTTAGGAGTCCCCCAAAAGCTCATGAGTAAGAGAACACAAGAAAGTTTTCAGGTAAAAACATTTGGTTAGGACAGCCTTAAAACAATCAGTGCATTAATCACATCACAGTGATTATTACCAGAGTGATGACTGTAGGCAGGTAGACTGTGACTAGAAAAGGTGGGTCATCTGGGAGGGGAATGCCTTTGGTATACATTTTGTGAGCTGAGCTTATTCTCTCTATGCTTTCTGATCATGTCCTGAGACACTTTTTCAACTGCACTCTTCCAACGTGATGTTCTGCCTCACCTTAACCCCCAGAGAAATACAGCCAGCTGTGTATGGAATGAGACCTCTGCAACTGTGATATTCTCAAACAAAAAAAAATTTCCTCTAATTTTTCATGTCATGTCTTTTGGTCATAGCAATGAAAAAGCCTAAAATGCACCAGTTCCTTCTTATCAAAGATTTCATTTTCCCATGAGTGAATAATAATATGAAAATATAATCTACTGTCACGTATATCTAAGAAGAATAGAAAATAATTTCATTTTCTATGTTTTCACTCACCCACAAATTACTTGAGTAATTCAAAGTCACAGATATAAACAATGTTTACATTTTAAATTGCTCACCATTCTGAATGAATGATGAAATCAGGCAATATCACTCTCTGTTCTGACCATGAAGTGAATCATATCTTCGTTCAATGGATTCATGCTCTATAGGCTACCCACCCATCAGTACCTTGATAACCATCTGGACATGAGATAAACTGGGGAGAACTGCACATGCTTGTAGATAGGGGTCAGTACTACCTGTAGTTTCAGCCACCCTCTGGGGATCTTGGAACAGATCCTCCAGGATAAGGGGGTCTACTGTATTCCTCAAATTACATACTTTAATTAGTATTAAAGTATGAGCTCTCCATACTTTAATTAGTATTTGAAGTCTTTCTCTTGGAACCAAAACAAAATTGGAACATGACTTTCTTTGAGGAAAATTTCTTTTTCATAGGTTTCTCTGATATTTCTCAGCTGTGGAGACACAGAGTTATCTCATTTCTACTTTTCCACATAATCCACTTCCTCTGCTGTGTTCCCTGAAACTGTCTTGCCTTTTGCCCCATTCCCAACTCTGTGGAGAAGGGCATTCACTCACATCTCTCCCTCTTCCTGATAAGCTGCACACCACACTGGAATGTCTTCTTCAGTTCACTCTCCATGACCCCAGAAGATGGCTCTAGCATCAGTTCTGACTTTCATCCTGGGGTTCATTTGATTGAGTCTGTTCACACCTGTGTTCATCAGAGGACAGCATAAAGATAATTGGACAGTGATTATGGGTTCATTCTGACTTCTGCTTAATGGGATTCTACTGGCATGTTCTAGTGTCTGGAAGTACAAGAGACTCACTTGATTGTGGCAGAGATGTACAGTTTGGAGAGTGATCAGGGATTAGGAGAGACTGGGATTTCCCCATCTGTGTGGCACTAGGAGACACAGTCATTGTAATCAAAACATTTCCCCCCAAAATTAACAACATTGATCATATGCTCAAATACATGAAATAACATATGAAATAATATAAAGTAACCAAGTTATTTTATATATATATATAAATTTATATATATATAAATATAAATCTATATTTAGATATATCGTACCAATTGAAGAAATTTCCTACACTAAAATCAAATCCTTTTGACAAACAAATTAGAAATTTTCTACAACACATAAATATGGGCTGATATTTTTATGAAAAAGTAGAGGAAGTCAAATAGGCTTTCCAATAACAAAATAATTTCCAAAATTAAATCTTCATTCCATATTAGAAGGCCTTTACTTACAAGAAAATAAAGTAACTTCAAGAATGTTTGAAAAAAAACTGTTACGACACATGAATATACTTTCTAAATTAGAAAATGAATAAGGAAAAATGTAAATAAAAATTAATAATGCAGGATACAAGGATGAAATTTTCAATGATCTGGGGAGATAAACATGATTTTTTAAAATATACTTTTCTAGATGTTGATTGGCACAATAACATTATTTATTTATTTGTATTGTGCTGCTAAGGTCAAATCCAGTGCCTCACATGTGCTATACAAGCACTCTACCACTGAGCAAGAACCCCAGTCTACAACTTTTTTTTTTACATAACAAATTTTTAAAGAATGTTACATTGATCCTAATTTCCCCCATTTCAATGAAGATATCTAAAATTAAAGTATTCAGATATTGAATAATAAAAAAGAAACTTTTAATTCAACAAACATCTCATGCAAAAATCTCCACCACTGGATTTTGTATTAAATTCTATAGACATTTCATATAAATGGATTTAGCATCATAAAATATTAATAGTTGTTATTAAAGAGTCACCATCATTTTGGGGATCTTCTAAAAGTGATTAACAAATTTTGCTTAGTGAAATACCCACACTTGGAAGTCACTTTAACATATTATTTCTAAACATCACCACCAGTCACAGATGGGTCCTGTGAAAGACGAATTAGTTAGTGTAAATTAATGTAAAATTATTTAAAGTCTTCACTGGTCATGAGCAATGATCAAATATGACAATTTTCTCAGTAGAAAATGAGAACTAGTAAGTATCTTTTTAAACATATTATTTGCTTTCAGAAAACCCAGGAAAGTAACTGAATTCCAGTTTTGATATAAATGCAATATTGAAACCAAAAATTAATGTCATGAGTTTTACTTGACCCCCTTTCAATTCACAATTTGTTTTTCACCTGCTTTAACCTGAGGGTTAAAAACACTAGTTAATTATAAAAATATATGGGTCAACATCCACTGCCTTCCTTACCCCTCACCCAGGAAAGTCCTGTGTCCCCAGCTCATCAGTACAGCTAGAGGGCTTGGTCCATTCTATTCCCTTTCTCTGTATGTGTCCTGGGAATTTCTCCCCCAAACCTGCATCTGCATAAAACCTCACCTCCCTCCTCTGCTATGATGAGCCTCCACCTGCAATAAATGGGTCATTTTGTCCAAGTCCTGCTGAAATACAGTGTGAGGAAGGAAAGAACAAACCTTTGGGAATGGACTACTTAAGAGAACTTCCTCGGGCAGCAGCGAACAAAAGCGCCTTCCTCGGGCATCAGAGCCTCCAAAAGACCTTCTCCTCAGCAAAGATGAGGCTTCCTCCACCCAAATGGAGGACAAGCTTCCAGGGCTGGGTACTGAGTAAACCAGGCCCAGGCTACACAGGCCTGTGCACCATCTGGGGCAGAAAGCAGAATTCATTGCCCTCTAGTGGCCCTAGGCACTCAGGGCAGGATCTTTGCCTTTAGTGTGCAAGGTGACCTTGTGCTTCCTGGTGGCCTCCTGCTGATTCACTGGTAGAAAATTGGACTTTTTCCATCTAGGTTATTCACTATCTTATATTGTTCAGAGCATTCTCTTGGGATGCCTTTTCTTCCTGTAAGGCAGAATGACCCCATGTTCAAATCTTATAAACCCCATGTTCAAATCTTATAGTTTAGGTCATACCTTTTGTTCTTGTTGCTTCAAGGTGAAGGTGGTCAATTTTTCTCTTTTTTAAAACCAACTTTGGATTTTATGGATTCTACCTTTTTCTATTTTCTAGTTCATTTTTTCCTTTTTTTTTTTTTTTTTTGGAATGAACCCAGGAGTAGTTAACCACTGAGACACATCTCCAGTCCTTTTTTAATATTTTTATTTAGAGTCAGGATCTTGCCAATTTCCTTAGGATCTTGCTAATTTGATGAGGCTGGATTTGTACTCATGGTCCTCCCCAGCTGCAGAGATTTATAGGCATGTGTCATGGCACACAATCATTTTCATTTTTAGTCTTTCTTATTTCCTTCTTACATCTAACATTCTGTTTAGTTTATAATTTTTCTAGTTTATTATCCTGTAATTAGATTATTGTCATGAAGAAAATGCAGAGTCCTACAAGCAAAGAAGATGGAAAACATCTTTCACCATTAGGAAAAAGCAACTAAAAATCACAATGAGAATCAAAGGACATAGGGGATGCCTGTACTCCCAGATATTCAGAATGCTTAGACTGAAGGATTGTTGGGGCCTAAGAGTAAGAGAGGAGACTGCACAACATAGCAAGACCCCATCTCAACACATACACACACACACACACACACACACACACACACACACACACACACAGATCATACACACCTGTAAATGTAGCTCAAATGAAAATAGTCTCCAACCTCTGCTGCTGAAGAGGAAGAGACAGGATCACTCCTACATTGCTAGTGGGAATGTAATTATTAGAGCCACTGGGAAGCAGTTTCTTCAAAAAAAAAAATTCATGCTATTCTTTTGATCTTGAATGTCCTCCAATGGCCCATGAGATGAAGGGTTGGTCCCCCCATGTGGTCCTGACAGTAGCTGGTGGAAGTTTTAAGAGGTGGGGCCTAGTGGAAGGAAGTTTGCCATTAGTGACATGCCTTTGGGGGGTATATTGGAACTTCAGCCCCTTATGTCCCCTTGTGAGCAGCAACCAGTACTATGATATATGCAGAGGCCTCAAAGCCACAGGACCACCAAGCACAGACTTAAACCATGAGCTGAAATAAACCTTCCCTCCTTTTAAGCTGATCATTTCAGGTATTTGGGCATAGTAATGGAAAGCCAACCAACAATGCAAATACCATTAGATGTGTCAACTGCACATCTGAGAATTTATACAGAGAAATGAAGACTTTAGTGATCACATGCTCAAATTTTTTTTCAATTTTCATATAGCTGCCTTATTTGTAACACCAAGAACTGAATTCATCCCAAATGACCTTTTGGAGATAAGACAAGAAACAAACAAAAACTGTGCCACATTCTATACACTGACAACTACTCTGTCATGAAAACTGGTATCTACAACAATTTGTATGTATCACTAGAAGAGTGATACATACAAACGTTATTACTCACCGTTCCTGAGTGAATGATGCTAATCACAAAATAGCAAATACTATGATTGATTTGATTTTTGTAAAATTCATGAAATTCTAGTAATGGGGGAACATAATAGTGGTTACCAGCAGGAAAAAGCACAGAAAGGAGGAGAAAAGTTTGTTTGGCTACAAGAAACCACTTGTGGACTCCTTTTAGTGATGGAAACAATGTACATCCTCACTGGTATTGATGTAATCTTCTTGGTTGTGATATCAAATTATGGTTTTGCAAGATGTTACCATCGAGGGAAACTTGAGTACAAGGAACTATGTCCTGGGAATTTCTCCCCAGAAACCTATAGCTGTCTTACTTGTAACACCATGAATTCCCTTTTACAAATGCATACAAAATAAGATACATACTTAGATACAGAAACAACTGAAATATCTACCAGTCAATAATTATTTATTTATGATGTCTCTTACATATATCCATGAAATAGTCTCAAGAACAAGACAAAAATAATTAGGGAAGTATACTTATATGGGATTTCTGTGTTTTATTTCACTCTTTAAATAATCACCAAGTTAAATTAGTTTTATGCAAAGCAAAAACTTTTATTCACTATGATTCTACAAAAAATAAAATGCTAAAAATACAATAGCATAAATTGAGAATACTCACAGGGAAACTGAATAACTCAATACACCATTGGTGGGAATATAAACTGATATACCACTTTGGGAAACAGTTGAAGATGTTCTTAAAAGCAGAATGCAAAGCCAGGAATGGTGGTGAGCACCTGTAATCCCAGCTATTTAGGCAGATGAGGCAGGAGGATCACAAGTTTCAGGCCATCCTGGCCAATGTAGCAAGACCTTGTCTCAAAATAAAATGAAAAAGGACAGGAGATGTGGCTCAGTTCTCCAGCACTCACCTAACATGTCAGAGGCCCTGGCTTCAATCCCCAGTACCAAAAACAAAGTAAAAAGTTGAACATGTATCTACCCATATGACCAGGTATTAAATAAAGGGAAATAAAAGTGTAAGTGCTTACAATGTCTTTTTCATAATGTCCATAGCAACTTCTTTCAAATATGCACACAAACACAGGAAACACTGCAGACATCCATTAGGAGAAGAATGTATGAACAAACTGTAAACTACTATGCACTGCCATGAGAGGCTGAAGTGCAGATGTAGGAAAAGCATCGAAAAACCTGAAAATAGTTACCAGAGGTGACACAAAAGTAGTGCATAGTCTATGGTTATATAAAAAATGCAAATTAATAAAAAATGATAGAAAGAAGCAGCATACAGGCTTACCTTGCTCCCTGATATTCTTCAGGGAAATTCTGCCCTCCTGTCCTTGGAATGAAGAATTTAGCCATGGATGCATTAGGGCCTGAGGGGACAACAATACTGTTAACTTCTGGAGCAGAGAGGAAGCCCAGGTCACCATGCTTTATAAATTATGCAGACAGGTACAAAAAAATGTGTGTGCACACTTACAATGACAGTATCCAAAATAATGCATTTCTACTCAGAAATATAGAAAACACCCTAAAAATCCTCTTAAGAAAATGAAAGACAGCACAAAGGGGCAGTGTGACTTACCAGGCACCCCAGAGTCTGAACAGTTATGTTTCCCTGGGACCTTTCCACAGAAACCTAATTTTACAAATCTTTTCACCCCACCTATGCCCTCACCAAATTCTGTCACCCTTGTCACTAAGCTCCTAACAAAATGAATCCTCTTTGCTCTGGGTGAGGTCACAGGGTATCTGCACAGGCTCTGGGATTTCCTAAAGGGGCAATAAAGGGCCAACTATCTGTGTGAATGTCAGACACCTGTGTGGAGGTCCAGGCAGAGGCTGCACTCTTGACAAGGCACTTGGTACTCAGCAGGTAGTAAACACAGGTTGCAGGAGGGACGGACACACACAAATTCCATGAGATTTTGGGGCTTCAGCAGCAGCAATGCACATGGCACCCAGAAGGGAAGGTCCCACATGAGCAAGTGAACAGACAACCCCAGCCAGAGCAAAAAAGGAGACTGTGCCAAGCAGGAACAGCATCCCCAGAAGAAGCAATTGTAAAAAACTGTTTTGGACTCCCTTTTAACATTTGTCCAGTTTCTTCTGTCTTGATAATTTTCTGGGGCCAGAAACTTTAAAAAAAAAAATTTTCTCTCTTAATGTATTTGAAACCTTTTCCTAGGAGGCCTCTTTTAGGACCTGGCCCTGAGGTGGTGTGAGGAAGAAGAAAGCAGCCTGGACCTCCAGGAGTTGGCCTATCTGTCAGTGGGGCCTGCTGTTGCCAGGACCACGTTTGACACTCCCAGCCTGGCCCTAAAATCCTAGTGAAGCACAAGCAATTCCATGGAGCATCAACATGCACCAAATTCAATGTGAAATGAGTAATCAGGACCAAAAATAAAGTCTGATCTCTAACCATCTCTGAACACAGATGAAAGGTGAACATAGATTAATTCACAGAAGTGACTAAACATCCCCTATCTGGTGAACTTAAGTGACTGCTGCTTTGCCCCCAATTAACATTCACCTCCCTCCAGTCTTCCCTTTTCTGCATAAGATGTAAGAAGACCACCACCAATAAAATTCCCTGCTTCCTGACAGCATCCACTCTAGAAGAGAGCTCCTCTGTCCTTAAAATGTCCCTCAAGTTCCAAATCTTTGTAACACCCCTTACCAAAAGTGATCCCAGTATCCCCCTACTGTTTTCCCTGACTGCTATGAGGACTTCATCTAAGTGGTGTTAAACACAGTCATGTTCTTCGGTTTAGTTTTGGTTTTGTCTGCAGGGCCTGCACAGGATGCATGAAAACAGACTGAGATCTCAATGCAGGATGATGATTTTTGCCAGGGAAATTGAGAAACGCAGTTATTCAATGTAGTGAGAACTAAGCTGGACTTAACAAATGAGAAGTAGCCTTGGCCACATAAAAAATAGGTTCATTTCAGAGAAAAAGTTCTCAGTCAGGGCCAGGGATCAAGGGCTAGAGCAGGTCCACAGAGGGAGATGAGAACAGCCCCCACTTGGTGCACCAGGCTGTCAAGAGAGAGGAGCCAGAGCCAGGAAAGGCCCCCAGAGCATCTCTCCTCTGTAGGCCAGCAACTCCCCTCAAGGGTGCAGTGGCTATTCCCACTGGAAAGATTGCTCTGTGTATGGACTGACCCTGCCCTTACCCGGCACACATCCAGTGGGGCCCAGCCACTGTGATCATGAGAACCAAGCTTGATATTGTTAACACACGCACAAGGTGTGGGGACAATGTTCTCACAGAGATGACATGTTCAGATCTGCAAGGTCACGAAGATAGATGGGACACCGCAGGGCCACGCTATGCTTTGCCCCTTCTGTTTCTAAGGGTCCCTAGAGAGGCTTCTCAGGGATATGGGGAAGAGGAAGAATGTCACAGAAGGTGCTGAGGACCCTAGATCCCCAATTCTGCCTTCAACGAAGTAGATCCACTGGTAAATGATTTCTCTGGAAAATGCTCCAGGGCTATGGGGGCGGGGTGGGGGGGGACGCTAAATACAAATCCATCGACTCAAAACAGAACCCAGAGGCCTGGAATCAGGGTACAACGGATCAGTGAGGGTTTCAGGAGAATTCAGGAGACCCTGGACTGAGGAACCTGTCCCTGAGGACAGAGGAGGAGCCAGACCTGAAGGGGACAAGAGGTGAATTGGGCAAGCCTGAGTGACCAGGCACTAAGAGGGAGGGTCCCCTCCCCAGCCTCCTGCAAGACCTCTGGCACTCACTGGGGCTGGACAGCAGCACCTGGCTCCAGGGCGCTCCTGCGGTGCTCACCAGGTGCTGACAAGGCGCTGACTGAGCCCAGGGCTGGGGAACTGCCACACAGCGAGTCCTCAACGGCTCTCTGTGCGCCTGCAGGTCCGTTGCCAGCCTCAGCCAATCAGCGCTCAGCGCCACCGGCTGGACCAATAGCAGTTCCATTTGCTCCTTATTCAAAATTGTGGGCGTGGTGCGCGGATGCGCGCGACTTCTCAGGCCAGAGCAGAGCCAGGGAGGAAGGGGAGAGCTCAGGGAGGGTCCCATGATCAGGGCTTTCCTCAGCTCTTCTACTCTTTGGGACTGAGGTGGGATCTTCAGAAACCCCTCATGGCTGGGGATGGCTCACCTTCAACTTTCTCCCTGAGTTACTAAAGTAAAATTCACGTGTAATAGTCACCCTCTGTCCATTCTGAAGGGTACAACCCAGTGTGATTCAGTAAACTTGTAACTTTGCAAAACCTTCACCGCCATCTAGTCAAGAATGTCCTCACCATCCCCAATGGAAACCTCGTTCCCATCCAGCTGCCATCCCCACTCCCCACACCAAGTCACTGCTAATCACTAATCTGCTTGCTGTCTCTACAGGTTGGCCTATTCTGGAGATTTCGTATAAATGAACTCATGCAATATATGGCCCCTGTGCCTCTCTTTGCATGATGGTTCCAAGGTTCATCATGTTGTAGCATCTGTCAGATCCTCTTCCTTTTAGGGCTGGATAATATTCCATTATATGAATAAACTATATGAATTCAACCATCCGTCAGTTCATTGTTATCTGCCATGTCTATGTGAAGTGTGCTGCCATGAACAAGTATGTATGAATAGCCATTTTAATACTTTTTAAATTATTTTTTTAAGTTGTAGTTGGACACAATACCTTTACTTTACTTATTTATTTTTATGTGGTGCTCAGGATCAAACCCAGGGCCTCATATGTACTAGGTGAGCCCTCTACCACTGAGCCACAACCGCAGTCCCATTTTAATACTTAAAAAATATATATATTTTGTTTATTTATTTTTTTAACATGGTGCTGAGGATCAAATCCAGGTGCTCTGCACTAAGCCAGAATCCCAGCCCCACATTTTAATACTCTTTATATATGCACATAGAAGTTGAATTGCCAGGTCTAAGGTAATTATAGATTTGACTTGTTGAGGATCACATAGATGAAGCATTTTACAATTCTCCAGGCATGTATGAGGGTTCTGATTTCTCCACATTTATGCCAACACTAGTTAATTTATGGGTTTCTTTTTCTTTTTTTACTCCAGCCATCTTAGTGGGTGGGAATGGTATTTCATTATGGTTTTCATTTCCCTATTGATGGGAACATCTTTTCACCTGTTGTTGGCCATTTTATATCTTCTTTGGAGAAATGTCTAGTTCAGTCATTTGTCCATTTTTAGTTGTGTTGTCTATTCTTTGTTAAGAGTCCCCCCTCCCCTCTCTCAGTGCATATAAACTCAATATTTTATTGTCTTCTTAATAAAATACAAAGTAAAGCTAAGAACTGTATCACTTGCTTGCTCATTTCTTATCCTCTCCTGTTCAAAATACTTGCATCTCGTGGGAGCCAGCATTCTCTGAGACCTGCAGCTGGGCTCGGCACAATCTTTCAGTCTTCTTTGTAGTGTTAACCTTGTCCCAGAAAATCAGTGTGGTCTGTCCAAAATAGCCACTCTGTTTCCTGTCACAACATTGCTTTCTTGTGCACACAGAGAATTCTTGGCCCTTCTCATGTGTCACTTCATGGGTTGGTGCTTGTCACACTTACTGGAAGTCTGGAGGGGCTTGGGAATGTTCACCATGTCTGTGGAAGCACTACTGATATGGAAAGCAAGAGTTCTTCACACATTCTGAATACCATGCCCTTAGATAGATGACTGGCTATCAAATTCTCCTGTTCTATAGGTTTCTTCTCACCTTCCTTGATAGTATGCCTTAATGCACAAAATTTTCATTTTCATGAGAATTTGCTTTTTCTTCTACTGCTTGTGCCTTTTTTTGTCAGATCTGACACAAACTTGTCAAAACCTCAGTCAAGATATATGCCTGTGTTTTTTTTCTAAGAGATTGATCACTTAAGACATTCCATTTAGGTTTTTGATCCACTTTGTATTGATTTATTGTATTAGGTGAGGCAAGGTTCCCCAAACCTTATCTTGCACATGGAAACCTATTTCCTCAGCAACATTTATTAAAGACACTATTCTTTCTCTTGTGAACACTCTTGGAATATTCTTGGAAATATCAATGCAATGTAGATATTTGTGTCTGTTTCTGTACTCTAAATTCTATTCCATAGATCTGTAGGCCTATGTTTCTACCCATACTGCACTATTTTGAATACAAAGCGACTTTGTCACTTTTTAGTAAGCTTTGAAATTGAAAAGTTTCTTCTTCATTGTCAATACTTTTTTTTGTTACTTGAATTCTTATGCAATTGTATAGAAATTGGTGGATTAGATTTTCCATGTTTTGCATAACATGACCATTGGAATACTGATCGGGATTTTATTAAATACATAGATTTTGGGGGAAAGTGGCACATTTTTAACATTGCCTTCTAAAACAGAAAAACACAGCATGGCCCCATTTATGGAGGTCATCTTTAATGTCTTTCAGCAATGATCTGTTGTTTCAGTGTAGAAATCTTAAGCCCCCTTTGTTAAATTCATTTTTAAGTATTTGATTCTTTGATGATGCTCTATATTGTATTCTTCTAAGTTTTCTTTCAGACCATGCCACTCGACCAGCGCTGGCTTCATGAAAGAAGGTTTGGTTCATAAGAAATTACAAGGGAATTTTAAATTAAAGAGACAGACTCTCACTACCTTTAATACCAGCTCCAAGATGGCTTCTCCTAGCTCCCTCCTCCAGCCACCTAATGTGGTGGCGAGGTTTACAGAAGAGACTAGAGAGAGAGGGAGAACATGCCAGGGAGTGAGCTTTTATTGGGGAACAAAAAATTACAGGGAAAATCCCATCCAATGAAGGTTAAGGGGGGCAGCATCCCAAGGTCAAGGGCGACGACTGGTTCTTTAGGTCAGTGGCTAGGCACGCCTCTGCATGGAGAAGCCCTCAGACCTGGGAATGAATAGGGAAGGCTTTAACACTGCTGTGTCTAAGCGCCTCTCACCCAGTCAGGGAGGTAACTCAAATCATGAGGGAGGATGGCCTCCCACAAGACCATTTGTTGACAGTCTACAAAAATACAACTGATAAATTTGTGTTGGTCATGTGTCCTGCCAGTTTGCTGAATTTGTTTATTAGCTCTTTGTTCTTTCCTGGACTCCTTAGGATTTTCTATGTATTAGACTGCATCACCTGTGAGCAGAGGTAATTTGACTTCTTCTTTTCCAATTTGGATAACATTGACTTCTTTTTCTTGCCCAACTCTTCTAGCATAAATCTCCTGTAATCAAAAGTGGCCAAGTTTCCTCCTGGGTTTTTTTTTTTTTTTTGAACCTGTGGGGAGAGCTTGCAGTCGTCATTCCTGTGGGCAACATGAGCTGTGCATTTTTCATCAGTGACTTTGATCAGATTGGGGAAACTCCTCCTGATCTGTAGAGTATCTTTATTCTAAAAGTGTGCTGGATTTAGTGAAATCCTTTATCGGCAATGAGACGATCTGTTTGACCTCATTATAATGTTTTGGTGCTGTGTGCATGGGTTGACTTCTGCACAGGAAGCCATCCTGGCTTGCCTTTGACGGATCCCACCTTTTCCTCCTCTGTAATCCTTTTAAAGTGTTACTCAATTCATTTTACAGGGATCCTGTTAAGGATTTTCACATTCAGATTCACAGGGGATGTCAATCTGTGCTTCACTTTTCCTGTAATGTCCTCTTCTTTCTTTGGTTTCAGAGTAATACTGGCATCAGAGAATGATTCAAGAAGTTCTCCCACCACTTATGTATTTTTATAAAATTGGAGAGGAACCAGTGTTACTGCTCCTTCAACTATTTTTTTAAATGCACCATTGAAGGCAAATGGTATTGAGTTTTTCAACATGCGAGACTTTTTATTTCTAATTTATTCTCTTCTGCTTCTGTTCAGATTTCTTCTTCCTCCTCCTCCCCCTCCTTCCCCTCCCCCTCCTCCTTCCCCCCTCCTTCTTCTTTTTCCCCCCAGGCTTTCTTGCCTTGAATGTGTGCAAGGGCTGGGGACAATGTTCTGCACATGTGCCTGGAAAGCACCATGTTTCAGGCTCTGCAGGGGCAGAGTGGTGGGTAGGTGGCCCATCAGATAGGGGGCCTTGACAAGAAGAGTCCTACAAGGTTACAGACCCCACATCAGGCCTGCTAAAGCTGCTAAGGCTGCAGTAGCCCCAGGTGTAACCTGAGGGAGGGGCAGGCCTGAGAGCCTGGGCAGAGCCAGCACCACACTGCCCCCTGGTGGCCTCAGCAAGCACACTCCCCCAGACAGAGGTGAATGACCTGGACCTTAATTTCCCTGCAGGTGAAGCGCATGTACTACCTACTCCGGGGCCTTCACCAGGGCCTCATTGGCCTTGATGCGGATTTGGATCTCTGCCTGAGTGGTCTGCTGCTCCGACAGCTACAACTGGGCCTTCTCCAAGTTGGCTCTGGCAGCCCACAGGTCCAGCATATCAGCGTCCACTGAGGAATCAGCATTAACTGTGATAAAACCGTTGCTCACAAAGTTTTTAGTAGTGCTGCCATCATCTGCATGGCCCACCACCAGCCCTGGCTGCAGGACCTGCAGGGTGGGCACATGGGCTGCCAGTATGCCAAAGGCTCCAGTCAGTGTGGGCACTTCCACCAGCTGGACATTGGCACCATGGAAGGACACCTGCATCAGGGAGGCTAGGTGAATGATATCTGGCCTGGACTGGCAGTGGGGGTCGGTGGCTGCACCACCAATCTCCTCTTTCTTCTTGAATTGGTCTTTGGTTGTGTGTTTCTAGAAACGTGTCTGTTTCACCTAGGTAATCTAATTTCCTAAGGGCAAGAAGAGCACATGGCCAGACACAGTCTTGCCCAAGAATGAGCACAGCGGCTTGATGTTTAAGGGGCAAAGCTGGAGAGAATGCAAAGATGAAGGAACAGATGAGTGGAGAAACACAAGTAATTGCAGACAGTGGCTGAAGGGTTGCTGTATCCCAACTTCCAGAGACCATGGCCTTGGGACTCCCTGCACTGAGAGCAGCAGGTCTTCTCTAACCCAAATTCCCAAGGTCACAGCTTCAAGGACCCCACAATGAGATTATCTTCCCCCAATACTGATGCTGCTTCAGCTCCTGCTTTAGACACCTTTGGCCACTTTCCAGGAGGCACCGATGGTGACACCAGACAGGCCAGAGCAGGACCATCCTGGCCAGACCCTATGCAGCTCCACCCCTTCCACCTCAATGTGGGAAACATAAGTCCCTGAGGAATCGAGTTCCCTGCCATGTTCTTTGTTTCTCTCTCTTTCTCTCTCTCTCCCTCTCTCTCTCTCTCTCTCTCTCTCTCTCTCTCTCTCTCTCTCGATAAATAGAAAGTCTGGTGATCTATTTTCAGAATGTACTATTCAGCTTTCATTGGATCCAATCGTAGTCATTTTAATTGTAGCCCTTTCCCCTTACCTGCCCTATTAACATAGATTATACTCTGAAGATTTCCAATCAGGAAAAAGGGCAGCACTGCCTTAGGTATATAAACAGGCAGGCTGCCCACCCAGGTGCCCTTGCTGGCCAGGTTCTGTAATGCCAGATTCATGGGACCCCAATAGACTTCCAGGAGCTGAATCCGATGCAATCACACAAGAGTCTTTATTGCAAGCTCGAGCCTGGACTCAACCATTTCCGATGCAGCGATCCCGAGGAGTGGGACCTGTTCCTTTGTTCAGTGAGATTTTATAGGTTTGGGGGAATACTCTATGCATCACAACATCACACAGCAAATCATTTCACACCCTGGGAAGATCAAACAACTCTTAACTTTGATTAGCACATTCACTGGTGGGAACAATTTGGGTAGGGGTGATTGGTTAGTACAAGAGGGGGGTTTGTTTGAACTGATTGGGTTAATCCATGAGGGGTGTATGTGCTAAACTACATGGTTTCCCAACATGTTATCAACCACCATAAACTGGTCATCTGGCATCCCAGGTATTTTCCCTGTCTCATGCTGATTGGTGGTTGCTAGGGGGTTGCTATGGGTCCTCACCTAGCCTAACTGAGTCAGGGACACCTGGTGCCACAGATCTCTCCTGTTATTTATAGACAAGCAACTCAGCAAGGTGGCTATCTGCCTAGAAAGGTTCTGTGGGTTTTTCCAAGGACAAGGGTCACGTCCCCTTCCTTTGGACAGGCCTTGCTCTGAGGTGAGAGGCTGGTTTCTCAAAAATGGAGTCCCATCAGTTTCTCAGTTCCAGTAGCACAGCCCTTCTGGCAGAGATAAAAGTTTGCCTTGCCCACCCACTTTTGAGCATGTGTTTCATTGCTTGCAGCACCTTGTTATATCTAACAATTTTAGCACCCAATGTGGCACTCCATTTATTGTCTAGGGGTCTCGGTAATCCCCCTCCTCAGAGGCAACATGTTGCGCTGCCTTCTTATGGTAACCACAGAGTTGGTGAGGAAACTGCCATCCCTGAGGCCAACAAAGGGCACAAATTCCAAAGTGGATCAAAAGTAGATAGACAACACAGGAAAAGGGCCCAGGCAGGCACCATGGTGACCAACTAATTTTATTCATATACAGAGACCAAAAAGAAAAATGTATCTCAAGCTTGAAGGTGGTCAGGCAAGAAATCCCTAGTAAGTATGAGTGAGCAGTTAAGGGCCCTGGATATGCAAGAAATCCCCAATAAGAGGATTGAACATATGGACAGTTGGTGGTTAAATGCACAAGAGGAAGCTCAATTATGGGAGCCTACCAAAAATAGGGAATAAAAAATTTTAGGGCTAGGGACAGGGAAGAAAAATAGAAAGAGCCCCATATGTCCAAATCAAACTCTTTCCTTTAAAGAGTCCTGAGCAGGGAAATAAACCATAGTAATGGTGGGAATAAATCTTCCACATGAAGGATGCGTGGCCACCTGAACTTTTGACTTCTGCATCCACCATGGCTCAAACTGTATTCCTAATGTTCCCAATTGCAAAGGCCCCCCAAAGGACCAAGTCAGATGCAAACTTCATGGATCAGCAAAGCCTTCATTCAGCAATGGAGTCATGCCTCTGATGGACTCACTTTCCTAGTGGAAAATGAGCCACTGGCCAAAGGAGGAGTCTGTGCTTATATAGGTTTATGACACTGAGAGGTGACTCAGTTATTGACACAGCATGTCAGTTTGGGCACTCAGAAAACAGGTTTGTGACAATTTGGAATTTGTTTTTACTGGGCAATAGTTTCACTTGGAGAAGAATGGAGGGTGTGGGGTCAGCATTCAGTGCTTATTTCTTTCCCTTCAGGGTCCCATTATACTGTCCCTGGAAAAGGATTTATTCAGGGGAAAAAAAATCAATGCTTTGGCTTCCTTTGTAGGGATTCTTCTGCCACTTGGAAAGAATGCACTGGGAAAGGTCAATGCCATCAATGTGCTGCCCCCTCCTCTTCTCTCCCTCTTCCCAGGTCACAGTATTTTGGGGTATGTCATTTTCCATATCTAAAAGATCATACTATATAAATCTGTGAAAAGCTCTATTTTACCTGTAAAAAAGCTACAAGATTTTTTTTATTTATGTGTGCACACCTGTGTATGGTATTATAATGTCTACTTATGTGTTTATGATGGACACAGTATCAAAATTAGCTTATAGATACATAAGAACTCATAAGTTTAATAAATAGATCCATATGCGTTTCAGTTTGTGTGACTTAAATAAAACTCTAAGAAAAAGGATCCATCTAAATTGGTAAGAAAAAGATGCCTTTGAAATTATTAAGCCACATATTTTAGATGGCCAGCCAAGCAGAATATTGATGAATAAGAATAGCTATGGTCAGCAATCATAAATCAGGGGACCCAGGCGAGGTCTTATTCAAATGCAGAGGCCACACCTGGAGGATAACTAATAGAAAGACCTTCAAGGCCTATTGCAAAGGTAAATGACCATGAGATGGGGTTCACCTGTGGGAGTACTCCAGGCAGCTCCTTTGGCCCAGAGGCAGGAAAATTCAAAGTGGGGGTGACCCATAAGAAAATTACAGGGATTAACCTTCAGGCTAAAGGCCACAACCAATGGCCTTGATACTTTTTCAATGTTTTTTAAGCCCCTAAACCAGCAAAGGGCTTTCCTGCTCTCTGGCCCCCTTCCACATGGTGGGATTCTGCTCTTCCCTTTCCTTATTATCCATGGATTTTATTTTTCAAATCTGGGAAACAAGAACCCATGAGGAGATGGGCAAAGGAAGGAATCTAGGCTCATCTCAGAACTCTGGCTTCATCTTAGAGGTCACAGGGAGATCATCAGAAGGATGAGTAAAATGGACTAAAGCTTTATTACTTCGCTTTTCATCCGGAAGCCCTATACCCCATTTATATATTCTGTCTCTATCAAAACTTCTAGGACTGGCTGTTTGTCACGAGGGGGCAAAATTGCAACGTATGCAGTCGAGGGGAGAAATAAAGAATGTCCACTCGCGTCTGCCCGTTTCAATGCTTTACTCACTCAAATTACTCAATACAATTTCATTCTATAGGTTCTTAATCAAGAAAACGACAATCCTTAATGCTAGGCACTGCCATAGACATAATCAATTCATAGCAAACAATTCTAGATTAATCGATTCATAGCAAACAACTCTAGATTAATTAATTCAGAGCAAACGATTCTAGATTAATTCTAAGCACTGCAAAGCACACTTAGTCATGACAGGCTCATGACAGACGTTCCCTCTGCAGGCTAAGTTCAAATGTCTTACGCCTTAGGCTTTGAGTCCAGCGGAGATGCGCACTCACTCAGACCGTGGTGATCAGGTCGGAACCAAGGCAGGCTTTTCCTGGCGTGGAATGGACGACCAGTTGCAGAGGGAGAAGTCACAGCTCTCACCCAGGTCCAGACAAGGTGGTAGAGTTTGAGAGCGGTGAGGATCACACAGAGGCTCAGGAAATGATGACAAGTGATGGGATGTCAGGTCCTCAACAGGCTCTCCAGCTAGAGTGTATCTTTGTTTCGGCTGGCTGAATCCCTGTTCATTTGCTCTATCATTTATACTAAACTTTGGGGCTTTTGACCCCCCTTTCAATCCTTACCAGTTACCACCGGATTTCTCAGTGACATTATTTACCCTGGGGTCAGAAACATCTGGTCTGGTGGTCTCCACCCTGATCTTCTCTCCTTTCCCTCTTATCAGGGGAGGACAGCCTGCCAGGGGCTTCACCCTGTTTATCAGGGTGAGGGGAAGTAACTTGTGTGAGGCCATACTGGAGGGCTCTGTGGGTGTGCCTGGTGAGACTGCAGGTTTCAGACTGGAGTTTTTAAAATGGAGTTGCTTAAGGTCCGGCCTAAGGCCATCCTAACACTGGGGCTATGGCTCAGTGGTAGAGCAGTTGCCTAGCCCATGTGAGGCACTGGGTTCCATCCTCAGCACCACATAAATATAAATAAATAAATAAAGTTATCATGTTCATATACAACTAAAAATATTTCTAAAAACCCGAAAAAAAATCTGGGGCATGTCAACCGGTTAAAAGTGGATGGTACAGCTGCTGGACTGAGGAAAAAGGCTTTGTTGGAGTGAGATTTATTAATCCCTCTCTGCCTTTGCAGGAGAGAATGTTGGTGTAAGATATGGAAAATGACAAACCCCAAAATAGTGTCACCTGGGAAGAGGGAGTGAGCAAGAAGACCACACATTGATCACTTTGATCCTCTCCCAGCACGTTCTTTTCCCAGTGACAAGATAAGCCCTGGGGAGGAGATATCTGTGGGATACCACAAGTGAACTTTGGGCATGTCTAAGCCATTTTGAAGCAGAGGTGTGCCCCTAAGAGAACTCTCAGTGTAATCTCATCAATCTGAGGCTGCTTCATTGCCTTGGCAAATGTCCTGCTCAAAGAGAATGCTGTGGTATCATGGAATTTATTGGCTCAGACAGCCCCAGGTTCAAATGCAACTCCCCAGAGATAGAGACACAGTGCCCCAGCTAGCCCCGTGGCACCAGCTGCCTGAAGGAGGAAGAATGACAGCCCAAATGGTAAGTCCCCAATCAGGCCAACTTCCTCACAGCCTCTCCTTTCTTGTTTACCTCCCCACAACAAATTTCTTTGGTGTTTTTCACTATAAATAAAGCATTTCCAGGCTTGTCCCCTTTGTTAGGATCAGACCCATCAGGTCTCTCCCACCTATTATGCCTGGCTTTGTAAATATTTTCCGGAGTACTTTGCTTCATCTCTTGATATTACTTTTTCAGACCTTTTACTTCCAGAGGGCTCACACTCAGAGAGTTACTTATTTCCTCCCCACGCAGGTCATGGGTGACAACTGGCACCTGGATCAGGACCCTGGAGAGGAATTCAGAAGAAAGAATGTCAGGTGGGTGCTCAGCCTCTCCCTCACAGAAAAATGTGCATTGTTCAAGTTAAAGAGAGAGAGTGGAGGGAGGAATCTTTAAGATAGCTTGACATTAAGAATGGGGAATTTAAACTCTAAATAGAGTTATGGTGTGCTTAAATGAAGAAAGCACAGTTGATGCAGTTTTTAGAACTTGTTACTAAAAGTTTTCTTTGTTTCCTTAAAGAGGGATGGGACTTAGCAGAGAGTTGGGTGCTGGCTATAGTAATTCAGGTAATATGCCCAGGTGCATAACTGAAAATGCAGAAAGGATGTGGACTTTGATACAAACTTGTTTGGATTCAGATCGAGACAGTGTGATATGGTCAGCAGAGGATCAATTGGTGGCTTTAAGAACAGTGTCAGAGGTTGCCTGCCTGCCTGCCTGCCACAGCTTCTTTACCTGCAGAGAGTGCAGTGCAGGAAAGGGGGAGGTTGGGTAAACAGCTGTGTGTCAATTCTCTAGCAGAGGAAACCAGACAAAATCCCCATGGGAGTGTTTATCTTGTGCCCATTTATCTGGTGTGGTGTTAGTTGTCAAGAGCCCCATGTTACCTGAGATTAGTGTCTGCCTCTCACCCTACTCCACGATAGGAGTTCATGTTGTGTTCAAATGATAGACTTTTGTTGTAAAGATTTCTGTGATCTCAAAATAGGGATATAAGCAAAACAAAGGTTTGGGTAAATCCTTTGAAAATATTTAAGATAGTAATAAATTTGTAAGTAAAGTAAAATTTTTAAAGGATTTCATGTGATTGAGTTATTTATGAGTCTTTGTGGAAGCAAACTAGATCCAAAGATACATTAGTATTATTGTAGAAATTATGTTTCTTGGTTCACAGCTGTTATACAAAGTAAATGTTTTCAGCCTTGTTATTTTCATTATGTATTCTCCTCATAGAACTTTATAACTTTTGCCTAGTGTTTTAAAGAAGTATTCTTTCTTTAAGGCAGAACAACCTAAGTGAATTTAAAAATAAGCCATCACCTATAGGACAGAAAAAAATATAAGCCTGTGTGGGAATTCTGTGTTTGGGATTGGGGTCTACAAACTTCGTGATTGTGACACGCTTGGTGACTAGGAAGTTTCTGTGCCAAGACACAGGATGCCTGGCTGCTAGGTAATAAATACCTGATGACTAGGAAACTCCTGTGCAAAGGCACAGGATGCCAGGCTGCCATAGCATGTCCTTCACAGGTTCCCCCTGATTCCCATGATGGGAATGCCCATCCTCCTCCCTCTGAGGCAATAAGACAACGACGCAGGGACTGGATGGTTTTCTCAGCAATGTCCTTGGAGAGAAGGTATCTGTGTTTCTCTCAACCTGGACCTTATCTCAGTTAGCTAAGGTTAAAGAAATACTAATTATTTCGTATTTAGTATTCAGGTTAAAGAAGTACTAATTCGAATATCGTCAAGGTAACAGGAGGTAGGTGTTCTTGGAGTGAATACACTCCCCGGCTAGGAGGGGCGGACCCCCCACTTCTACACTTCTTCTTCACCACTTCACCTCACTCCTCTCTGCTCCTCCTGTCTGCTGGCACTATTTGTGTCTGTGTCTGCCTCCTCACAGATATTCCCACACAGGTGACTTCCAATACTAATACTGGCCCCAATGAAATGGAAGGGGTAAATAACTTTAAAGTTATATACATTAAATATAAAACCCAGTACTCCTACTTTAAGACTGGTGAAACTAGCCCACTGCATGAAATGTCCCTGATGCTTGCAAGGGAAGCTGCAAATGGTCAGCAAGACTCTGACCCACCCTGGCAGATGACACTAGAGAAGCTAAGGGGCTTCTCATAAGTCCCCAAAAGTGACTTATCTATATATTTTTGTGGTATGATTATTATAAACCTTTGCACAGACTCTCATTCTAGAATTTGCATTCATCACTTCCAGCCTGATGACTTGATTATAATCAACACTCAGAGAGGAAATAATCTTCAATCAAGCTGAAAGGAGAGAGCCAAGTGCTCCTGACCACAGGATGGCTATGCAAACTGTTAAGAGAGGGAAAACTCACTGCCAGGGGGCATTTCCACTCTAAACGGGTATGTCTAGGATAGATGGCAAGACCAACGGGTACAATGACAATGAGACCAAAAGGTATACAAAGAAAAAAGGGGGGTGAGTTGGAAACAGGAAGTCTGGTCCATTCTCTTAAGACATTAGGCCTCAACTGGATCCAGTTAGTCCTTTTAATTGTTGCCTTTCCACTTTACCCGCCCCAGGGATCTGCTGAATCTGGACCATCACACGGGGCAACAGAGTGGCTCTGGGGTAGCTCAGTGGTCCAGCTTTGCTGAGCTCCAACCCAGCACAGCCCCAAACACAAACCAAATAAAGCCCCAAAAGACAGGAAGGGGAGAACGTGGTCCTGGGCCTCCGTTTCCTTCCCTACAAAGTCTGGAGCTTGGAGTAGGTCATCACAAGGTCCCACAGGCTCCCCAGTCTGCGCTGCCTCCCGGGTGACACTGTGCTCTGGCCCTTGGTGGAAGCTTTCTGCCCCCTGGAGACCATCAGAGGACAGAGGAGACAGGAAGACAGATGTGGGCCACAGCAGAACGGTGCCCTAAGGGACCACTCATGCTTGGAGGGGGAGAAAGACCACCTTATTGGAGTCTCAGGGACCCATGTGGAACTGGAACCCAAGTCCTTGTCCTGGCAGTGGTGAAAAGGCTTTGTGAGGACAATGACTCCCAGGTGAGTGTGGCCAGTAGAGGAATGGAGTCCCTTTAATGTCCCTGGGTCCTTCAGACCCCATTTTTGTCCCCGGGTGTTTGTTAAACTGAGGCCTAGAAGTCACTGCAGCAAAGCCTGTTTCCTGTGGCGGTGTTTCTTCCACGATGTACAGTGACCACTAGCCACCCAGGGGAGACTGAGCCCACTGTGCTCAGCTGGAGCACCCACCGTCAGGAAGAGCCACCAGAGGGCTCTGTGGCCATTTCCCTGCCTCCACACAGAGCGGCACCTCCTAGAAGGAGCATCCACCTCCTCTGTCTGAGCTGCTCACTGACTGGCGCCTGCTCCAACAGGTTTCCAGATCCTCTCATCTATCCAATCACTATTCCCCAAGTGCTGACCTTGTTCCATGTGCTGAGTTAGGCCCTGGGACTCCAAAGAAAAAGCACAATGTGGTCTCTGCCTTCCAGGAGCTCCAATCTGGAGAAGAAGAGGGACAAATCACTAGAGAAATATAACTGGAAGAAAAGACCCAGTGTTATATCAAAGGAAAGCACAGGGCTCATAGGGAGGGCTGCAGTCACCAAATGGAGCCATCTGAAAAGGCCTTTCTGTGGTGACATGGATGCCTAGAGCTGACAAATGGGGTCCTAGGTGGGAAGGATAGATAGAGGGAGGACACATGAGAGGGGGATACATGAGAGGAGGGGAGGGATGGGCAAGGGAAGGGTCAGAACCTTGGGTTTTGCCAAATATGCCTCTGACCTGCTAGTATTTGAAAAATTATCCCATACAAAGCATATAAAGCCACAGACGTTTGTAGGCTTAGTTTATCTAGATCAGAAATGCAAGAGGCCTCAGCTGGGGGCTTCCACCATGTCTCTTATGAGGCTGGGGCCACAGATTCAGCTGATGCTCAGTGATGGCACAGTCTGTTCTCAATCTCTGCCACATGGCTCCAGGCGGGACTCAGGTAGGACATAGGCCTCATTTCTGCCCTCTCCATTGTCCTTTCTGTCCTAAGACCCGTGAGCCTCCCTGTAGGGAGTGACAGAAAGAGCATCAGCTTCCCCAGAACCACAGATCCCAGGGAGGCAAGAAAAAGGAAACAAAGAAAGAGGAAAAGGAAGAATGAGGAGGAGGAGAAAAAAGGAAGAAAGAAGTGAAGAAGAAGAGGAGGAGGAGGAGGAGGAGGAGGAAAGAAAGGAGGAGGAGGAGGAAAGAAAGAAGGAAGAAGGGAAGGAAGGAAGTAAAGAAGAAGAGAGAATGATATGTTATTCACAGACATTTCAGAAATAAATCTTGGCGGTGACACCATATGAACTTTTCTCATGAAGAGAAAGAGAGAAGAGAAGGGTGTGGGAGGCCGACATAGTACATGGCCATCATTTGTCTCCCCTTATGACTGGTGTGGCATGGCCGGTCACCTTGTGATCTGGTTGCCTAGGTAACCATAGACCTGATCTTTAGGGTCGAGAAAATGTGTCTTTGTGCATGGGTGTGCCTTCCTACATCCCCATGGGTTGAGCTACGCTCACCTGTTCTTTTGTGATATTTACCCCTTGCCCTGTTTGGGATAGAATGTTCCATGGAAACGCCTTTTGTGTGTCCCCTTCTTACCTTGCCCTTGGGTGTAGACTTCCTAGATGTCAGTCATCATGAAGTTAGACTCAGCCCCTTGAAATCTGACCCCTTGCCTCATTTGAATGGCTTCTCCTCAATAAAAGGGGTCAGCATGTGCGGTCTCTCTCTCTCTCTCTCTCTCGCTCTCTTTCTGTGAACCCTTAAGGTCAGAGAAGCCGTCACAGCACCCCCCAAAAAAAGGTATTTCTGTCTCTTGTATGGGTATTCTGTGCAGCCCAGTTCCCCTGGAGTGACCCCTGAGTGTTTTGGTCACGTGTGATGCGGCAGAAGAGGACTGCTCAAACTAGGAGGTTTGAACACAGAAACTTAATGAGCCTCCTTTACAAAAGCATAGCAATACCATTTTCAAATATAAAAAGAATGACTCCCTTAACATAAGGGCACTAATTTCCACGCTGAGCACCTCCATAAAAAATTTTGACTCTACAACAACTCTACCCACTTCCCCATGCATTTTGCTAAGTCAACAAAAGAGCAGTTTTTGAAAAAGGGCAAAGGCAGTTCACAGAAGACAAAATAAATACTTTTAAATATATCAAGGAAACAATGTCTTTTTAAAAGAGAAAACCAAGGTAAAATGAAATTCATTCTATCTATCTATCTATCTATCTATCTATCTATCTATCTATCTATCTATGAAGTACCAGGAAGCCAACTCAGGGCTTTGCACATCAGAGGCAAGAGCTCTGTGTCTCTGAACCCCACCTCAATCCCGCAATGAGTTGTGTTTACACTAAGAGGTTGGCATGATCAAAAAGTTCACACTAAATGAAGGGGAACAGAGGAAATCAAAATAATGATGAAAGCATAGTTTTGCTTTACCCATTTTAGGTGTGTTTTCTAGTGTATTTCTCAGTGTGGTTCTTGTTGCAGAGTTGTGTTAGAATGACATCCTTATATGTGATGCATATTTATCACTGAATGAAGGAGGAAGAGGAGGAGTGTCTCTACTGTGCATCTGTAACCCCCTTTCACATTCTTTCCTCTGTTACATCTTTTCTCTGCATTTTGGGGGCCTCTTCTCAGATGTGTCCACTGTCTTGGGAGTATTTTTGCGACTTCAGTTCTGTTCTTTTTATTAAAGTTTGGTCATTCTAATTTTACTTTCCTTATGATGTTTTCATGTTTTATTCTTCTAGCTTTTAAACTAGTTGTGCCATAGAATTTTTTAAAATAGACTTTATTTCCTAGAACAGTTTTGGGTTCACAGTAAAACTGAGCTGTTGTGTTCCATGACTAAACACTCAGGGTCACTGCACAAAATAATCACACAGAGACAGAGAAATACCTTTTTCTTAAGGTCCTGTGATGGCTTCTCTGACCTTAGGGGTCCATGGAAAGAGAGAGGGGATCACGTGCTGAACCCTCTTATTGGGAAGAAGCCATTCAAATGAGATAAAGGTCAGGTTTCAGACAGTTGAGTCTAACTTTGTGATGTCTACTGTCAGCAGGTTGACTGACATCTAGTAAGGCCACACACAAAGGTAGAGCAAGAGAAGGGGACACACAAAGGGAATTTCTGTGGAACATTCTATCCTAAACAGGGCAAAGGGATAGGATTACAAAAGAATAGGTGAGTGTAGCTCAACCCCAGGGGTATGCCAGAAGACTGGCCTTGCTATCTGAGCCAGGAGAAAGACTGAGTCACAAGTCATGGCACTACCAGGCCAGACTACAGTGATCCCTCAGATCCCCGAGGTGCACCAGGACTGGAAGGCATGGTAATTCAATGTGGCTCTTCACACTGAGCAGAAGGCAAAGAGATATTCCATAAACCATCTACCCCACACATACATAATCTTGCCCATTATCAACACTTCTCACCAAATTTGATGTATTTGTTACAATTGGTGAATTGAAAAAAATAAAAAACATTATCTCTAGTGTAAACTAGTTTACCCAGGACTCAATCTTAGTATCATATTGATTTGGACAAATGTGTCATAAACATATACCTACCATTAGAGTATTCTTCAGAATAGCTTCATTAACTAAATTCCAATAAGGTTCTCCAACCTGTCAGACCATGGATCTCAAGTAAGTTAATTCATTCATCAGTATTTAGCAACTGATCTTTGAGATAGAACTGTAACTAAGGCATAGACTCTGCTGTGAGGTCACTGTCTGGGAGGGACACCAAGGATCGTAACACAATGAAGAGTGATAATCTCTTGTGTACAGGTGATTAAAATCATAACCTTCTCTCTCACCAACCTCATTATTCTGACCTGATGTTCATTCAAAACATAAAGGATTGTAGCAAAACTTTCCCAGGGAAGAGAAAGCTCAGAGTTTTGGGGATAGTGGACAGTGTGTGCCAGACCTCACCATGCTAACCATGAGATCTACCATTTGACAAAGGTCCTATGAGAACTCTTGCAGATGGCCTGTTGTAGGATGTCATATCTGTTACATTCCATCTCTGAGGAGTAGATCACATTCCAGTGAAGATTCCCATCATGAAAAGAACAACATGACAGAAGAAATGTGTGATGCGTGACAAGATGTTTTACATGGATGTTGGTACATGATGGATGGAGAAAGAAGGGAGATGCAAATAGAGATGTGGGGTAGACCCATCATTTTTCATGTCTTCATGTGACACAGGCACATTTTCCAGCTAGTGGATGACCATGTGTTTGCTTTTATTCTTTATTATGATTTGGAAGCCCATGAATATCTTCTACAAGAAACAAATAAGTATTTTTAGACAAATGATCTACATTATTAAAGGTGTTCTCTAGATAACAAAACTTGCAAACCTTCTGCAATAGGCAGTGTCATGGAGGCAGGAAGTCAGGCACTGCCCCCTGGTGGCCACATGAGAAAATGACATGAAGAGTGTAGAGCTCCTTGATTGTCAGCCAAAGTACACAAGCACATAGAGGCCTTTAATTCTGTGGTTTAAAAAATACATAAGTGAGGCCCTAAGCAACTCAGTGAGACCCTGTCTCTAGATAAAATACAAAAAAATGTGAGGACGTGGCTCAATGGTTGAGTGCCTCTGAGTTTAACCCAGTATCAAGAACAAAACATTAGCAGCGCATTAGGTCACACACCTGTACTCCAGGTGACACAGGATTCTAACTTAGACAGATAGCAAGTTTTAAGGCAGCACTGGCAACTTAGTGAGACCCTGCCTCATAAATAAAAAAATAAACAAACTATATACCAAGGATACAGTGCAGAGGTAGAACACCCCTGAGTTCAACCCAAACAACCAAACATTTAAAAATAAAATAAAAATACATCATACAAAGTTCCAAATTCATTTATCAACATTTATTTTTGGTTTAATCAAAGTATTTTTCATCAAATATATTTGATGTAAGTGACTTGGTATCTTGTCCACATTACAAGATATTTATCATAGGTTCTGTCCATTAAAGACTTACTTAGGAATCACTATTTATGCTTTTTCCAGCGTCCTGGATCGAATAATGCACAGTAAAATATTTTAAAAGTATGTATCCCTCAATACTTCTTAAGTGATCAGTATTATCACATGAAGGTTGAAGCATGGTCGGTTTTATTCAGCATGCAATATCCTCCTTAGTGATATTGACCATGGGAGTCTGAGTGTCTTAGAGTCGAAGCATATTACTTCCTTCATCACAGAGATTTGGTTTTGAGCAAGTCTAGGAATATGCTGTGTCCACAAAGGCCTCCACCACCCTCCGCTTCTTCACCCCATACAAGGGAAGGAGGGGATTCTCTCCCAGCTCCTTTAGGGACACAGCAGATGAAAGACCACACAGAGGCTCCAAGAAAACCCCAAACCCTCCAGTTTTATATGCTTTGAGTTACTGGCTTTCAGTTCACTTAAAAATCACTCCTTTGGGATGTCCACCAGCTGAGCAATCTGTTAAGACTCTTCAGTGTGTGAGTCTTAACCATAAGTAGGTCACTTTCCTGGGATGTGAAGGACACCTCTGTAAAAGCCACTGACTCTTCATTTGGACCTGAAAGTGTCTAACAGGTGACTTTGATGTCAGAAGCCTAAAACCTCCACCTTCACCTCAAGCTGACACCACCCTGTTCCAAAAATATGACTCATGAAGAGCCATCAGTGTAGACTGTGCATGCACAGACCACTGACGGCTTCACCTCCAATCACTGCCACCTTCTCCTTCATCCCATAAATGACCCTCCAGCCTAGCCTCAGGGAGGCAGATTTGACATCTGAGACTCCCATCTTCACACCTGGCAACCTTGTGAGAAAGTCATTTCTTTTTTTGCAAAATGCTTTGTCTCTAGGAAGGGCATACTGTGAGAAGGCATGACAGGCATGGTTTGGTAACAAAACACCAGTGCCCAGCACCCCTGAAAGACTCCATTTCCTCCTCTTCATCTTGGGGTTTAAGGAAGAAAAGCATCTGCTCTTGAACACATAGTTTTCTCTTTGTCTGTTGGGTTTTGCCAAACATACCGTGAACGCTAGTATTTGAAAAATTATCCCAAACAAAGCATATAAGAACCACAAACATTTTATAGGCTTACAGTTTTTCTGGGTCAGAAATGCAAGAGGTCCTGAAATATTTGCTAAAGAAATTCTTACAACTTTGACTAAAAAACATATGTGCTTATTTATCTTGGCAAAAGGACAAATAACATTTGTATCTACATTCTTGTTTACAAGATTAATAATTGTTGTGAGCCTTATAAAAAGTCTCTTTAAACTCTTCCTTAATAATGGCAGAAGCCATCAATTCAAGAAACCATCAGATCTATCAACGATCTATTAATACACTCTTAGTGGAGGGACATTGGTTGGATTTCAGCTGTCTGGCTGCACAGTGGAGTGGGATCTGGGTGGAATGTTCCGCTTGGTTTCCAGCTCTGTGCCAGCACTGTGTGCTCTATGACAAGGTCAAATGATGATGTAGCTAATAAAAATGTGGACAGAGACAGGGACATGCTGATAGCATCCAACCCAGTTCCTGGGATATGTAAGTTCTTAATGCATGATGGCTCTAAAACTGTGAGAGAAAAGGAGACTAGATAGTTGAAAGGGGGTTGAGTCCGGGCTCTGCCACTTGTCATCTAGATGACTTTGGGCAAGTCATTTTCTCTCTTTGATCTCCAGTTTTCTCATAAGCAAAATGAACATAAAAGTACATGCAGGCAGGGTTAGTTTCAGGACTGAATGAGACACATATATGATGTGACGGCTGTTCAAACCAGTTCAACCCAACCTCCCTGTCTTGGAGCATCTCTCCTCTGCTTCTACCAGCATGTGTACATTCAAAGTAAAGACCATTAACTGACTACCTACTGTGTGCCAAAAACCACGCTTAGCACTGGAGACAGTAAGAGCACCTGCCCTCATGAGGCTCATACATGGCCTTGAGAAGGAGATAATCAGCCAAAGAGATATGGCAAGTGCCTGACAGAAGATGGTGCATGGGATCAAATGGACATAGAGGAAACCCAACAGGGGGTGGAGAAGGTCACCAAAGACCTTCCCCAAAGAGACATGTGCTGGCCTTCACACAACCCTGGCTCAGTGTCCACCCACCCTTCTAAGTCCTACATGGCCATACTGGACTGAGACTCTACAGCCAGCATCCATGGTAGTTCTATAAGATAAAAGGTTCCAGAGATAACCTCAAGGCTAAAGGAGGCTGTGTTAGCTTCCCAGAGCAGCCATAGCAATGTGCATTAGCCTCCCCACCCCCATTACCATATGGAATGCCATCAAAGCCCCAAGGATGCTCGAAACCATGGACACTACCAAATCCTGTGTAGGTTTTTTTTTTTAATATATACCCTACCTATGATAAAGTTTAATTTATAAACGAGGCAAATTAAGATTACAAGGTTAACAATAACAATAAAATAGAACCATTATAATAGTATACTGTACTCAAAGTTATTTAAAACTTACAAAACCTGTTTCTGGATTGGTCAGACCATGGTTGACATGGATATGAGAACCCACGGAAAGCAAAATCATGGATAAGGGGGCATCTATGTACCACAGGCTGGTGGGGGGCTTTAACTACAGAACTCTATTGTCTCACAATTCTGGAGACTGGAAATCCAAGATCAAAGTGTTCCTTCAGAGGAATGAGGAACAGAATCTGTCCCAAACCTCTTTCCTTGCTTCTCAAGGGCTGCTGGAAACCATTGGCATCCTGGGCTGGTAGAAATGCCACCCTGATCTCTGACTTCCTGTTCCCATGTCCTTCTCTCCATGTGTGTTTCTAAGTTTCTCCTTCATGGAAAGACACCCACTGTATTGGATTGGGTCCTCCCAAATCCACCTCTTAGCTAACCGTATCAGCATTGACTGTCTCCAAATGTTGTCACCTTCTAAGGCACTTCACATGAACTTTGATGTGATTCAAGTCATCATAGAAGCTCAAGCCGACACCCTGTTGCTGTTACTACTACTGGTGGCTCTCCCGGTACCCCAGGCAGCGCTGGATGGTTTCAGAAAGAGTAATTAGCTCTAGTTTCCAGATGTTCTCCTCACACTCCTAGAAACAGCCTCAGGGTACCCAGTATCAGCTGGCCAGGGTCACACTCCATGGGGACCCTCCTCAAACCCTCCTTCTAAAACTCTAACCTCGCTGCTGTCCTTCCAGCCCTGTGGTGTAATTAGCTTCTTTCTGCCCATCAGGGCTAGTAGCCTCTGGAATGGCCTTGGCCCTCCACCCTGGTTCATGTCTATGTGTGACCCTCATTCCTGGAGTGGTGGGATGGACTTTCTGACTCACTCCTACTAGCAGGGGTGAAGTGACTTCTGAGACTCAGCAATGACACTGTGGCCCTGGTCATGGCTTTTCTCTTGCTCACATGCTCTGATGAACATGGTGCATTGTTGTGAACTGCCCTAGGAAGACGCCCACCAGGCAAGGAACCGAGGGGGTCCTCCAGCCAGTGACAATGATAAACTAAAGTATAAACTAAAGTCTCCAGTCCAAGGAGCCTGCAAGAGACTGCCAATGACCGCTTGAGTGAGCTTAGGAGCACCTTCCCCAGGTGGGACCCTGGATGAGACCACAGCCTCAGCTGACACCCAGTGGTTGATTTATGAAGCATCCTGAGGCAGAGGATGAAGTCATGCCCAGCTTCCAGGCCAACAGAAAATAGGATAATGAAGGTTGGCTGGGTTAAGGAGCTAGTTTTGGGGTGGTCTGTTATGCAGAAATGTGAGTTAATCCAGAGCAGTTACTATGTAACTGGACAACAAGTAAATGAATGAACATGACTGTGTTCCAATAAAACTTTATTTACACAACAGGCAGTGTTCTCGCTTTACCCTTTCATCTTTCAGTATGTATATAGCCATTCCCTGTATTAAATTGTCATAATTTCGGTTTTCCAGATTAGACATTGACTGGCTCAAGATGACATCTAAGCTATGACCTTAAGGACAACTGGAATAGCACCAGGATGGGAAGACCATTTCAGGACTAGACAACAACATATGGAAAGGTCCAGGCACATTTCAATTTGTTAAACCTATTTATTGAGCACCTACTGGGTGCCAGGCCCAGTACTAGGTGCTGCAAATGAAGTCATGCATGAGAGAACAAAGTCCTGGCTTCATGAGGATTGCCTTGGCATGTCCAGAACAAGGCATCCATGACACAAAAGCTAAAACCAGGACATCTGAGACAACAGATACCCAAGCCTTCCTTACAAGTGACCCAGGCATTGGCCTTGGCTTACTCAGTTTATGCTTTAGTTTAGGCATAAGAGAAGGAACCATCTCTAAGCTTTGGCTTTTCATTGGCAAAGCATGGATGACCCTCTCGACCTACAAATGACTGTGACATTGATCAGATTTAGGCTTGGATGCTTAAAATCAGCTTTCTAGAGAAGACAGAACCTGGATGCCATTAAGAAAGGGTAGCTGTACTTTTAACAGCTAGAACTCCCAACTTAGAATCATCAAAGTCTTTCATCTGCCCAAGTGGCCAGCAGTCCTCTGCTGGGATTCCACAAAGAGCCTGCTGCTTCTGGCCCCAGCCAGCAGGTTGCTGAACATTGATAAAATACAGACTAATACAAAAAGCAACCTCCTCATGGCCACTGTCCCATAAATCATCAACCAAGAAGGGCTGCTGAATACTTTGGAAGATGGATGACAACAAGCTGGAAGGCTGCTTGATAAGGTTTCCTTTTTTCAGTGTAGAAACCTGGGTTTGAGAAATGGGGTCTCTCCACCAGCTCAGCCCCATCCATGCCACCTCTGTCAGCTGCATCCAAGATGAACACGTTTTCTTAGGAGCTGCCAGGGTGTCTGCAAGAAGGAAGAAAACTTACTGCCAAGCCCCAAAGACGTACCTATTTTTGTCTTAGGTCCACAGACTGGTTTCCTTTTACCACTAGTAGTGGCATTCACTGTTTATAGTACTACTAATAATAGTTATGATTTTTTATTATCTCTTCTCCCTACTCATAAGAAAATTCCTCGAGGGTAAGGATTTAATGTTGGTCCAACCTGGGATTCACATATGACCATCTGGTACACGGCAAGTACCTCATGCATATTTGTTTAATGAGTTAATCAATGAATAATCAATTTAACACCAAAAAATAGCTATTGTTTATTAAGCATATTCTATATGCCAGGCAATGTGCAAAGCAATCACATGAAACAATTAGGTGAGGTGGTTCCTATTACTCCTTCCATTTGATTGATGAGATGAAGCCCAGAGAGGGGACATGACTTTCTCAATGTCATGCAGCAAGTCAGTGTTGGAGCTGGGACTCAAACCCAGGCTCTTAAGAAACTTTGTTTTGTGAAGTGCCAACTAGTAAATATTTCACGATTTGCAAGCCATATGGTCTCCATTGCAACTACTCTCCTATGTCCCTGTAATGCAAAGGCAGCCAAGGACAACAAGTAAATGAATGAACATGACTGTGTTCCAATAAAACTTTCTTTACACAACAGGCAGAGGGCAAAATTTCATCCATGGACCATAGTATGCAATATGGTCCTGCCCCTGCAATACTAGGGATTGAACCCAATGGTGTTCTGTCACTAAGCTACCTACCTATTCCTTTTTCTTTCTCTTTTTTTTTCTTTTAATTTTGAGATAGGCTCTCCTAAGTTGCTGACCTGAAATCTTCCTGCCTCAGCCTCCTTCTTTGAGAGTCCACCACAACCTGTTGGGAAAGGAGTGGAGATGAAAGGTTAGAGATGTCTTTCCCAAGAAAGTAACAAGATTTCTGAAGAAATTATAACCAGATAAATAGGAGGCAGAAGAGAGTCCTAGAGAGAGAGTGGGTAAGAACACGCTGTTGGAGGATCTAAATGCTCAGTGAGATGAACACACAGTCAGGAGTGAGTGGCATGTGATGCAGCTGAAGACAGCAGGGAACAGATCCCCCAGGGATTTGTAGAGCAGCTGAGAGAGTTTGTTCTTCCTCTTAGGAACAGTGAGATGCCACCAGCAGGCTTTAAGCAGGGTGTCAATCAACTGCTTTGCATTTTGGCCAGATCACTTAGATGCAATTGGAGGATGCACATGGGGAAGGGTGTGGAGTAGGTGCAGAGAGAGCTGCCAGCATACTCGCAAGCTTCCAAGCAAGAAATGAGGGGAGCTCAGAGCAGGGTGGTGGTGAGGAAGACAGAAAAACATAGAATATCTGAGAACTAATTAGGAGGTGGAGAGAGATACACGCAGGCTGCCATCTACATTTCTGGCCTGTATAACTGCATGGGTGGTTGTGGGTTTCACTGAGATAGCAAACACTGGAGAAAGACCAGGTGGGTGGAAGGAGAGCAGGAAGACAATATATTCTAAAACAGAATATGAGCTTAAGAAACGATTGAGGCAGCCAGGCAAATATCAACAGAGTGAACAGATATGGGTGCCCATGACCCCAAGGAGAGACAAGGCTACAGTTACTCAGCTAAGAATAATTGGTCTATAGATGCATAAATTTCTCATGGAAATCCTTGGGCTGGACCCCAATCTCTGGTCTCATCACTCATGGCTGGGTTTCCTTGACTCTAGGACAGTAACCATAACACTATGAAGATGGAACCACTTTCACTTTCCCTCAGAAATCATTCATTCTCTCCCCAGTCTTGCAGGTTCACGTGTCACATTTTGTCCTTGGGGGCTGGCCATACAGCAATAAGTGAGAGCAAATAAAGTTAGGCTCCTTTTAGGCATTTAATATTGTATGGCTTCTTCCTTCCTATGGATTGCTCAAAACAACCCACTCTTTTTCTTCCATGTCTAATCTGGAAGAATTCACCCCACTTGAGGGAAAGGCTTGCTTGTAAAATGACCTCAGATTTCAACAAGATACCAGAAGTAGAGTATCTCAGTCTCATATGAGTAGGATCCGCTTCAATGATGGTGTCAAATAGATTTCATATGCCAACTTTAATTGATTGATACAAGCTACCTGAGAGTGAGACTGAGAGTGATTCAGTTTGGAAGATAAAACAACAAAGCAATTGATTAGTGATGTCTGTCAAGGCTTTGATATGGGACAGTGGATGATGATCTGATCTGATGTCAACTTATTTATCATTTTTGAGTATTGATAAATTCTATTTGATAACACTTTTGTTAAAAATTCTGTGTCTATGTTAGAGACATTGTTCTATTGATTTCCTTTTTTCTAATGTCCTTTTCAGATTTTCTAAAAGAATTATGTTGACCTACTGAGTTGCCAGCAATTCTCTTCTTTATGTTCTGAGTTTGTATAATATTGGCATTATTTAGTCCTTAAATATTTGATGAAATATGCCTGTAGTTGTGAAGAACAGAAGATAAGAGGTTTTAAATGATGAATTCAATTTTTTAAATGTTTTTAGTTGTGGATGGACACAATGCCTTTGTTTTATTCACTTATTTTATGTGGTGCTGAGGATCAAACTCAGTGCCTCACATGTGCTAGACAAGTGCTGTACCACTGAGCCACAACCCTACCAAATTAAATTTCTTAAACAGATGCAAGGATATTTAGATTTTCTGCTTCTTCTTCTGTTCATTTTGAGTTGTAAATTTTAAGGAATTGGTGCATTTCATCTCAGTTGGTAAATTTAACCCATTCCTTAAAAGGTGAAGAAACTAAAACTTAGATATGACAGCCCACATAGCAAATAAGAACTCATATCTTCAGAGACACAGCCCATTGCTCTCAATCTGCCACATCCAGACTTATCCCACCTCCAAAAGCCACAGGGAACTTGTCTAAGGATCTCTCCAGAAATGACATACATGCATTCTGTACAACCACATGCTGCAGCATTTAATATGACCTGCTGACACACATAGTTGTTCAAGGCAAAATCACTAAACCGCAGACTTCAATTTTAGCAGTCTTACCTGCCAAACTCGTCTGTAAACTAAAAACATTAATAGTTCCTACCTCATGGTTTTTAATGTATGGGCGATATTTAGCATAGTGTATGGTTCTCTCTCTGGTCCATACTCACAGGACAAAGTTCACATTTTCTTATTTCTTCCTTCTTGGGGAAACACCTCACTTGACCTAAGGGAAGATGAGCAGATAATTCAGGTTTCTGTAACTTGCCACCAAGAATGCTGACTGATACACCTGCTGTGCATACGAGGCTGTGAGCATAGGAGCTGATATGACACCATCCATCCCTGTGCTCACACTGCTGGCTGACTGCAAAGAAGTTCAGAGCATTTCCTGGGTGCTTGGTTATGCACCATCTTTCCTCCTTGACTATCCCAGGAAGAGGACATCTCATTAGAATTAAGCTGGGACAGAGGGCAGGGGAATAATGACCACACAACTGATATTTGACTTCTCCACATACTTCACCCCCATTCTAGAGACCAGAGACCATAGCCAAGCTTAATCTTATGGGCCTCTTTAAAAGTCTGGCAAAATAATGATTGTAAAAGCCATTTGCGACTTTGCAAGTCTTTTTAAATGTGCCTCATTCAGACATAATGGGCTCATCACGAGTGGCACTTTCCTTGCAAAGGAAGAGGGATTAGAAGACATAGAGGAGATGAGGCATGAGAAAGGAGACCTAAGTGCAGATCCAGAGCATTCTTGGGGAAGACCCCAGCTCCCCCAGGCAGGGAAGAATGATTGAAGACACACCAGTCAGCACTGTGCACCCACATGCAGCCTGCACCTACGACATGCTGGCAGGAGCAGCCTGGGTGGAAAGCATCTGAGAGCATCCAGGAAAATTAAAAATGCAAATATTCCTAGGAAACCTTACATAGAAATAGAAACATCAGGAAGTTCCAGGGTGTTTATGGAACATTGTGTCAAAACTGCTAGCAAATTGTTCTTTTATCAACAGGGAACATTTACGTGGTGTTCATGTTACACATTATTAGCATTCGTGTCAGTCAATGGAGAAGGAATGGATTAAAGCTGTCCAGCTGCATTGAGGGATTCCACACCCTGGAGGGAAATCCAAAGATGCAGAAGAGTGAGTGTGATAAGACCCATTTTTTTTTCTTTTTTTTTCCCTGTCATCTGCTGAGCCCTTGGCATTATTGGCCTTGTGAGTCAGCTTTTCATTACTCTGACAAATACTGAAATAAATCAATTTAACAAGAGTAAAGGTTTATTTTGGTTCATGATTTCAGAGGTTTCAGCCCATGGTCGGTTGACCTTATGGATTTTGCAGTACATCGTGGCAGGAGTAAGTGGCAGAGGAAGCCTCTAACGTTACCAGTCCAGGAAGCAAAAAAGAAAGAGGCTGGGGTCACAATATCCCCTTCAGTAGAATGCTCCTAGTAGCCCCAGTTTTTCAGTTAGCACTCCTTCATAGTGCTACCACCATGTCATGATAGCACCTCAGTCTGGTGACAAGACTGAAATGGTGACAACACTTGGGCCTTTGGGAGCACTTACCAAAACCACAGGATTGTCACTGTCCATAATGGCACCCACAGACCACCATTAGAAAAAGACAGCACCTGCCAGATCCCGCCATTTTAAAATAATGACAACTCCCAATTTGTAGTGCATGATTTTATTTAGTTTTATATGTTATACAAACAGTGAGGAAAACATTGTAATGCATTGTGGAATATTCACGAGATGCTGATGTTGAGGAGGGAGCAAACCCAGCAAATGTGAGCCAAAGTCTGAGCTAAGACAGGTATATCACATTTCTGTTTGTTAATTTCATGTATGTGGTTTTTGCACAGTAATACAAGTTTCTTTCCATTTTTGAGTGCAGTTCTTGAGTGATAAGGATGCATTCATGTTATTTGTTGTGACCCAGGGTGGGGCTTCCCAAGCACAGACAGACCAAACCAAAGCATGTCCTGGCACATTCTCCTGGTGTGCGTGGCTGTGGCCCTCCCAGAGCCTGGACTGGTCCCCAGGGGGATGTACAGCTGGGTGGGGGCCAGGAAGCAACTCAGAGGGACTCTGGCTGGTCTGAGTGGGCTGATGAATAGCTGACAGTAACCTGCACTTTGCTGTCCTACCCAACAGCAGCTGACCTGGTGGGAAGGGCTCTGGCACTGCCCCTCCATCCTCCAGCCCTGCTTTCTGCCCTAGTGGGCTGCCTTGTCTTATCTCAGTGGTGGCTTCTTGCAAACCAGGGCATATTTTCCATCGTTCCTGACCACACGAAAGTTTGAGGGATGCAGTGAGGATTGGGGACCTCCATCGTTGGGGGAAGATTTTCTCTAGCTCCCTCTCACCTTCTGGGGTTGCAAACCCTCAGCTTCTTGGACACAAGGCACTATGACTGGCAACAGTTAGAGAGAGATGAAGGTTCTATTCTTCATTTCCCCAGAAGGTGCCTCTGGGTCCAGTTCTGCCCATTTTGTGCCTCTCTAGAGGAGACTCTGTAATCAGTAGTCAGCCTTCTGTGGGCTCAGCTTCTGCATCCACAGACTCAACCACCCTCAGATGGAAATGTTTCAAAAAATATTCACTTCATTACTGAATACTTAAAGACTTTGTTCCTTGTCATTTTTCCCTAAACAAGACCCTTGACAACCATTTCAAAGCATTTACATCTTAAAGAATTTCAGGTTGATTTAAAGTATCTGGAAGGAAGTCTGTGGTGGTTACATGCAAATTCTACACAACTTTTTAAGGGAGTAGAGCATCTGGTGATTTTGGTATTCAAGGGGTTCTGTGACCTATCCCGCTTGGATACTGAGAGTATGACTGGAGATGACTATTTGCTAAAACTTAGTGTCCTCTTGCTGCTCACTATTGGGCACTAAAGAGTTGGTGGCCAGGACCCCACTTGCTGGTTGCAGGGATTGGATGGTGTCCAGGAGGGATCTACATCAGAAGTGATGTGCAGCATGGAGAAGCCAAGTTTAGTGTCCCTGTCCCCACTCCCTCTTATCCTCTGGCAGCCATCCTCCTAGGTCACCAAGTCCCACAACTGGTATGTCATCTGGAAGAGAGTATGTGAAGGAGCCCTAGTCATCTGGGGCGGGTGCCAGAGAAGATCCAGGTGTGGATTTTGTTGTTGTTCTAATTAGTTGTACATGCCAGTAGAATGCATTTTGACACATTGTATATGAATGCAGCACAACTTCTTATTCCTCTGGCTGTACGTGCAGGGTCACACCAGTAGTGTGACTATATCCTACATGTATGCAGGGTAATAATGTCTGTCTCATTCTTCTCGAGGAGGCCTTTTAATGGAGGGAACTGGGATGATCCACTGGGTAGTGATGAGTGCAGAATGGTGGTAGGGAGCACAGTGAGATGGAAGGGTGGGGAGGAAGAAAGAGAAATCCAACCTGCCAGCTTCTGAAGGCTCCGCTCAGAGGCAAAGACCTATGGATGTACAAGCATGCCACACATACCAACCTCACAGAGATGGGCTGCATATAAGATGGTGGTCTCCTGAGAGTATACTGCCTGGTGACATCATAGCCTTCTTCCCCTGTACAAGTACACTCTATGGTGATCTCAGAGGACGATATCACCTACTGATACATTTCTCATAAAGAGTCCCCATTGTTAGGCCATGCCTGACTATGAAATTAGGAATATAAGCACAGAGAAAGACATCCACATGATGTAAACGTTCCATCTAACTGAGGCTTACCTTTTCTTTTTTAATTAATTTTTTATTTGTTTTAATTAGTAATACATGACAGTAGAATGCATTTATGCACTTTGACATATCATACATAGATGGGATATAATTTCTCATTTTTCTGAGTGTACATGTTGCAGAATCATATTAATCATGTAGTCACATATATAATACAGTAATAATGTCTGTTTCATTCTACTGTCTTTCCTATTCCTACATCCCCTCCACTCCCCTTCCTTCACTTCCCTCTACCTAGTCTAAGGTAATGGTGTTCTTCTCTAGTGCCCCCCACTTTATTGTCAATTAGCATCCACATATTAGAAAAAACATTCGGCCTTTGTATTTTGAGGGATTGTCTTATTATTGCCATAATTTCACTCTTCTTTAAAGCATGATGGGGACAATGTGTCTTCCGTTTCTTGAAATGGGAGGAAAGGACACTATAAGGCCAACCTGAAAGTTGGTAAGGTTGGCAGGAAACATCAGTTAGAGTCCAGGAGTCTCTTATGTGGTGGAGGGGTGAGAAGTGACGTGGCACAGTGCCCTGCATCTGCCTCCGTCCCCACAGTGATGCAGAGAGCAGATGTCCGGCAACTATCTGTTGATCACAAATCTGCAACACATGGATAGAATGATGAGTGGTTACTGGGGCCAACCAGGACAATGAGGGGAAATGTTCTGGAACTAGACAGTGGCGATAGTTGCACAACATTGAACATGAACTTAATTGAATTGAACTAAATATTTCAAATGAGTAAAATTCTAAATTTTTAAAAATTAATCATCAGCAAATAAAAAACAACCAAAACTAATAGGAAAACAAGTGAAATGGTAAGGGAGGTGAAGGCATGATCTGGGCATAGCAGGTCCAAGGTGCAGCTCAGGAGCTGGCACTGGCTGTTGAGTCTCTAGTACCTGAGATCTGGAGCTGATGGTGAAGGGGATTCTGGCAACGGCTCCTTCTAGTGCTCAAGATGGTGATGGAGCTGGAGCTGCCACAAGTGCTGGAGGTCACTCTTATGAAAACAAATGAATAATCTGTTTATAAAAGATACTTGTAACCCTTTTCTTTTTCAGTAGAGAATTGTCACCCCAAAACACTAAAACAACCCAGTAGGATCCAGAGCAGAAGCCAGAGGAGGAACACAATAAACTGTCCAACTATCTCTGATGAGCACAGGAGAGCAGAGACTCAAATTAGTCAATGTATGGGAAGAAAGTCAGAACTGATGCTGGAGCCATGTTGGGGGATCATAGTGTTCTAGAGGAGGGATTCCAGTGTGGCATGTAGCTTATTAGGAAGAGGGAGCTATGTGAGTAAATGCTCTTCCACAGAGTTTGCAATGGGGCAAAAGGCAGGAAGTTTCAGGGTATTCAGTGGAGGAACTGGTTTATGTTGAAAAGTAGAGATGAAAAAAAAAAAAACAACAATATCTCTATAGCTGAGAGAGATCAGAGAAGCCTAGGAAAAAGAAATTTTTCTCAAAGTCATGTTCCAATTCTTCTTTGGTTCCAAGAGAAAGACTTCAAATGTGAATTGGATCCCTTTCAATATCCCATGTAGAAACCTGAAATTACAGACATAATTGAACTCCATGTACAAGCAGTGCAAACCACCACAGTTTACCTCATGACCAGATGGCTGTTTAGGAACTATGTGTGGGTCAACTACACGTCCTGCATCATAGGACAAAGGGATGATTCACGGCATAGTCATGATAGAGAATGATGCTACCTAATTTGATCATTGTATTAAGAACTGTGAAAAATTTAAAACTTACACAGTGGTTTTTTTTTCTGTAGTTTTAAATATACTGTTTTCGGATTATATTTTGGTGAAACCACAGAAATCAAAATTTTTGATAAGAGGGAACTACAATAACAAACCGAAGTACACCATAAGATGAATGTTGATTTTGCTTTATGGAAAACTAAGTTCGGCATATGAAATAACAAAATTCAAACACATTTTGGCTTAAGGTGGAGCCATCCTGTGAGGTATGACAAGAAGACTTCCCAGGTCTAAGACCTATTTGGTGAACAGAAGAAAGCACAGTGTGAACTGCTGGGATTGGTCTTACCAGGTGACTTCTGACCTTCAATCCTCAAGATCTCACTTCCAGCGTTTGTTTGTTTTTAGAGATGCAGGACAGTCAACTGTATTTTGACATATCATACATACATGAGGTGCAACCCATTATAATTTTGATCCCATTCTTGTGGTTGAACATGATGTGGAGTTACACTGGTTGTGTATTCATATATTAGCATGGGAAACTAATGTGTGCTTCATTCTACTGCCTTTCCTTTCCCCATCTCCCCTCTCTTCCCTTCATTTCCCTTTGCCTAATCCAGTGAACTTCTATACTTGCCATTCCTACTGTACCTGGTTATGGGTTAGCATCTACATATCAGAGAGAAGCCTTGACCTTTAGATTTTGGGGACTGGTTTACTTCACTTAACATGATATTCTCCAGTTCTATTCATTTACCAGCAGATGCCATAATTTCATACTTCTTTATTGCTTATTAATATTCCATTGTGTATATATACCACATTTTTTATCCATTTATCTGTTGAAGAGCACCTAGATTGGCTCCATAGTTTGGCTATTGTGAACTGATCTGCTATAAACATTGATGTGACTGTGTCACTGTAGTATGCTGATTTTAAGTCCTTTGGGTATAAGCCAAGAAGTGGGATAACTGGATCAAATGGTAGTTCCATTTCAACTTTTCTAAGGAATCGCCATACTGCTTTCCAGAGTGATTGCACCAATTTGCAGTCCCTCCAGCAATGTATGAGTGTACCTGTTTTCCCACATCCTTGTGAACATTTACTGTTTTAGTTTAGTTTGCATTTCTCTAATTGCTAGAAATGTTGAACATTTTCTCATATTTTTTAACTGATCATTCTTCTTCTTTTGTGAAGTATCTGTTTAGTTCCTTTGATTGTTTCCTTTTTTTTTTTTTTGGTACTGGGAATTGAACTCAGGGGCACTCAACCACTGAGCCACATCCCATACCTATTTTGTATTTTCTTTAAAGACAGGGTCTCACTGAGTTGCTTAGCACCTTGCAGTTACTGAGGCTGGGCTTTGAACTTGTGATCCTCCCATCCCAGCCTCTCTAGCTGCTGGATACTTATTTCTTCATTGGGTTATTTTTGTTGTTGTTGTTGAGTTTGTTGAGTTCTTTATGTATCCTGGAGAATAATGCTGTATTCGAGGTGCAGGTGCAAGTAAAGTGTTTTTCTGATTTTGTAGGTTCTCTCTTCATGTGCTTGATTGTTTGCTTTGCTGTGATGAAGCTTTTTAGTTTGATTCCATCCCATTTATTAATTCTTGATTTTACCCCTTGTGCTTTAGGAGTCTTGATAAGGAACTCAGTTCCTAAGCTGACATATATTTCAGTCTCCTTTTTTCTTCTATTAGGTGTAGGGTCTCTGTTATAAAGCCTAAGTCCTTGGTCCACTTTGAGTTGAGTTTTGTGCAGGGAGAGAGGAGTTTAATTTCATCTTGCATCATACAGATTTCCAGTTTTCCAAACAACATTTTTTGAAGAGGCTATCTTTTCTCCAATGTATGTTTTTGGCACCTTTGTCTAGTATGAGTAACTGTATTATTTTTGTGGGTTTGTCTCAGAATTAGTGAATCTAACTAATCCTTGCACATGTAATTAAGGATCTCAAGATGGGATCATGATGATCATGCTGTATTACCTGGGTGGGCTCTAAATCTAATGTCAAGTGTCCCTTCAAGAAGAGGAGAGGACACAGAATAAGGTGGAGGCTATGTGAAGATTGGAGGTGGAGTTTGGAGTGACACTGTCATAAACCTGGGAAAACATAGGGCCATTAAAAATTGAAAGAGATCAGAAAGGATTGATGTTTAGAGACTAGAGGGAATATGGCCCTGTGGCATGTTGAGATTTCTCACCTCCAGAACCATGAGAGAATAAATTTCTCTGTTTTAAGCCACAAAATTTCAGGTAATTTTGCTACAGAGTTACAAATACACATAGTTATAGATTTTTGAATATGTTCCTACCTACCTGGTATGGAGTTCTTCTCAGTGATATTTTGAAGGGATATTATTATTATTATTATTATTATTATTATTATTATTATTATTTTGATGGGACTTGAGTAGAAAGGGTGATGGAGGTGAAGGTATTCTTGCTCATACATTAACTAAATGTGACTGTGCTTACTCTCAGTCATCCCAAAGAGAACAAGGGGGTGGCTCTGAGAGATGAGGATATCCCCACTAATTGCATTTCAACCCCCTCAAGATGCAGACAGAGAAAGAAGGCCAGGAAGGAAAATGGCATTTTCAAAGTCATAAGGCAGGAGACTAGGCCTGTTCTTAGCTCTGCTCTATGTGAAATTTCACCTGTTTCCATATTTTATCTCTACTTTTCTGCATTACAGACATCTGACAACATGGTTTCTAAGTGTTATGTCAGATATGCCTGGTGACAATGCTAGGAAGTAGACATTGTGCAGGGGGACACTGGTTAAGCCTTAGAGACATGATGACTTGTCCAAAGTCCCATGAGAAGACAGGAGGGGGAGCTGGGTTGAAACCTAGCTGTGTCTCCTCAGAGCTGGGACCCTGGATGCACCCAGGCCTGTCCAGGGATGTGGGGCCAGTGTTGGGGTTGGCTGTGTACACACATAAAAAGTCATGGGGCTGGAGGAGAGCCAACAGAGGGACAAACATGGGCTCATGTGGAGGATGGGTTAGGCCAGGAACCCCCAAGACATGGCCTCCCTTCCTTGGTCATAGAGCCAAACAGAACTTGGAACCCAGTAACCAGGCACCCACATTCTAGCAACAGCCTCCTCCCAGCTCATTTGGTGAAATACTTTGAAAGCCAAAAGATGTTTTCCTGCTTCCCCTGTGGAGGCCGACCCTTTAGGAGGCCACGCCGCCAGAGCTCCCCCTATGGCTGCACGGCCCCTTCCCCAGACCCAATCCCCGGGACACCCCAAAGAAGGAACTTGTGGAAAAGAGTGCGATGCTGTTTTAGATCCTGCTGCCAGTGCCTCGCTGGTACTCCAATTGGCACTCCTGCAAGCGGGAGGAGGAGTTTTAGGTCCATACCCGATAGCCCTGGTGAGGTGCATCCAGGAGGGAACATCACCGTGAGTAGCCCTGCAGAGCCCCACCACCTTGCTCCTCAGTAGGAGAGAACAGGGACCTGAGGCAGGAATAGGTGCTGGGAGATTGTGAGCCTCCTGTCCTATCATGGTCACCCCCAGGACAGGGATAAAGGTGGGCAATGAAAGGGTCCACAGTACATCCTGGGCACCCAGTGTCAATTCCAGTCCTACAGGGTAGAAGCCTGAGACACAGGATCTGTATGAGATCAGGGGAGCAGAAGGTCACAAGAGACACAAACACCCTGAATGGAGGCCAGCAGGGGCTGGGTGGGGCTCCCGGCCAGCTACCAGGCACTGTCTTCCATTCTTTCCACAGTTTACCCTCAACAAGCGTTGGAGCTGCAGCTTCAGCTCCAACTCCTTCTGCAGTGAGGAATATCAACAGCCAAGCACCAGTAGGCAGGAGCTGGGCCTCAGGGTAAGTGCGGAACAGAGGGGACTCTACTGGCAGGGGACAGAGCAGAATAAAAGTAAATAAGAGCAAAGACATCACCAGGACCACCTTCCTGGTAGGATTGTCAGGTGGAGGGGCAGAGTCCCCACCATGAGGAATCTGAGCAACAAATCCTCGCCCATCCTCCCCACCCTCTCTGCCTGCCTCATTCTTGGACTCATCCAAGGTCACTGTTCCCATAATTTTGACAACATCAGAACAAGGACATGGACATTATTTCATTTTAATTTTCTGATGGTTTGTACTCTGTCATCCAACTGACTATAATTCCAACACCCAGGTGACCAGGTGACAATGGCCTGAAGGTCCTTCCACACACTCTGCAAGTCTTACACAGCATCAGGATGACTAGGGCTGCGTTTAGCTGAAACATCACAAGGCTTGTGCCAATTGGTCCACTTCTCTGGTGCTTGTGTCTCAAGGAACACAGACTGGGAAAGCAGGAGCTGGGCCCCCAGGACCTCACCACCTTCCAGGGGGACCCAGGTTCCACAGCCATTCAGCCTTTCAGGGCTGTGGGACCTGGACCTCATTCCCTCCTGGGGCCATTTCAACAGCACCACAGAGAATGATGTCCTGGGTGTCCTCACACAGGGACCCTCCTGTGTGAGATGAGCCTGTTTTCCCATCTCCAGAAGGTGATGTGCTGGTGGGACTCAGGGGATAAGCTCCTAATGCACAGAGCTGCCACCCCTGCTCAGCTAACAAACTGGCCTGAAGCTGCTGTGTTTCTAACTATCCCCTCGGCAATTCCACTGTGAACTCTGCCAGCCATTGCTCTGCTGGGGCTCTCCTGTCCCTAGGTGGGACAAGCCCCTATGAGCTTTGGCTATTGCACTGGACTCCATCCCCAGACACTTCTGGTGGGTCAGTTTGGCACTGACTCTGTTTCCTCAATGTCCCAACCAAGAAGGTGGCTACAGAGGGGATGATACCAGCTCTGGATATGTGTTCCAGGCATACTCCCTGGGGGACCTGGAGGACATCCTGGAGCCCAGCATCTTCTTTGAATCATCCTCTTCGGCCTCAAACATCTCGAGTTCCTCCACCCAACAAGAGATGGGCCAATAAGAGCTTTTTCCTCTGCAACTCATACCTGGAGAGGCTAATTCAATACATACATGCAAATAGCAATTCTTCATTTGCTTATTCCTTCCTGCAGGCCAAGGCCTTTACTACGGATCAAATGCTTACTCTGAAACATGGACTACTGGAGTCCCTCTCCTGTTTGCAGTCACAGCTGCAGTGTTCATGGCTACATTTTACACTACGGACAAACAACTTTCTGAGGTGCCACTCAAACCTCCCATCTATCCCCTATACTGGAACCAGCTTAGTCCAGTGAATCTGAGAGGGATTCTCAGTTGACAAAGCCACTCTACACGATTCTTACTTTCCACTTTGTTCCACCATTTCTTATCAAAGTCCTAGAAAGAATCCACTTACTCTTTCTCCTTGAAGCAGGATCCAACAACCCAGGCCTACTCACTCTAAGATTAGTCTTCACAGTCCTAGTCATGTTCTCCCCAGACCTCCTAGGAGACCCTGACAATTATACCCCTGCTAATCCCCTAAATGCTCTTCCCCACATTAAGCCACAGTGATGTTTCCTATTTGCTGATGCTATCCTCGGATCTATTCCTAATAAACCTCACACTAGTATTCTCTGTCCTAATCCTCATACTATTTCTCGTCCTCCGTGTATCTAAACAACAAAGCATAATATTTCGACCCTTAAGCCAACGTTTCTTCTGAGTCCTAGTCGCCGACCTCTTTACTCTGACTTGAACTGGAGGCCAACCAGTAGAACATCCATTTATCATTCTGGGTCAACTAGCATCTGTCCTCTATTTCACTCTTATTCTACTTATTTCCCCAACCAACAGCTTAATTGAAAACAAACTCCTTAAATGAAAAGTCCTAATAGTATAAATGTTACTTTGGTCTGGTTTATGAAGCCTTAAATATTCTTATAGTAATATTCAGGGAAGATATTACAAATTCCACCTTCAACTCCCAAAGCTGTTGTTACTAATTTAAACTACCCCTTGCATTAAAACTTGACCACTTCCTCCAAATTTGATTCCTATGTGACTACTCTCCACTCAGCTATAAATCTAATAATTCTTATGTATACAGTGCATTAATGCTCAACCTCATTAATAATGTACAATCCATAAATACTCCTCAACAATACACAGTAAATTTTATGTTTAGTCTACATTAATACCTAACCCATGTGTTAAGCAAGTACAAACAATACTCATACATTACATAAAACATAACATCTAAGCTCCAAAATGACCAGCCTTTCAAGAACATGGGTATCCTCTCCCAACAGCAATTCTAGTATTGCAAGGCACATAAAATTCACTAGTGATATATGCCCCATTCTGTCATAAACCTTCCTTGTCCAAATGACTATCCCCTTCCAATGGTGGCCTCTTAATCTACCATCCTCCATGAAATCATCAGCCTGCACAATTCACGAACCTCTTCTTGCTCTGATCCCATAAAACTTGGGGGTAGCTAACATGAAACTGTATCTGGAATCTGGCTCTACCTCAGTCCATAACTTGTAAATTCGCCTATTCATTCCCCTTAAATAAGACATCACGATGGATTAATGCCATTTGAGCCCATAACCCAACATAACCGCAGTGGTTTTATTTTGGGGGTATGCTTTCACTCACCACTGGCCGTCAGAGGCCCTAACAGAGCCAATTCAATGGTAGCTGCACTTCTAAGTCAATATTTCCATCTAGTATATTAAATATAAGGTGGTAATATATTCATGCTTTATGGACAAAAACTATTTCAATACACAATTTGACAAGAGTTCCCAGCATCACATCAACTCTTACATAAATTAAAATCTAACCCACCTCTACCTTTAACCCTAAATTACATAGTTCTTACATGGCCTAAAAATTATTAACCTTTGTCTCAGTATGTCCACATAATCAACTTTAAACTACTCCCATCCCAATACCAATTTCACATTAACAAGAATTTAACTAATATCAAAACCCTACTACATCCATATTGGTTAATACTATGATACTTGCATAACAATTTAACATACTCTATATAAGAAATGCCCAAACAAGCCCATGATATGTTAGTTAATGTAGCTTAAATAAAGCAAAGCACTGAAAATGCTTAGATGACTCTCTGTGTGTGTGTGTGTGTGTGTGTGTGTGTGTGTGTACACTCCATAAACACAGAGGTTTGGTCCAAGTGTTTTTATTGGCTTATGATAAACTTACACATGCAAGTGTCCTCACCCCAGTGAGAATGTCCTCTATATCAAAATACAATCAAAAGGTGCAGGTATCAGGTTCACTATAAGTAATGTAGCTCACAAAGCCTTGCTCAACCACACCCGCACGGGACACAGCAGTAATTAAAATTAAGCATATAAATGAATGTTTGACTAAGCTATAGTATAAGAGGGTGGGTAAATTTCATGATAGCCAAAATAGTCATATGATTACCCTAGTTAATAAAGTATGGCATAAAGCATTATTAAGAAAACAACTAAATAAGACTGACCCTTTACTGAGCTGTAGAAAGCCCTAGTGATAATAAAAATTGTATACAAAAGTAGTCTTAAAACATATGAATTCATGATACTTAAGGCCCAAACTGGGATTCAATGTCCCAGTATGCTTAGCCCTATACATAAGTAATCAATAAATGACATTATTCACCAGAGTACTATCAGCAACAGCTTAAAACTCAAAGGACTTGGCGGTGCTTTATATCCTTCAAGAGGAGCCTGTCCTATGGTCGATAAACCCCAATATACCTTACCTCCTTTTGCAATATCACCCTATTATGCCACCTTCTCCAGCAAAACCTAACAAGGCCTCATAGTGAGCACAAGAATGTTACATAAAAATGTTAGGTCAAGGTAAAGCCTATAAAGTGGAATTATGCACTACATTTTCCATCTGCTAGAACAACACTTAGAATAGCTTTTATGAAACCTCAAAGCTCAAGAGGGATTTAGTAGTAAGCTAAGAACAGAGAGCTTAGCTGAACTGGGCAATAAAGCACACACAGTGACACCACCCAACACTGCCATCACCCTCTTCAAGGACTATTAACTATAACATGATATCTGATTTTATTCCACTAATAATACAAGAAGAGATAAGTCATAAAAATGTAAGCATACTGGAAAGTGTGTTTCAAATAACCAAAATGTAGCTTAACAATCTAAAGCACCCAACTTATACCCAGAAGATTCCACATAATTTAGAACTAATGCTAGCCCCTGAGCCAAAAACCTTAAGAACAATGTATCAATAGGATAAAACATTTACCTAATAAAAGTATAGAAATAGAAATTGTTAACTGGAGCTATAGAGACATGGGAAAGAAGAAAGAATAACTAAAAGTATAAAAAAGCAAAGACTAAAACTTTCACCTTTTGCATATGATTTAACTAGAAATAACTTTACACAAAGAATTTTTTTTAAAGAGAGAGAATTTTTTAATGTTTATTTTAGTTCTCGGCCAACACAACATCTTTGTATGTGGTGCTGAGGATCGAACCCGGGCCACACGCATACCAGGCGAGCGTGCTACCCTTGAGCCTCATCCCCAGCCCTACACAAAGAATTTAAGCCAAAACCCAAAACCAGACCAGCAACTTATGAGCAACTAATTAGAGCCAATGCTCCTATGTAGCAAACTAGTGAAACAACTTATAAGTAGAAGTGATAAGCCTACTGAGCCTGGTGATGGCTGGTTGTCCAGAATAGAATATTAATTCAACCTTAAATTTACCCAGAGCATTAGTAATCTCAATGTAAATTTAACTTATTATCTGAAGACGGATATCTCTTAAGAAGGAAATAACCTTAATTAGGGAGTAAAACTTTAAACTACCATAGTTAGCCTAAAAGCAGCCATCAATTTAAAAAGTATTTATTTAAGCCTAACTCAAATTCAACTCAAACATAATACCAATACTTGAAATGAACTCCTAACCCTAAATTGGACTGATCTATTAATACATAGAAAAAATAATGTTAATATAAGTAACAAGAAACAACTTCTCCCTGCGGAAGTTTATATCAGACCAAATAATTCACTGATATTAACTATGTAACACAAAAAACTCAACCATTATTGACTATATTGTTAACCCAATACTGGCACGAACTTAAGAAAAAGGTTTTAAAAAGTAAAAGGAGGGCTGGGGTTGTGGCTCAGTGGCAGAGCACTTTCCTACCATGTTTGAGGCCCTGGGTTCGATTCTGAGTACCACATATAAATAAATAAAATAAAAGTCCACTGACAACTAAAAATATATATATAAAACAGAAATAAAAGGAAATTGGCAAACACTAACCCCACCTGTTTGCCAAAACATCACTTATAGCATGAACACTATTAGAGGCAGAGCTTGCCCAGTGACATATATTTAACGTGGGGAGTATCCTGACCTTGCAAAGGTAGCATAATCACTTGTTCCTTAAATAGGGACTTGTATGAATGGTATGACATGGTTTAATTGTCTCTTACTTGTAATCAGTGAAACTGACCTTCCTATGAAAAGGCAGGAATGAATTAATAAGAGGAGAAGACCTCAGGGAGCTTCAATTTAATAGCCTAAGCTCAACAATAATCCCTTGGGGGCCTAAAACCCTGACTGTGCTAAAAATTTTGGTTGGGGTGACTTTGGAGTATAAATCAAAAAGAATTTAAGCCAAGACTTGAAACTAGGTTATAATCCAGACACCAACCTGTCTAAATTTTAACTCATTAATTGACCCAAACTATTTGATCAATGGAAAAATTACTATAGAGATAACAGTGCAAACCCAGTCAAGAGGTCATATCCACAGTTAAGGTTTACTACCTTGATGTTGGATCAGGACATCCAAATGGAATAATCAATATTAATGGCTCCTTTGTTCAACAATTAAAGTCCTATGTGATCTGAGTTCAGACCAGAGAAATCCAGGTTGGTTTCTATCTATTAAATAATTCCCTGGATGAGAAGACAAGAGAAATAAGGCCAATTCTACACACACTCCTTAAGATAATAGAGGAAATAATCTAATTCTAGTAAATTATTACCCACGCTGCCCTAGAGCAGCATCTGTCAAGACGGCAGAACCTGGCAATTGCAAAAGACATCAAACTTCATTACCAGGGGTTCAGCTCCTCTTCTTAACATGTATATATTTAGTAGACTTACTCCTCCTGATTGTCCCACTCTTAGAGGCCGTGGCTTTCTTAACTCTAACAGTACAAAAAATGCTGGGTTATACACAACTTCAAAAAGGCCCAAATGTTGTAGGACCCTATGGCTTACTTCAAATGTTTGTTGATGCAGTAAAATTACTTATTAGAGAGCCACTCAAACCTCTAACATCTGCCATCATTTTGTTTATTATTGCTCCCTCCCTAGCCCTTACTCTGGCATTTACAATATGAATCCCCTACCCATGCCACAACCCTCACTAATGTTTCCACAACCCTCACTAATATAAACATAGGAATACTCTTTATCCTTGCAACATCCAGCTTAGCTGGATATGCAATCTTATAATCAGGATGATTCCAAATATGCCTTAATCGGAGCACTACAAGCTGTAACACAAACCATCTCCTATGAAGTACTCCAATATTATTATAATAAAAGCTTTAACCACAACTCTTTTTATAGGGGCACTCTTTAACCCACCAATCACTAAAATCTTCACATTTAGGTTTGCCCTAAAGACCTTAATCTTCGATATTTTTATGAATTTGATCATCATACCCAAGATTCTGATACAACCAACTCATGCACTTATTATCAAAAAACTTCTCACACCAATATTAACTTTATATATGTGACACATCTCCCCACCCATTTTTGTAGTATGTGTACCCCTCAAACCTAAAGAAATGTGTCAACATAAGAGTTATTTTGATAGAGAAAATAACAGAGGTTTAAATCCTCTTATTTCTAGAACTATAGGATTTGCACTTAACCCTAAGAATCCAAGATTCTTCGTGCTACCTGATACACCATGTCCTACTAGTAAAGTCAGTTAAATAAGCTATCGGGCCCATACCCTATAATGTTAGTTTATAACCCCTTAACTTGCTACCATTTATCTAACCATATTTTCAGGAACTTCTATTACACTATTTAGTTCCCTCTGACTACACATCTGAGTGGGATTAGAAAAAAGCATACTAGACATTATTCCTATTTTAATTAACAAAGTGAACCTCTGGTCAACAGAAGCTACATCCAAATGTTTCTTAAGCCAGGCCAGAGCATCAATAATTTTAATAATAGGTGCTATTACCAATGTTATAGACATAGGACAATGAACTTTAATCAACTCCAACAACCAAATCTGTTCCCTAATATTTGCTATAGTGCTATCAATAAAAATGGGATTAGCCCCATTCCATCACTGAGTCCCAGGTTACTCAAGGAGCCACAATTACATTCAGGATTAATTCCACTAACATGACAAAAATTGCACCAATTTAAATTATCTTTCAACTTGCTCCCTCTATCAACTTTTCCTTAATAATAACAACAGTGATACTGTCCTTATATCAGGAGGATGAGGAGGACTTAACCAGACCCAACTACGAAAAATCTTGCATGTTCATCACTTGCTCATGTAGGCTGAACAATAGCAATCATCACATTCAACCCCACACTAACTATGTTTTACCTAATTACTTTGATTATGCTTATAATCAACATATTCCTGTTATTCCATTACAATAAAAAACCACCACCCTCTCACTCTCCAATATATGAAATAAATTTCCTCTAATAATTTCAATAATTCTTATTTTACTTATATCCCTAGGTGAACTTCATCCATTAGCTGGGTTTACTCTAAAATGAGTTATTATTAAAGAACTTGTATCAAATAATAACTTTATTATACACATAAAGAGCAATAACAGCCCTGCTAAACCTATATTTCTACAGAAGACTTATCTACTTACCATCCCTAACATTATTTCCATCCTACAATAATACTAAAATAAAATGACAATTCGAAAGTACAAAAACAACCCACCTTTATACCAACCCCTATAATTCTATCTACCCTATCCCTCCCCTTACACCCCCATTATCAATCTTCAGCTAGAAATTTAGGTTGAACTTAGAACAAGAGCATTCAAAGCAATAAGTAAGTTCCTGCAGTAAGGACTGCAAGACTTTATCTTATATCAACTGAATGCAAATCAATTACTTTTATTAAGCTAAGCCCTTAATTAACACATTTCACTAGACTTATAGGATTTGAACCCATAAAAATTTAGTTAACAGCTAAATGCCTAACTCAACTGGCTTTAGAAAAAAAAGGTGGGAGAAGCCCCAGCAGAGTTGAAGCTGCTCCTTTGAACTTGCAATTCAATATGATAATTCACCTCAGGATTTGGTTAAAAGGGGGGGGGGCAGGCTCAACCTCTGTCTTTAGATTTACAGTCTAATGCCTGCTCAGCCATTTTACCTCCTACATATGTTCATAAACCTTACATTGGAACACTTTACCTCCTACTTGGCATCTAAGCTGGTATAGGAGGAACAGCACTTAGTCTACTGATTTGAGCTGAACTAGGTCAACCCAAAGACTTGCTAGGGGATAGTCAAATTTATAATGTAATTGTAACTGCACATGTATTCCTAATAATTTTATTTATATTTATACCTGTTATGATTGGTAGGTTCAGAAACTGACTAGTTCCCCTTATCACTGTAGCCCTGATACAGCATTTCCTCGAATAAATAACATAAGCCTCTGACTCCTACCTCCATCATTTCTTCTCCTTCTCGCCTCCTCTATAGTTGAAGTACAGGAACTGGTTGAGCAGTATATCCCCCACTAGCTTGGAACCTTGCATACACAGGAGCCTCAGTAGATCTCACTATTTTCTCACTCCACTGGGCAAGTGTTTCATCCATCCTAGGGGCAATTAATTTTATTACTACCATTATGAACATAAAACCCCCTGCCGTATCACAATTCCAGACTCCACTATTTGTATGAGCAGTAATAATTACAGCCATGCTACTCTTCCCATCCCTCCCAGTTCCTGCAGCAGGAATGTCCATACTCCTCACAGATCCTAACCTAAATACGACATTTTTCAACCCTGCTGGAGGGAAAACCTATGCTTTATCAACACCTATTCTGTTTCTTGGACATCCAGAAATATACATTCTGATTCTATTCTTTTGGATATATGGGAATAGTTTGAGCTATAACATCCATTTGCTTTTTAGGATTCATCATATGAGCACACCATGTACTTACTGTAGGAATGGGTGTGGACACCTGAGCATACTTCACGTCAGCAACCATAATTACAGCTATTCCAACCAGAGTTTTCATCTGACCTGCAACTTTACACAGTGGCAATATTAAAGGGCCCTAGGCTTTGTTTGCCTACTTACTGTAGGAGACCACACAGGAATTGTTCTAGCTGACTCAGCACTAGACATTGCATTACATGCTACATATTATGTAGTAGCTCATTTTCACTGTGTCCTACCATGGGGACTGTGTTTGCAATCATGGGATGATGTGTTCATTGATTCCCTCTGTTCTCTGGTTATACCCTAGATGCTACATGAGCTAAAATTCACTTTACTGATATATTGTAGGAATGAATTTAAATTTCTTCCCAATACTTTTCCTAGGATTATCTGGCATACCACAACAATACTGACTACTCAGACATGTATACAACATGAAATACTGAATCCTTCAAAGGGTCATTCATCTCTCTTACAGCTGTAATAATTATAATTGTTATAATGTGAGGGGCATCACATCAAAACGAGAAGTCCTAATTGTAGTCTGACAACAACTAACCCGGAGTGACTACATGGATCCCTCCACCTTACCACATTTGAAGAACCAACCTATGTTAAAACATAATTCAAGAAAGAGAAGAATTCAAACTCCTATGACTAGTTTCAAGCCAGCCCCATAACCATTATAACTTTCTTTATAAGATGTTAGTGAAAATTTACATAACTTTGTCAAAGTTAATTTATAGGTTAGAATCCTTTTTATCTTCATGGCTTACCAAATTGAACTAGGATTTCAAGATGCTACATCATCTATTATAGAAGAACTATGACACTTTCACAACCAGACACTTATAATCCTATTCTCAATCAGCTCCGTAGTTCCTGATATTATTTCCCTTATACTTACCTCAAAACTCACTCACACAGGCACCACGGATGCTCAAGAAGTTGAGACCATCTGAACTATTACACTCACATTAGCCTCATTATAATTGTGCTTCCCTCATTACAATTTTTATGTAGAATGGATGAAATTAATGACCCTTCGTTAACAGTAAAAACAACAGGCCACCAATGATATTGAAGCTATGAGAATACAGATTACAAAGACTTAAATTTTGATTCTTACTTGGGTTCCACCTCTTACTTAAAACCTGGAGAACCACAACTTCGAGCAGTTGATAATCAAATAGTTCTACCTATAGAATTACCAGTTTGCATGTTAATTTCATCAGAAGATGTTCTTCACTCTTGAGCAGTTCCATCCCTTGGACTAAAAACCTTCCAGGTTGACTTACCCAAGCTTCCCTAACATCAACATGACCCAGATTACATTACATACAAGGCTCAGAGATCTGTGAACCTAATCTCAGCTTCATGCCAATTGTCTTTGTATTACTTCCACTGAAACACATTGAAAACAGATCTTCATCAATATTATAAATTCTTCATAAACCATTAACCTTTTAATTTCAAGATTAGAAGCTTAAATCTCCTCTTAACAAGATGCCCCAACTAGATACATCAACATGACTTATTACCATTTTTCTATAATTTTCACCCTATTTATCTTATTTCAACCTAAAATCTCAAACCATTCATACCCCTAGTTTAACCCCTCACCAAAGATTTGAAATTGATTGAAAATAAGACCCTTTGAGGAAAAAAATGAACAAAATTTTTTTGCCTCTTTCATTACCCCTACAATAATAAAATTACATATTGATATCCTCATTAGCTTACTCCCCAATATTTTACTGCCTTTACCTAATTGCCTTATCAATAATCAACTAGTCTCATTTCAACAATGATTAATTCAGCTCTTACTAAGGCAAATGATGATGATACATAATCCAAAGGGATGTGCCTAATTTAATAGTCATCTCATTAATTATATTCACTGGACCAACAAACTTACTTGGACTATTACCTCACTCTTTTACACCCATCACCCAACTCTCAATACATCTAGGAATAGCAATTCCCCTAGGAGCCAGTGCATACATTAGGGATGGGAGATTAGTTTGGATCCCATGCTGGCTTGGGACCTGCTCTGCTACAGGTCCCATAATGAGGAATTGCCTCCCACAAGGCTCCTAGAGAGGCCCGAGTGGTAGACCCTGGTCCCTGCCAACCCAGTGGAGAAGGAAGGAGGGAGCAAGCCTCATGCTGACTGGCAGCAGAAGACTGGAGTCTCCCTGGGTACCTGCAGCTCCCTGCCAGGTACACTTGCGCTCCCTAAGGCCAGAACCCCTAAGTCTGCACTGGTGAGTCATGGCTGACTCACCTGCCCACCTACCTGCCCCTCAAACCAGCCATGGCCCCAGCCCAGGCCCCGGCCCCAACTCACCCTCAGCTGTCGAAAGAAGAAACTCCCAGCTCTCCAGGCGGTGTCTCCAACAGCAAAACAGCAGTTCCACAGGCAGAATCACAAGAACCACATTTGCAGCAACACAGAGGCCTGGATGGGGGGGCGGGGCTAGAGGCACATAGCTGGGGCTTTGGGCGTGTCCTCGCCGTAGGGGAGGAGCCAGATCTTCTGGTCCAGCACATAGGGGTCACATAGAGGAACTGTCAGGAAAGACACTTGGGGCAGAGGTGGGACCTGGAGCTGGAACCAAGGTTATGCCTGGCTAGATTTTGTAAGTTGTTTTGTGTGTTTTTGTTTTTATTTTGTTGTGGTTTTGGTGCTGGGAATCAAACCCAGGACCTTGTGAATGCAAGGCAAGCACTCTACCAACTGAGCTATATCCCCAGCCCCATCCATTAAGAAGATGAAAGGTCATTTGCAGGAAAGTGAATGGAAGTGGTCATCATCAGGTCAAACGAAGTCACACTCAGAAAGACAATGTTGATATTCTCTCATGTGGACTCTGGACATGGGGGAAGACAACAGGAAAGTAGTAGGTGGACCTTCAGGGAAGGGGAAGAGGACCACGGTTATAGTGAAGGGGTTACAGAAGATAATAGGGAAGGAGGATGTGATCAAAGCATGTTATATGCATATGTGGAAATCTCATAGTGAATCTCATTATTTGGCATAATTAATATGCACTAATGATTATAATTATTGTAAACACAATATTTTGAAACTATTTCTTAATAATTGAATACTTCTTTTAGTGATTCTTTCATGAAATACTATCTACAAGACTTCCTTAATGACTATTCCTAAATTATTCATAATTTATGATCATTCATGAGATTTTGTTTTTCAAATCATTAAACCAGCTGAGAGAATACATCTTAGACCATGCTAAATACGTTTATAGCAGATATTTTTTCCATCACTGGGCTAGAGTACTTGGTTAGAAAGTGTAAGTCTTCACATTCCATCACCAGCACTACAAAACATTTTAAAAAATTACAACTAGAAATACTGAGAAAACTAAGAATACATAATTTTATTATAGAAAAATTCAATAAAAAATCCAGATACCTCCCACCCCAAAAATTAAATTGACTCTTCACTAGAGCCAGGAATAGGAATAGCAATTCCCCTAGGAGCTGGTGCTCTATCCTATCTAAAATTCACTACTATCTCTGTGTTCTTCCCCTCATTTTTGAGTTTGAAATAGAATCTTACTGTTAAACCTAAAAGACTGTTATATAGATTAGTGTAGTGTGATGTACTTTATTCTTCTTTTTAAAATGCATTTTTATAGGGGAAAAAGATATCATTGGGACAGCTGTCTTAAATAATAGGTTATATTAGAAAACCCCCACAAGGGATAAGATTCTTTGAAGAAAATTCAAACAAACAATCTTCATTTGTAGTAATGCAGTGAAATTTTACAGAAAACTTAAAAGGCAGTTTCAGGGATGGGAGTGTAGCCCAGTGACAGAGCATGAAATCCTGGTCCAGTCCCCAACACTCCTCCAAATATCAATATATGATCTTTAATGAGAATAAAATGTTTTCTGATATGATTTTTATTTGTGCTTTGGTGGAAGGTGGGCAAAGGAAATGACTTTTTTTTTAAGATTTCAGTAACTGGATTCTTTGAGTCCCTCTCCCATCTGTGCAGGCATCACCCTGGGTCCCAAGGCTCCAAAGCTTTGGCTTCAGTGGTATCCAGGCCAAGTTTACTTATGCCAGTACACCTTCAGAGGCCAGAAGCTTTGGCTACAGCAGAGGGTGAAGTACCCTGTGAAGAGCATGGTAATGCCACCAACCCCGCTCTTCCTCACCGTGGTGTTGCACCAAATCCAGCCTCTGCACACAGCTCCCAAGAGTCTCCTCAGAGGAAATATGGAGGTGGTAAACATGACCAGGGGTTACAAATTGCTTAAACCAGTCAAACTTCTTCCTAACAAAGGAACTTGTGAGAGGCTTTGCCCCTGAGGACTGGAGAGCTGAGGCCTGTGGACTATTGAATTCCAATACTTAGGCTTCCCCTGCAACACCCCTAGTCCAAGAGAACCAAGATGGAGCTCTGGAAACCACTTCAACCCCATGAAGTTGGGAAGGATCTTTCTGTCAGCAGCACCAATATGACTGACTGAGAAAATCACTTTTTGGAAAAGAGATGCATGCAGAGACTGCGGCACCCACTGCACAATTCTGGGACTGAAAGCTAGAGCTCGAGTCTGCATCTCCACTAATAACTTCAAATCAGGGACTTGCTGATAACTGCAGAATGGCACTTTCTCTTCTTGAAGAAATTTCACAGTCAGAGAAGCAAGACTCACTCTAAGCTGCCTCATTTGGAGCTAACATATTTGAAAGAGGACCTGCATCTTCCAGCTTCTCCTCTGTGGCTGAAGCTCCAGTGATGAAGTGCTCAGAGCCATGGCTCAAGAAGGCCCACTCCTGCATCTCTGTGGCAGACACACTTTCCTCTGCTTTCTCTTTGCTCCCACACGCTTCTGCTCCAAGGCCAAATCCTTGGTTCTGGTTCCCCCTAACTTGAGTTTCAACAAACCGGCTAACTCTAAGGCCTAAAACAGGTGATGCTGAATTCTCTTCCCAGGACTCAGTGTCAGCAGAGCCTAAGATGATTCTTTCACATGAAGTGGAGTGACTAACTGCAGACCCATACATTCTTATTTCTAATTTGAAATCTCAGAAGTGTTAAAATCCATTTGTGGGGTGGAATGGGCGGGACTCATTTGATGGAAAACATTGATGTGGTCTGAATTGACTTGGCAGCAAAACCTAACCTAAACTGACAGCTTTGTATAAACATATTTAAGATATTTTACTATAAAATCAATTTGACTATGGGTGCTATGCCAAATCTCACTGGAAGTGTTAATATAATACCTCAAAAATGTTCAAAATACATATTACTTTTTTCTTGGTTCTTTTCAGTTATCTGTGATAATAGAATTCATTTTGACATAATAACAAAAGCAATGGAATATAATTTGTTCAAATTCAGTCCCCAGTACTTCCTCTTCTCCTCTCCTCCTCCCTCCCCATGTTCCCTTCCTTCTACTTGACTGATATTTCTGCTATTTATTTATAGTTTTAAAAAATTAGTGTCCTGTGCATGTGCATGATAATGAGATTCACTGTGGTATAGTCACACATGTACACAGGAAAGCTAGGTCAGATTCACTGCACTGTCTTTCCCTATCCCAGCCCTCCCCTTCAGTCCCCTTTGTCTACTCCACTGCTCTTTCTTCTATTCTTTTTTTATCCTCTGCCCTCCTTATTTTGGATTAGCTTCTGCATATCAGAAAAAAATATTTTACCTCTTACTTTTGGGGACTGACTTATTTCCCTTGGTATGATAGTCTCCAGTTCCATCATTAACTTGGCAAAGACCACAAAGTCATTCTTCTTTATGGCTGAATAAAAATCCATTGTGTATATATGCCATGTTTTCTTTATCCATTCATCTGTTGAAGGGTACCTAGGTTGGCTCCATACCTTGGCTATTGTGAATTGTGTTGCTATAAACATTGGTGTGGCTGCCTCCCTGTAGTATGCTGATTTTAAATTTTTGGATATATATATACTGAGGAGTAGGGTAACTGGGTCATATGAGGGGTTCCATTTTTTTTCCCTACTGCTTTCGAGAGATTGTGCTACTTTGCAGTCCCCATCAACAATGTGTAACATTTTCCCCACATATTCGCCAACATTTGTTGTTTGTATTCTTGATAATTGCCATTCTGACTGGAGTGAGATGGTATCTCAGTGTAGTTTTAATTTTCAATGCTCTAATTGCTACAAAAGTTGAACACTTTTTCATAAATTTGTTGACCTTTGCATTTCTTCTTTTGCCCATTTATTGATTGGATTATCTGCCTGTTGCTGCTGCTGCTGCTGTTGTTTTATTTTGGTGTTAACTTTTTTGAGTTCTTTGTATGAACTAAATATTATTGCTCCATCTGAGGAGCAGGTGGCACAATTTTTCTCCCATCCAGTTGGCTCTCTTTTCACACACTTAAGTGTTTCATGGATTGGGTTACTGAGGACTGACATGTCTGAATAGCTGGCCACAAGACCTTGTGGTGCTGGGGATTGAACCCAGTGCTTCATATGTGCTAGGAAAGCACTCTACCACTGAGCTACACTGGCAACTCCATGAAAAAAATTTTTCATTTGATAACATCCCATTTGTTTATTTATTTATTTTACTTTTTTCACTTTAAGAGTCTTTTAGGGAACTCGGTTCCTGAACAAACATACATGTTGGAGTATTGGGACTATAGTATCTTCTAGGAGTTGCAGGGTTTCTGGTCAAAATCCTAGGTCTTTGATCCACTTTGAGTTTTGTGCAGGGTGAAGGACAGGGGTTACATTTCATTACACTACATATGGATTTCCAGGGTTTCCAGCACCTTTCGTTAAAAAGGCTATCTTTTTTCCAATGTATGTTTTTGGCATCTTTGACTAGTATGCGATAATAGTATTTATGTGGGTTTCTCTCTACATCATTACTCCATTGGTCTTCGTGCCTTTTTTGGTGACAGTCTCTCTTTCTTACTCTGTAGCATAATAGCTCTGTAGCATAATTTGAGGTCCTGTATTGTGATGCTTCCTGCTATGCTGTTCTCACTAAGGATTACTTTGGCTATTCTGGGTTTCTTATTTTTCTAAATGAATTTCATAACTGATATTTCCAGTTGTATGAAGAACATCATTGGAATTTTGATGGAAATTGCACTGAATCTGTATAAAGCTTTGGGAAGTATGGCTATTTTGACAATATTAATTCTTTCTGTCCAAGAACATGAGAGGTCTTTCCATCTTCTAAGGTATTATTCAATACTTTTTCTTAGTGTTCTATAGTTTACATTGTAGAGGTCTTTGACTTCTTTTGTTAGATTGATTTCCAAGGTTTTTTATTTTTTCTTTGTTTTAATTAGTTATACATGAGAGTAGAATGGACTTATGCACTTGATATATCATACATAGATGTGATACAATTTCTCATTTTTCTCAGTGTACATGTTGTAGAATCATATTTGTCATGCAGCCACATATATGCATACAGTAAAAATGTGAGTTTTGTTCTACTATCTTTCCTATCCCCACATTCTCTCCCCTCCCCTCCCTTCACTTCCCTCTACCTAACCTAAGGTAATGGTATTCTTCTCTAGAGCCCCCAACCACTTACTGTGAATTAACATCTGCACATTAGAGAAAACATTCGGCTACCTCTCCCATTCAGGACCCCCATCCACCACTCTCACGCAGGACCCCTGGCAGCCACTTGTGCATGGACCCCATCTACTAGCATGGGGCTCCCCCAATAGCCTCCATTTTGGGACACTGCAACCACTGCCATAGTTCCCTGCACTTGGGGACACTGGACAGGGTCTGGAGATAGCTTCAAGCCACAACACTGCATACCCGGAGCTGTATCTTCAATGCCACTCAATGCCCCCACCCAGCCCAACCTGACACCCCATCTCTGAAACCGACCACCTCCAACTTGGGACACCTTTGTCACCATATTTAATCAGGGCAACACTCAGCTTGGAACACTGGCAGGGTGGTAGAAGCAACATCAAGTTAACTCTAGTCCCCAACTCTCCCGCTCCCCCGCAGCCACTAATTGGGAACAGTGCTTGCAGCTATGTGGCTGTTCAGTAGCTCCCAAAGACTGGTCCAGATATGCCCAATATAAAACAGCTCTCTGTGACTAGTGCGACAGGTGTGAAGGCCTCAGAGCACAGCCCACAAGACCTCTGGAAAGATCAGCTCCTGATTGGGAAGTAGATAGGGAGAGGGTGAGTGATACAGTTTAGAGGGTAAAGTAAAGACCAGGAATTGTGAGGCCCACAGGTGATATAAAGAGGTCAGAGCAGGCGCCCACATCAGTCTCCCAATGAGGACCAGCAAGTGCTATACTCCACCTCCAGGAGTTCCACCACCAAAACTAACCCTCCCACCCTAATAACCTTCACCACCCTGAGGGTGGAGATACCAACAAACAACAGACAACCCCACCTCGTGGATGAGAAGGGAAGCAAGAAAGATAGTGAACTCCAACAGAAACAGTCCTGAGATTTTCTTTCCAGATGTTTTTTATTTTCTTTCTTTCTTTTCTTTTCTTTTTTTTTTTCGTTTGTTCTTTTCTTTTTCTCTCTTCTCCTGCCCTGACATCCCCAACACTTGCAAAACCAATTATTTTTCATGGATTAGGTTACTGAGGACTGAGATGTCTGAATAGTATATTACAGTTGGGTTATATATGTTTATTTTTTATTTTTACATTTTTTTTATTTTTCCTAACATTTATGTTTGTTTTTTGTACTCTCTCTATTGTCTTCCCACTTACTTGTCTCCCCCAAATCACTTTCTCTCTCTTCTGCTATTAACCAACTTCTTTAGATTCCTCTTTCTAAGATCTAATAAATAACTAATAATAATTTTAAAATAACCAATAAATAACTCTGTATCCTCATCTCCTACCCCCTTAACATCTGATCCTACACCTCACCCCCAGTTCTCTCTCTGCCCAGCATCAGAAACTGTAGATCTTTTTGCAAACCTACTGTTTACATTCTAGCTAATAATTGAACTCACCATTTCTGTATATTGTAACAAAACCATAAAAATCTTAATAGGAGCTATTTAAGTCTATATATTGTTTGTATTGGGATCTGTTAATATTGTTCTCCCCCTTAAATGAGAGGTATTGGAAACCTGCAGGGACACTATTAGCCTATAATAGGCTTAAGGTCAACACAATTCCAAATGGAAAAAAAATTGAAAGCATTCTCTCTAAAAATTGGAACAAGAAGGGATGCCCTCATTCACCACTTCTATTTAACATAGCCCTTGAAACTCTAGCCAGAGCAATCAGACAGATGAAAGAAATTAAAATTAAACTAAAAAGTAAATTAAAATTAAAATTAAATCACTACTTGCTATTTACATGATTTTATAATTAGACAATTTGAAAAATTCCACAAGAAAACTTCTAGAACTAATAAATAAATTCAGCAAATTAGCAAGGTAAAAAATCAATCCCCATAAATCAAATGCATTTCTGTACATCACTAATGAGAACTATCCCATTTATAATAGCTTCAAAAAATAAAATAAAATACTTGGGAATCAACTTAATGAAAGAGGTAAAAGATCTCTACAATGAAAACTAAAGAACACTAAAGAAAGAAATTAAAGAAGATCTTAGAAGATGGAAGGATCTCCCTTGTTCTTGGATAGACAGAATTAATATTGTCAAAATGACCATACTACCAAAAGCACTATACAGATTTAATGCAATTCCAATCAAAATACCAATGACATTCCTCATAGAAATAGAAAAAGCTGTTAGGAAATTCATCTGGAAAAATGAGGGACCCAGAATAGCCAAAGCAATCCTTAGCAAGAAGACTGAAGCTGGTTCTTTCACAATACCAGACCTTAAACTATGTATACTACAGCAATAGTAACACTAATGGCATGGTATTGGCATCAAAATAGGCTTGTACACAATGGTACAGAATAGAGGATATAGAGATAAACACACATAAACACAGTTACCTCATTGTAGACAAAGGAGCCAAAAACATGTATTGGAGAAAAGATAGCTTCTTCAACAAATGGTGCTGAGAAAACTGGAAATCCACATGCAGCAAAATGAAATTAGCCCCTATCTCTCACCATGCACAAAACTCTACTCAATGTGGATCAAGAACCTAGGTATTAGACAAGAGACCCTACACCTACTAGAAAAAAAATAGGCCCAAATCTTCATCATGTCAGATTAGGCCCCTACTACCTTAACAAAACTCCTAAAGTTCAAGAAATAAAATCAAGAATCAATAAATGAGATGGTTTCAAACTGAAAAACTTCTTCTCAACAAAAGAAACAATCACTAAGGTAAATAGAGCCTTAAGAATGGGAGAAAAATTTTACCACATACACATCAGATAGAGCACTAATCTCCAGGACATATAAAGAACTAAAAAAAAAAACACTAAAAAAAAATAAATAAACCGACCAATAAATGTTCTATTTATTAAGCTGAGCAGACACTTCCCAGAAGAATATATATAATCTATCAATAAATACATGAAAAAAATGTTCAACATCTCTAGCAAATAGAGAAATGCAAATCAAAACTAGTCTTTAAGATTTCATCTCCAATCAGAATGGCAGTTATTAAGAAGACAAACAAAAATAAGTGTTGCTGAGGGTGTGGGGGAAAAGGCATACTCTTACATTGCAGGTGAGACTGCAAATTAGTGCAAACAATCTGGAAAGCAATATGGAGATTCCTTAGAAATCTTGGAATGGAACCACTATTTGACCCAGCTATCACAATGCTTGGTTTATATGAAAAGGACTTAAAAACAGCAAATCACATTAAGGTTTATAGCAGCACAATTCACAAAACCAACCTAAATGCCCTTCAATAAATAAATGGATAAAGAAATTGTGGTAAATATACACAATGAAATAATACTCAGCATTAAAAGAGAATAAAATCATGGCATTTGCAAGTAAATGGTTAGAGTTGGAGAATATCACGCTAAGTAAACCAAACCAATCCCAAAAAAACAAAGTCTGAATCTTTTGTCTGTTAAATGGATGCTGGTACATGGCAGAGGGGAGTGAAAAGCAGGGGTTGGCGGGAGTGGTGGGAGTAAAACTTCCAAGGGATGTTGGGGACAGTGTTGGGGATGGCTGTGGACACATATGGAAATGTCATGGGGCTGGAGGAGGGGCAACAATAGCCCAGGGGGACATATGTGGGCTTCTCTGGAGGAGGGGTCAGACCACGGACCCCAAGACATGGCCTCCCTTCCTTGGTGATACATGCAAACAGAACTTGGAACCCAGTAACCAGGCACCCATATACTAGCAACAGCCTCCTCCCCAGCTCATTTGGTGAAATACTTTGGGTGCCAAAGCATGTGTTCTTGCTTCCCCTGTGGAGGCCAACTATTTAAGAGGCCACACTGCCAGAGCTGTCCCTATGGCTGCACAGCCCCTTTCCCAGACCCCAACCCCAGGATGGCCCGCAGACGAAACATCATGGTGAGAATGGGGTGCTGGTGGAGATCCTGCTCCCACCACCTCTGCCCTTGCATGAGACAAGGCAGGCCCACACGCAACAATCGAGGGCCACTGAGGCAGAGATCATCCACCACTGTGAGTAACCCTGAAATGCCTTCCTCCTGAGTTTGGGGGAACAGGGAGCTGAGGCAGGATCAGCTACTGGGAGATTGTGAGCCAGGTGTCTGTCATAGTCATCCCCAGGACAGGGCTGGAGGTGGGTATTGGGAGTGTCTAGGCCTCATTCTGGCCCCCAGTGCCATCTCCTGTCTTCCTAGGGTAGAACTCTGGGACACAGGGTCTGTGTGATATTTGGGGAGATCACCACTAGGGGCAGAAACACCCGGAACAGAGGCTAGGCAGGACCCGGGGCTCCCTGCCAGCTTCCAAGCTCTCTGTTTACCTGCTCTCCACAGGTTCTCATGGAGGACAGCAAGAGGGGCTTCCACTCAAGAGCAGTGCTGGAAGTGCCAGGGCCAAGCACCTGTGGGAACGAGCTTGGCCTCAGGGTGAGTGTGGGAGCAGGGAGGCCTCCACAGCCCAGGCCTAGAGAGGAACAGAAGGCGACACTGAGCCCAGACACCACCCTGAACACATTCCTTGTGGGGCTGGAAGGTGGAGGGGCAGAATCCTGAACCATAAGGAATCTGAGCACCAACTCCTCACCCATCCCCACCTTCTCTGCCAGCCTTGGCCTTGGCCACATGCAAGGTCACTGTCCCCATATTAGAGACAACATCACAAGAGCAACACTGACACTGTCACTTCCTTTCTCTGAAGATTTTGCATTCCACCCTTCAGCTGATTATAACTCCTAGCCCCAGGTGTCTGGGAGGCAGTGGACTGCCTGTCCTTCCACACACTCTCCAAGTCTTACACATTAACAGGTTTAGTAGGGGGCCATTTAGCCAAAATATCCAGGAAACTTTGCTACATGGTCCATTTCTATGTCACTTGCTGTCTCAAGGAATACACCCCACAGTCTCAGAACAGGTGTTGGGAGCCCCAGCACTTTACCACCTTCCAGGTGGACTCAGTTTCCACAGCCATTCAGCCTTTCCCAGCATTGGGACCTGCACCTCGTTCCCTCCTGAGCCACTTTGACAGCATCACAGAGAATGATGCCCTGGGTGTCCTCACACAAGAACTGTCTGGAATGAGCCTGTTTTTTCACCTCCAGAAGGTGATGTGCTTGTGGGACTCAGGGGATAATGCTCCTAATGCACAGAGCTGCCACCTCTTGTCATATAACAAACTGGCATGAAGCTGCTGAGGTAGTCAACTATACCTCAGCAATTCCACTTGAACTCTGCCAGCCATTGTGGTGCTAGGGCTCTCCTATCCCCCTCTGGGATAAACCCCTTAGGGCTTTGGATTTTGCACTGAACACCATCACCAGATACATCTGATGGGTCACACTTCAGCCATTGACTCTCCATCTCCTCCATGTCCCATTCCAGAAGGGAGAGGTGGCTACAGAGGTAGATGATAGCAGCATGTTATATATGTTCCAGGCACAGTCCCCAGAGAGCTTGGAGGACACCCTAGAGCCAGATTGCCTAGATGATGACTCCTCTTTCACATCCAGCACATCCAGTTCCTCCACCAAAGAGGAGACGGACATAATGTGGAGAAGGTAAGCCCTGCGCAGGGTGACAGGGTCATATACAGCTGTGAGTCCTGGAACTGGCCCTGCACTTCTCTGAGCCCAGCCTGCTCCTTTGAACAGTGGGGTGACAAGAGTATCAACCTCATGGTTAGAAAGGCCAGGCCTCTCAGGCTGCTGTCCCCCCCTTATTTCCTCTAGGGTGGTCTCCTCACTTATTGGATTACAGCGGCTTCATAATCCTGCTCAGAACATCCATTGCCATGTCTATGTGACAGGGCATGACTTGGAGGATGAAGACCACCACATCCTGGGCTTTACTGAAAACCCAGAGCCTATGGAGGGAGAGGCCAAATGTGAGACGGTCTGGGTGGTGGCTGTGAGCATATGGGGATGGGACGGGGCTGGACATGCAGAGCACATCTTCCAGAAACATGGGCGGGGCAGAAACAATGAGAAGCACAGCTGTCATTCTCTGCATGCATTCTGGGGACACTCTCAAGGACTGGGTTTGTGTGTGGATCTCTGAGGAAGGCAGTGGAAAGCATTTTGTCCCTGGAAGGAACATGGATAGTTGGCAACTTTTACTCTGCTTGCACATGCAGGGCCACTTCTGGTGACTGAGGAGACAACTGGCCAATTTCCACCATCTGGGAGAGCACTACAGCTGGAAACGCCTGAAATGTCATCTCCAGGCCAGCAGCTCCTGGTGGCCCCTCAGCCAGCGAAACCCACTGAGCTCCCCCTTATACCTATTCCCATGCCAGAGCTGCTCTTGCCCTCTCCTGGCATTTATTTTTTCATTCTTTTTATTGTATGTATTTACTTATATTTTTATTAATATTAGCTTTTTTAAATTAAATATTATTTGTTAAAGGTTCAGTTTATTGGCATGAAGTACATTCTCAGAACACTGCACCTATTTCCACTATGTAGTTCCAGAACATTTTCCTGAATCTGGTATCCACAACCACTCCCATCTCCCCTCCAGCAACCCCTCATCATTCTAGCCCTGGGATATGTCTCGTCGGCATTTTTCAAATCAGTGAAGTCTCATTTCTCTTTGGTCACATAATGTTGGAAGGGACTGATGAAGTTTATTTAGCAGGGTAAATGCCATACAGGTCTATGTTTATTGGCTTTTTTATATTCTGTTGATGGGTGTCGAACCCAGGGGTACTCTTTACCACTGAGCTATATCCCTGGTCCTTTTTAATTTTTCATGTCATGTCTTTTGGTCATAGCAAGGAAAAGCCTAAAATGCACCAGTTCCCTCTTATCAAAGACTTTGCTTTTCCATGAGCATACAATATATTAAAATATAATCTACCATCATGTATATCTAAGATCAAATAAAATAAAAAGTGATTTCACTTTCTATTATTTCACTTATCCATGAATTACCTATGTAATTCAAGATTGTAGAAATAAACAATGTATACTTTTAAAATTACTCACCATTCTGAATAGAATATGATGAAAGCAGGCAATATCACTCTCTGTCCTGACCATGAAGTGAATCATACCTTTGTCCAATGGATTCATGCTCTATAGGCTACCCACCCATCAGTACCTTGACAACCATTAGGCCGTGAAATAAACTGGGGGTAATTGCACTGTTTCATGCATCCACTGAGGATGTTGGAACAGATTCTCCAGCATAAGGGGTGACTGTATTCCTAAAATTAACAATGACCTCTCCATACTTTAATTAGTATTTGAAGTCTTTCTTTTGGAACCAAAATAATATTGGAACATGACTTTCTTGGAGGAAATTTTTTTCCCTAAACTTCCCTGATCTCTCAGCTGTGGAGACACAGCGTTATCTCATTTCTACTTTTCCACATAATCCACTTCTTCTGCTAGGTATCCTGAATCTGTCTGCCTTTTGCCCCATTCTCAACTCTGTGGAAAAGGGCATTCACTCACATCTCTCCCTCTTCCTGATGAGCTGCACACCACACTGGAATGTCTCCTTCAGTTCACTGTCCATGACCCCAGAAGATGGTTCCAACACTGGTTCTGACTTTCATCCTAGGCTTAATTTGATTGAGACTGTTCACACCTGTGTTCATCAGAGGACAGCAGAAAGATAATTGGACAGAGTTTGTGTGTTCATTCTCAGATCTCTGCTCTATGGTATTCTACTGGCATGTTTTAGTGACTGGAGGTGCAAGGAAGTCACTTGATCTGGCAGAGATTTACAGGATGGAGAGTGCTCAGGGATTATGAGAGGCTGGGATTTACCCAACTGTGTGGCACCAGGAGACAGTCACTGTAATCAAAACATTTTTCCTCAAAATTAACAACACTGATCCATGCTCATATACATGAAATATATATTAAACATCTGAAATATATATTAAATCCCATCTAATTGTATGGAATAACATTAGACATATCAATTGAAGAAATTCCCTACACCAAATCCAATCCTTCTTTGGGCAAATTAATAATTTCTGTGATTCATCAATATGGGCTGGTATTTTAGGGGAAAAGTAGAGAAAGTCAAATAGGCTTTCCAATAACAACAAAATAATTTCCAAAAAATAAATCTGCATTCCATATAGAAGGCTTTTGCTAACAGGAAAAGAAAGAAACTTCAAGAATGTTTGAAGAAGAACTGTTACAAGACATAAATATACTTTCCAAATTAGAAAATGAACAAAGACAAATGCAAATAAAAATTGATAATGTAGGATCCAAGGCTCAAAGTTCCAATTATTTAGGGAGATAAACATGACTTTTTTCTTTTCAAAAATTTGTTCTATTTAGTTATACATGACACAGAAAGAATTTTGATTCATTGTACACAACATAGAGTCACACCATATGTTCAGTCATACATGTACCTAGGGTAATGATGGGAGGGGAGGGGGCATGGGGACAGGAAAGATGGTGAAATTAGATAAACTTAATTTTTTTTAATTTTTATTATTGGTTGTTCAAAACATTACATAGTGTTGAGAGCCAGCTGATGATTGGCTCACAGCAGCCCCAGCAACATCTAGCTGATTGGCTCCTCCACGGAGCTGCTCATTGGGGGACTTCTTTGGCTCCACCCACGCAACCCAGCCAATCGGCCTCAAGAGCAGGAGGATTGTGGGAGGTGGAGAGGCTGGTGTGGGGGTGAGAGGCGTGTGGGAAGCCGGTGGTGGCAGTTGGGCTCTGAGGGTTTTTTCCTGAGGAACTGTTTTTCTTGGTGTTTGTAGTTCTAAAAAAAAGTTAGTTTCTTTTGACAAGTGGCTCCTGAATTGTGCCCAGCCAGACTGCGGCAACATAGTTCTTGACATATCATATTTCATACATTTGATTCAAGTGGATTATGAACTCTCATTTTTACCCTGTATACAGATTGCAGAATCACATCAGTTACACATCCACTGTTTTACATATTGCCATACTACTGTCTGATGTGTTCTGCTGCCTTTCCTCTCCTCTACTATCATCCCTCCCCTCCCTCCCCTCCCATCTTCTCTCTCTACCCCATCTACTGTAATTCATTTCTCCTCTTTGTTTTTTTCCCTTTCCCTTCACTTCCTCTTATATGTAATTTTGTATAACCATGAGGGTTCTCCTTCCATTTCCATGCAATTTCCCTTCTCTCTCCCTTTCCCTCCCACCTCTCATCCCTGTTTGATGTTAATCTTCTTCTCATGCTCTTCCTCCCTGCTCTGTTCTTAGTTGTTCTCCTTATATCAAAGGAGACATTTGGCATTTGTTTTTTAGGGATTGGCTAGCTTCACTTAGCATAATCTTCTCTAATGCCAACCATTTCCCTGCAAATTCTATGATTTTGTCATTTTTTAGTGCACAGTAACACTCCATTGTGTATAAATGCCACATTTCTTATCCATTCATCTATTGAAGGGCATCTAGGTTGGTTCCACAGTCTAGCTATTGTGAATTGTGCTGCTATGAACATCGATGTAGCAGTTTCCCTGTAGTATGCTCTTTTTAGGTCTTTAGGGAATAGACCGAGAAGGGGAATAGCTGGGTCAAACAGTGGTTCCATTCCCAGCTTTCCAAGGAATCTCCATACTGCTTTCTAAGTTGGCCACACCAATTTTCAGTCCTACCAGCAATGTACAAGTGTACCCTTTTCCCCACATCCTCACCAGCACTTGTTGTTGTTTGACTTCATAATGGCTGCCAATCTTAATGGAGTGAGATGGTATCTTAGGGTGGTTTTGATTTGCATTTCTCTGACTGCTAGAGATGGTGAGCATTTTTCCATGTACTTATTGATTGATTGTATGTCCTCCTCTGAGAAGTGTCTGTTCAGGTCCTTGGCCCATTTGTTGATTGGGTTATTTGTTATCTTATTGTTTAATTTTTTGAGTTCTTTGTATACTCTGGATATTAGGGCTCTATCTGAAGTGTGAGGAGTAAAAATTTGTTCCCAGGATGTAGGCTCCCTATTTACCTCTCTTATTGTTTCTCTTGCTGAGAAAAAACTTTTTAGTTTGAGTAAGTCCCATTTGTTGATTCTTGTTTTTAACTCTTGTGCCATAGATGTCCTATTAAGGAATTTGGAGCCCGACCCCACAATATGTAGATAGGAGCCAACTTTTTCTTCTATCAGATACAGAGTCTCTGATTTGATATCAAGCTCTTTGATCCATTTTGAGTTAACTTTTGTACATGGCGAGAGAAAGGGATTCAGTTTCATTTTGTTGCATATGGACTTTCAGTTTTCCCAGAAACATTTGTTGAAGATGCTATCCTTCCTCCATTGCATGCTTTTAGCACCTTTATCAAATATAAGATAGTTGTAATTTTGTGGATTGGTCTCTGTGTCCTCATTCTGTACTATTGGTCCACCTGCCTGATAGGTACCAGTACCATGCTGTTTTTGTTACTATTGCTCTGTAGTATAGTTTGAACTCTGGTATTGCTATACCGCCTGATTCATCTTTCCTGCTTAGAATTGTTTTTGCTATTCTGGGTATTTTTTTTCCATATGAATTTCATGATTGCTTTATCTATTTCTACAAGAAATGCCACTGGGATTTTGATTGGCATTGCATTAAACCTATAGAGAACTTTTGGTAATATCGCCATTTTGATGATGTTAGTTCTGCCTATCCATGAACAGGGTATATTTTTCCATCTTCTAAGATCTTCTTCAATTTCTCTTTTTAGTTTTCATTGTATAAATCTTTCACCTCTTTTGTTAGGTTAATTCCCAAGTTTTTTTTTTTTTGAGGATATTGTGAATGGGGTTGTTTTCCTCATTTCCATTTCAGAAGTTTTGTCGCTGATATACAGAAATGCCTTTGATTTATGCGTGTTGATTTTATATCCTGCCACTTTGCTGAATTCATTTATTAGTTCTAGTAGTTTCTTTGTAGACCCTTTTGGGTATAGAATCATGTCATCTGCAAATAGTGCCTTTAATTTCTTTCGTCTGTCCACACTCAAGCACTCACGGGGAGGGGACTGCAGATTACCACTGAGAAGATGTAGAGTGCAAGTTTGGCTCAGTGAGGAGGAGGCACCAGCTTAACCTCAGGGTGACAATGGGTACAAATGGGATTCCACATGCAGGGCACAGAAGAACAGAGGGGTATCTGGAGCCAAAAGGCCACCTCCCTACAGTGCTTGAGGGATGGAAGGACCACAATCCTGTACCCTATGGAACTAGGCTTCAACTCGTCATCCATCCCCATACTCTGTGCCCAGCCTTGGCCTTCACCAAGTGCAAGGTCACCGTCCACATATTGGTGGAAACCTCTGGAAAGCCACATTGTCATCATTTCACTTTACTTCCTCTCCATTCTGACATTTCACTTCATTTTAACTCCAGTGACAGTTTTCCATGTGGCAGTGGCCTGGCTGTCCTGCCACATTCTCTCTAAATATTACACGGTTAGCTGTATTGAGCCAAAACATCAGGGGACTCTTGCTACTCTGTCCAATAAGAACACACCGCAGGCTGGGTGGACAGGAGCTCCTCCCTGAGCTGCCCCACATTCCAGAAGGGAACCAGTTACCACCATCATCCAGACGCTCAAGGCTGTGTGATGACAGCCTGGGTGACTCACACAGGACTGAAGATAAACTTCCACCTACTCCTCTAGAATGGATGGTTTCAGTTACTCCTGGGATAACTCTCCTAATGCAGGGAGCTGCCGCCACTTTTGAGGCCTCTCCTGCTGTGGCCCACCCACATCCTCCTGGTTCCTGTCTGGATCACTGTCCAGCAGTAGAGTCAACAGCCAGGTCGGAGGCCACTGATTCCCACACCTGCTGGAGTATCTAGAAACCACTGAGGCAGAGCCCGAAGGTGAGGAAGATGGGGACCTGAGATTGGGTGATGGACTAGACCTGGCCAACTAGTGCAGACCCTCCAGAAGCTAGTGCCAGTTTCTGAGCTGCATCTTGAACCTGCTCCCATCTCACAGTGACCCTTCCCCTCCCTTGATATTGTATTCCTTTTCCTTTTTATTTGACTACTTTCTTTTCATTTTATCATTAATTTTAAATAAAATTTAACATTTTACTCACTTTGAAATGCTTAGTTCAGTGCTGTGAAGTCTATTTTCATTGTCAGGCAGCCATCACTCCTGTCTAGGTCCACAGCCATTTACTCATCCTCTACCCATAAGCAGTCCCTCTCCCTTCCCCTCCTCTGGTCCTGGGTGATCACTCATCCTTCTGTCCCTGTGAGATGCCTATTCTGAATTTTTCACATCAGTGCACTAAGATTTCTATTGGCCACATACTATTGAGGGATTGGGTACATTTTTATTCTGTTAGAAGTGGAAAAATGAGATATGTCAAAGTTATATAAAAAGTAAAGCCCCACAGTAAATGCTTTGATAACATTGGGGGGGGAACTGCCTTTCTGTGACATAAGTGTCACATGCCACAAAGGAAATGACTAATGCTCCTAGGGATACCCAAACCTCTTGAGTCAACTTTCCTTCTAGGACAAAAACAAACTCCTGCAATTCAAAACAAATCACCACATTGGTTAGAAAATGTCACAGACATTCAGCTTCCCAATGAACCCATACAAAATACATGATACAGAGGTAGCAGTTGCCTCCTTCAGACTGACTGGTTGATATACAGAACTAGTGAAAACGTGGAGGCAGAGACTCTGGCAGCAAGGAATTGGAGTCCTCACTATCACCCATGTGGAGACCTTTGGTGGAGAAATCTGCTGCAGAGATGCTGTGCAGCAGATGAGGTGGGTCTGTCTGTGCCCACAGGCAAAGGGGTTAAGGAACTGTTACGTGTGGGGAAAAATGCATTCATGATGTCTGTACCTAGGTCACCATTTTTCTATAGTGTAAGCATCCACAGGAATATATGGAAACCAACCTGGGAGGGAGAATGTGAGACAGACTGAAAGGGCCACAGAGAGACTCATGACAGAGACCTTGAGTGATCTGCCCAGTCATCAATGATGCTCTCATGAGCAAAAAGTGGGAAATTTTTTATTAATTAATTGATAAATAATTATACAATAAAATAATATTTAATTATATTAATAATATTTAATTATATTCGTTAAATTTTATCCCTTTCCACTCACAAACACAATAAGTTCTGGGGTTTCAGAGTTAAGGGCATTTACTCAAAAAAAAAAGTAATATTTCTCAAGAGTAAACTGCAGGCATGTATTGGTGTTGCACACCTGTGATCCCAGCAACTCCAGAGGCTGAGGCAAGAGGATGGCTGGTTCAGGACCAGCCCCAGGAAAGTACCTAGGCCAAAAGCAACTCAGTGAGACCCTGACTCAAAATTACAAAGAAAAGGTGCTGGCACTTTGGCTCTTTGGTACAGTACTCTAGGGTTCAATCGCCAGTGCCAAAAAACAAAACAAAACAAACTGAAAATGGGCAGAAACTATAACAGGCCTCAACATGGATGACCAAGGCCACCATATCCTAGACTGGATACAAAGCCCAGAGCCCAGCAGGAAGAGGCTGAAGGTGAGGAGGACTGAGGTGGGGGTATGAGTATGTAGGAATGGGATGGGGTTTGAGATGCAGAGCATACCTTCCAGAAACTGGGGCAGGGCAGGGCAGGCACAATGAGAAGCGGAGCTGTCACTATCTGCTTGCATTCTGGGGACACTGTCAGGGTTGGGTTTGTGTGGAGCTCTGTGAAAGGCAGTGGGAAATATTTTGTCCCTGGAAGGAACATGGATAGATTTTTGACCTTTACTCTGCTTGCAGCTGCAGGGCCACCTCTGGTGCTTGAGGAGATCCATCATCTGAGAGAGAGCTGGACCTGGTGAGGCCTGCCGGGTCAACCACCACTGGAGGCCATTCAGCCAGCACCTCTTACTGAGACCAACCCACAGCCTCCATGCCTCTGCACTGCTCTTACTTTATTCCTTCCTTTATTTTATGTGATTTTTTTTGTATAATTGGTTACTTTTAAAATTAACCAATTAAAAGTTTTATTCATTTCTAAAAGATTTTGTTTATTGACATTACGTACATTCTCACATTCAGAACTGGGGCCTTCAGCAATGCCATGTAGAGGGGGTGGATAGCCAAATCTTCTCCCCACGCACCAAGAAATACTATGGCTATGGAGGTGGGTCAGTCTGTGCCCACGAGAAGTCAAGGAAGCTGTTACATGAAGAAACACATTGACATGTTCTATAAAGAGGACCTCATTTGTTAAAGGACACATCAGTGATATAAAATCTGCATGAACACATAGATAAATGAATGCAAGTGAAAACTGCTTTGGCTTTTCCCACAGGATTTGGTGCAGGACTAAAGGCACCAGGTGACAGACTGAGTGCTAAGGCCTGCCCTCCCACAGTGATTGCTCAATGTGTGGCGTCCATCCCTGGAGCCACAAAGAAGTATGAGTTCAGGTTCACAGAAAGGAATTATGCTGTGTTTTTGTTTAGCTTTCTCTTTCTTGTCTGAGAAGCAGCATTCTAAACACAACTTGGATAAGCTTCGAATAGGCTACACTGTAAAGTTACTGTAATATTATAAAAACCACAGCAAAACCTATAGGTACAGGGCAATGTATCTCAGGTACATAGACCAAAAAAAAAAAAAATCCTTAACAAATGCTGGTAGAACAAATTCAACAGAACATTCACCTAACCATACACTAGGCTCAAGTGAGATTTATCCCAGGGTGCAAGAATGCTTCAAAACACACAAATAATTCAATGTGATAAACCATAGTGATAGAATGAAAAATAAAGTCATTATCTCAATAGGTACAGAAGATTGGTTCTGAAAAAAGTTAACGATGTCCTCCAAAAATTAGGTACAAAAGGAATGCACCACAGACAAAAAGGTCATACAGGATCTGCCATGTGAAACAGTGTATGCAGTGGCTAAAAAATGGAAAGCTTTTTCCTTTAAGATCAGGACCAAGATGAGGTTGCCCACACATCAGTATTCCATGTAGTACTGGAGGTCCCAGCCACAGCAATCAGCAAGGAAAAAGAAATCACAGGCACCCAAACCAGGAAGGAAGAAGGAAGGGCTGCCTCTGTTGGCAGAGGACAAGTCCTCTTCACAGAACATGCTACAACCTTCTCCAATAAAAACTGTTAGAACTAACTATCAAGTTCAGTCAAGGATCAGGAGACAAAATCCACCTGAGAAAATCAGATGCATTTCTATATCCTTAATAATCATTTAACAAAAAGAACACTAATAATAATATTCCATTTATGATGGCATCACAAAGAACAAAATACTTAGGATCACACTGAGCTAAGTGTATTCAAAGAAAGCAAATCCATCTGCATACTGAAAATTAGTAAATACACATGAAAGAAAATGAAGACATACATGCAAGGAAAGATATAGTGTGCTTATGGACTGAAGAATAAATATTGTTAAAATTTCCAGGTTACCCAAAGCAAGAGATTCAGTGACATAGCCTGTCGATCGATCAATGACAATCTTACTTGATATAGAAAGAAAACCCTTTAATTCAATAGACCACAAAAGATCATGAATAGTCATCTCCTCCTGATGAAAAAGGACAAATGAGAGGCATCACAGTACGTGATTATGAGTATACTGTAGGACTTAACAAACTCCACTCAGATACTGACATGAAAGCTGTCACAAAGAAGAGAAAGAGGATACCACATGTATGTGGAACAAGGAGAGAGCTCAGATACAAACCCACACACACAGAGTCAATTACCAAAAAGGCACCAAGGAGCTTACAATAGAGAAGGAACAGTCTCATCCATGTATGGTGCTGGGAAAGGAAGACATTTACACGCAAAGGAATGAAGTTGGAAACCTGGACCTTAAACAGTATATAAAAGTGAACTAAAAATGTACTAAAGATAACACAGAGACCAAATCCACATAAATCTGATTCCTGACAAAGGTGCCAAAACACATACTAGACAAACAACATCCTCTTTAACAAATGCTGCATGGAAAACTGAATAGTTATATAAAGAAGAATGAAACTAGATCCCTACCTTTTACTCTGAACAACAACAACAAAAAAATCACCTCAAAGTGGATCAAAGTCTGAGGAATTAGTCCAAAACACCAAACTAATACAAGAAAATAGTGAAACACTCCAACACATTGGCAGAGGTACTGACTTCCTTAAAAAGATTCTAAAACTCAAAAAATAAAAGTGAGAATTAATAAATGTGCCAGCATCCAATTAAAAAGATTCTGCACAGCAAAGAAAACAAGAGTTTAAGAGAGCCTACAGAATGGGAGAAAATGTTTGTCAAATACCCTTCCAACAGGGGATTCATAAGCAGAAATATTATGTAAATATTATTTATTGACAATTAAAAAATCTCAATGAACCCAGTAAATGGACAAAAAAAACCTAATGGGAGACTTTTCACAAACAAAATTCAAAGGCCAACAAACAAAAACTTGTTCAACATCCTTAGCCGAACAACCAATTAAAAAAAAGAAAAAAAAAATCCTTAGCCTTCAAAGATATGCAAATCAAACCAAATGGAAACCAGGCACAGAACCACACACCTATAATCCCAGTTGCCTCCCAAGTTGACAGGAGGATTGCAAGTTCAAGGCCAGCCTCAGAAACATGGTGAGACACTGTCACAAAATAAAAAATTTAAAAAGAGGCTGGGTATGTAGCTAAGTGGTTAAGAACTCCTGGGTTTAATCTCTAGTACAAAAACAAACAAAACCCTGCATTGAGATTTCATCTCACCCTGGTCAGAATGACAATCATCAAGAATACAAATGATAATTTTTGATGAAGTTATGGGGGGAAATGTACATTTATACATTGTTGATTGGACTGCAAATTACTACTACTACTACTACTTGGAAAGCAGTATGGTGATTCCTCAAAAGACTACAAATGGATCCACTATATGGCCCAGCTATCCCACTCCTTGGTAGTTATGACAAAGATTTAAAATCAACATACTAAAGTGATACATGCATAACAAAGTATATATTAGCACAATACACAATAGACAAGTTATGGAACCACCTAGGTGCCCACCAACAGATGAAAGGATAAAGAAGATGTGGTATATAAACACAATGTAGTTCTAGTAAGCCATGAAGAAAAATGAAGTTTTGTCATTTGCTGGTAAAGGGATGGAACTGGAGAACATCGTGCCAAGTAAAAAAAGCCAGTCTCAGAAGGTCAAACATCAAATGTTTTCTCTCATAAGTGGAATCTAGAGAGAAAAGAAGGAAAAAGGGAGGGAAACTTGCAAAAAGAGAATGGAGAGTGGAAGAGTAGAAGCAGGAAATCGAGGATCAGGGAGGACAGGAGGCAAACAGGAAGAACTAGGGGATATGCTGACATGCATTTATGAATATATCATAATGTATTTCAATTTCATATGTAATTATAATGCATCAATTCAAAAATAAATGAATAAATAAATAGTAAATGAGACACTAAGCATACAACCTATAAGTTTAAAAATCCTAAGAGAAAACTGGGGGAAAGCTCCATAATATTGCTCTTTGCAATGACTTTAAAACTGTGATTCTGAAAACACATGCAGAAAAGCAAGAAAAACCAAGTGATACGACATCACACCAAAAGCTTCTGCACAACAAGGAAAACAAGCAACAAAATGAAAAAGTCACATATACAGTGGGAGAGGCACTGCAAAGCCTATAACACCAAACATATGTATAAGCAACTTATACAATTCAATAACAGATCAAACAGAGAAGTTATTATAGTTAATATTAATGTAGAGTGCAACTGACATGGCTAAAAGAGAATGTCCGCAATTTTCCTAACGCATACAAAAAGTGGTAGGTATTTGAGGGGATGTGTATATAAATTAGTCTGATTATGTAATCATTTCACAATGTATACAGATAACATATACCACCTTTTGAAACACATACCATCTTTTCCAAAGTAAAGGAAATTTTGAAAGACAAATAGCTACACCTGCTTATTCCAGTATAGCAAAATAAAAGAATCATAGTTTTCAGAATTATCAGCTAATCTATGTTTACGTCTCTTAATCAAGTATATAACTTATTTTCTATCTTCAAGAAGATCAAGATTTTGAATACATCTCATGAAAAGGATAATATTAACAAAGTATGCTCATTTTTCTGGAAAACATAATTATTTCAGGTCATTTTACTTTAATACAAAATCTTTGGTGAAAATAATACCACTAAGATATAGCCATACATTTCAATATGGTGGTGCACACCTGTAATCCCAGTGACTCAGGAGGCTGAGATAGGAGGATCACAACTTCAAAGTCAAACTGGGCAACTTAGGAAGACCTGAGGACATTAGTGAGACCTTTTCTCAAAAAGGAAACAGAAAAGGAGAGAGATAACAACCATTTCCTATTGTCAATGTCAATGCTGTTTTGTAAATTATATCCTGTCATTAAGCTTCACCTCCATAGATTCTAATATTTTGAAAGTCCTACCTTCTAACACCAACATGAGGGTCTTTATTTTAATGATACTCCTACTTAGAACTGACCAAGGGAAAACATGAACCTCTCACGATGGGTACAGTTGCACCCATGATGAAGGAAGGCATTCTCAAGTTTCTGCTGGTCTACATGTAGGACCACAGAACTAGATTCCAATCTTCAATTAATTCAAAAATATTTAAGCCTGGGCTGTTCAAAGCTGAGCCAAAATGGGTACAGAATGCTATTTCTCAGACTGGAAACAGAAACCTTATCAGAAAACTCAGTATAATACCTTTCTGTGGGTTTGGCCTCACCCAACCTGTTGGTTCCCCCAAAAGATCCACCAATTGAGAAATCCACCAAGGAAGGGCAGGCCCCAGTACTCAGCCTCCTACCTGGATCCTTGGCCCTGCATGAAAACCTATGGTATGCAGCAAAAAAAAGGTCAAAGAGAGACTGTTTATAGCAGTGAACACCCACATCAGAACAGATCAAAGATGACAAAAAAGCTAATGCCACACCTCAAGGAACTAGAAAAAGAAGAACAAACTAAATCAAAAGTTGATTAAAGGAAGCAAATAATAAATATCAGAGCAAAAATAAGTGGAATAAAATCTATGGAGACAACAGAAAAAAATCAACAAAACAGAAAGCAGGTGTTCAGAAAAAAAATTAGCAAACATTTAGCTAGATGAAGAAAAAAAAGGGAGACTCAAATGAAATCAGAAATGGAAAAAGAGACACTGCAACTGACACAACAGAAATACAGAGAATCATAAGAAACTCTTATGAAGAGACCGCTACCATATGCCAGCAAGGTCAATAATCTAGCAGGACACATACCTTGACACATGCAATCTACCAAGAGGAAATTGTGAAAAAATGGAATACCTTAGTGTAACAGTGAGTAAAGATGCTGAATAAATAATGAAGAGTCTCCTAGTAAAAAGGAGGTCAAGACTTGATGGCTTCTGACCTGAATTCTACCAAACCTTTAAAGGAGTTCTCAGGGCAACAGCAGTAGCTCAGTGGTAATGTGCTTGCCTTGCATGGCTAAGGCCAAGGTTCAATCCCTACATCTGGGGGTGGGGGGAGAAAAAAGAAAAATTAAACAAAGAGCATCAATCCTTCTCAAATTCTTCTAAAATACTGAAGAGGAGGAAATCCTTCCAAATTTATCCTCTAAGGACAGAACTATTCTGATGCCACAGCCATGCAGAGACACTACAAAAGCAAACAAAAAACTACTACAGACCAATATACCTGATGAACACAGATGCGTATATTTACAAAATGCTACTGAACCTAATCCAATAGCACACCAAAGATATCATTCACCACTATCAAATGAGATTCATCCATGTTTCAAGCTGTGTAAATACATAAAGATGTTATGCTGCAGTAAAGAAATCAAAAACAAAACTCACAGCTCCATTTAAATCATTACAGAAAAATCATTGGGTAAAATTTTACATTCCTTTATACGAAAACCCTCAAAAATTAGAAATTGGAGAACTGTGCCTCAACCAAATAAAGGCAATGGATGAAAAATGCAAAACAACATCACACTGAATGGAGAAGAGCTGAAACTATAAGATCAGGCTCCAGTGATCAAAGGAGACAGATGAAAAGCAGCTAAACAAGGCTTTATTGAGATTCACTCCGGGACAAGACCCTCCAATCCAACAGAGCAGGTCCGGGAGAATCTTGCCCAGGCTCAGCCAGATTGGAATCTTTCTAGGCTTAGGGCAGAAAGGGAGGTTTTTAGAGTCCCTTGTCCTCCTGGGTTTGGTCAGGGGGATCTTGCTGAGATCCATGTCCTTCCAGGATTAGTCAGGAGACCCCAATGATTGACAGGTGTTTAGGAGGCACCATCCCTGCTTGTCTGTCAGCACCTGATGGGTTGTTCTTTCCAACAGGCAGGTTGCCTGGTGCTTTGTTCCCTTAGCCACTTCAAACCAACCTAACATCCCCGCCTTTTTGATGAGATATAGGGTCTGAATTCTAACTGACTATTTCCTGCTGGCTAGGGGTACTGGGGGAATGGGATAGCTCCAGTGTCCGGTTCAGTGGGGAGGCAACTATAGGGGTATAGGAGCATCTGGTTGTAAGTCACTCTGGAAATTTCACCCATGCACTTTCGGGTGAACCTGAGGAGGCAGGGAGCAATCATTAATAGAAGTCCTATTACTAACAGGAGTTAGAATTCGAGTCAGCCACATAATGAGGGCAAAGTTTAGCCAGCCTGGCCAAGGGGCATTTGATTGCTGCTGTTTAAGTCTTTCGCCCAAACGACAGAGGGTGTCAACATTCTTTTTGACGAATCCAGTTTCATTGATATAGTAGCAGCATTCTTCTTTCAGGAACAGACAGGTTCCTCCTTTGTCTGCCATCAGGAGATCTAGGACTCAAAGTTCTCTGATGAAACTTGGGCAAGAGATGTTATTTGCCTTTGTAGGGAAGTGACAGAGGAGGCCGATGCCTCTACCACTTCCTGAAGTTGTTGTTCAAGCTTCTGAGTAGCAGCTACTGTATAAGCAAGTCCTCCTTCCCCCAGCCTGGAGGCAGCAAGTGAGGAGGACAGATAGAATCCAACTACTACTTGTAGAAAGACGGCCTGTCTTGCCCTGGAAATGGAGGTGGTAATAAGCCATGTTAACTCAGCCTCACTGTACAGAGTTCATTGAGGAACCAAAGTGGAAGGAACACAAAAAGTGAACAGCATGCTGAGGCTTAAATTTTTTGATAGGGAACCATTGCACCAGAAAAAGAACCCCAGGGCGCAAAGGTTGAGGAAGAGTTTTGAATAGTGCTGAGCCAGAGGCAATGTAGCAGCAGGGGAAATTCCCTGATGAGTTACAAAAAAAGAGGTACTTCCTCAAAGGATGGAGAGGAGGGCCCTTGGAGTATGGTTGAGGTATTGAGAAGAAGGTCAATGAGAACTGCAGTTAAAGGAGTACAATCCAAACCTGCACAGAGGAAACAGTCTGATGTTACTAACTTTGGATAAATTGAGAAGCTGAAGTCCCTGACATATTAGGGCCATCTATGAGAAAGGGTCAGCTTTAGGATGGGCAGCGGCATCCAGCTGGTATTGGAGTTCTTTCTCTTGCTGCTGGATGGTTATGAGAATTTGAGGGAACACTTGTACATAAGTTCTTCAGATTCTCATAGAGGCTGAGGGGAGCTTGGCAAAACTCCAAAAATAAAATTTATCATCAACACCAGAAGCCCATTTTGGGTCCCATGGGCCCCAAATAGTTAATTTGGTGTATGTGCGTTTCTCATAGCAAGGCTTATCTAAAAAGCATTTCTTCCATGAACTGTAAGGGCACGCACCATAGGTGTTAGGCCAGCATTTACAAGATTCCTCAGTTTGGTCTGATATGAAGCATAGCATTGCTGAACACAGGTGGGATGAGGTGGCTTGGTTGAATCCAATAATGTTAACGGTGACTGCTCAATTGCAGCCAGTGGAAGGGCAATCACCTTGATCCATAAACTGAGAGTCGGTCGTGCCATCCTGGTGCCATATCACTTGTATGTAGAAGTGCCATCTGTGAGTTGGGAGAGAAGCTTGAGAGAAATTAATGATTAGTAAAAGAAGAAGAGGGTTGGCTAGTAATCTTGAGTTTGGTGGGCCCCAGTGTGGTGAAAGTCCAGGACTGGACATTTGGAACAGGCACCTTTTTAAGGTGGGAGACATGGAGTGGCCCAAGAGCTTGGCCATCGTTGGGGTAGTAAGTATGACTGTATGGTGTCCGATCTGTGAGGTTCCAACAATTGAGGATGCAGTTCCCAAAGTAAGTATGTGTCACCCAGTTGAAGAGGATCCAATTCGGTTTGTGGTTGTGCTGGGATTGAGGCAACGGATGACACAAGAAAGCACCGATCTCTGGGTTCCCTTAGAAGTTTGTGTAGAAGTGTGAGATAGGGCATAAAGGACACAAGGGGAGGAGGAGTGATTGGAAAGCTTTGGTTGATTAAGAAAGGGTGCCCACAGAGTAGCTTACAGGGGCTAATGCCTGAGGGAGTTCCAGGGGGTGCCTGAATTCAGGTGAGTGCCAACGGCAGGAAATTGGGCCAGGACAGCCTGACTTCAACAGCAAGTTAAGTGAAATGATCCTTGAGAATACCGTTAGCCCTCTCAATCTTACCCAAGGATTGGGGTCGGTAGGGGATGTGGAGCTCCAAGTGATGTTGAAGCCTTTGGAGACTAGTTGAACAACCTGAGAAGTAAAGACCAGAACTGTTTTCTGACTAAATGGAGGTGGGAAGTCCAAACCTGGGAATGATCTGCTCGATGAGGATGGAGACAACTGGTGTCAGCAGTTTCCCTGGTGGTAGGGAAGGCTTCTTTCCAACCTGAAAAAGTATCAGCCAAAGTAAGTACGTAGTAAAGCTTTTTTGCCTAGGCATGTGAGTGAATCCCATCTTCTAGTCTTCAGCTGGCTGGTGGCCACTCAGCTGATGCATGGTGAGTTTAGGTTTAATGCCCTCTTGTGGGAATACTGTAGAGCAGACAGAACAAGTGGCATGGGCCTGCTGGAGAATAGTTCTCATTCCTGGGAAGTAAAAGAGGGGTTGCAAAAACTGAAAAAGTGGTTTGGGGCCAATATAAAGATATTTATGAATGTCCATCAATAAACTGTAAGCTTGCTGTTTAGGGAGGGCAATTTGATCCCTCAGGAAGATCCAGCCATCATCCCCGAAATGGTCATCTTGGGTCACTAGGTCCCATCGTTCCTGTGGGGAATAGTTAGGTTTAATTGTGGTGGATATAAATAGGATAGGGGCTGCTGAAAATTTTGCCATTCGTTCTTGTGCTAGTCTGATTTGTTGTTGCCCATAGCTATATGGTCAGAGGAATTTTGATGTCATCTGCAGTGTATGATGGCCACTCGTGATGGCAGTTGTAGAGCCTCTAAGAGTTTGGAAATCAGAGAAGCATTGACCACTGGTGATCCTTTTCTGGTCAAGAATCCAAATTCCTTCCAAATAGTCAAATATGAATGAGCAATTAGGAAGGCATATTTGGAGTCTGTGTGGATGTTAACCTACTTGTCTTTGGATAGAGTGAGAGCTCTGATAAGCACAAAAACTTCAGCCTTCTGGGAGATGGTCCCTTCAGGAAGGCAGCTGGCTTCTAGAACTGAGGCAGTGGTGACTACCACATATGCAGCTCCACAGGATCCATCACAATTCATCACCGAACTGCCATCCACAAAAAATGGTTAAGTCAGGTGAGGAAGTGGGTAATCAAAGAGGTCCTCATGGGGTGATCACAGGGCCTCCAGCACCTGGGGACAGGAATGGTTAGCACTCGAAGGGGGTGGGGATAGTGGGAGGAGTGTGGCAGGATTGAGGGAAGAAAAAGAACAGGGGGTAATAGTGGAATTTTCCATAAAGAGAAGGTGGAATTGTTGAATTTTTAAAGGGCTCAGAAGGGGAAGAGATTCATTATTTAAGAGGTCTTGTAGTCAATGGGTAGAGAATACAGTTACTGGTTGGACCAAGGTAAGTTTTAGGGCTTCCTTAGTTAGTTCTGCTGCTGCTGCCAGTACTCAGAGACATGGTAGCCATCCACGAACCACAGAATCAAGCTGCTTGGAGAGGTGTGCCAGCTGCTTATAGGAGGGCCCAGTTGATTGAGCGAGGAGGCCAGTGGCAATACCTTGTCTTTCATCTTTATAGTAAGAGGTGGAAAGGATGTTTAGGGTTAGGAGGACAGAGAGTGGGAGAAGATTTAAGAGCATCCCTGAACTTGTAAAAGGAGTTGGCTACTAGGTTAGGGGAGGTGAGGAGCCCGTAAGGGCTTGGCAAGGAATGCAAAGTTGGGGACCCAATGCCTAAAAAATCCCAGCCAGACCCAGGAAGAAGAGGATTTAGAACACAGTTTCAGGTGGCTATAAGTCACGGAGAGCTTGAATTCTGTCTGTTGTCAGGCTTTTAGAGGTTGGAGTGAGGAGTATACCTAAATAGGTGACTGAAGGGGTAGTAAGCTGGGCCCTGGCTGGAGAGACCTGACAGCCCCAGAACCCCCAGGAAATTGAGGAGCTGAACACTTTGAGTCTGGGAAGTCTTGAGGGATGAACTATATAGGAGAAGGTCATTCACATACTACAAGAGAGTGCAATCCCCCAAGTCACGAGCAGTTAGATCCTGTGCCAAGGCTTGCTCAAAGAGGTAGGGACTGTCCCTGAAGCCTTGGGGTAGGACTGTCCATGTCAGCTGTTGAGACCTAAAGGATGTAAGGTATTCCCATGTGAAGGTATAGAGGTAATAAGGGTCAGGATGGAGAGACACTATAAAGAAGGCACCTTTAAGATCCAGGTCAGTAAAGTGAGTGATTGAATGGGGAATATGAGAAAGAAGAGTGTAAGGATTGGGAACCATCCAGTGGATGGGAATAACTGCCTCATTAATTAGGCAGAGATCCTGGATTAAGCTATAGGCTCTTGAGGGTTTGCGGACTGGCAATATGGGAGTTTGCAGGGAAAGTCAATAGGGATGAGGAGTCCCTGGGCAAGTAAACGGTCTATGAAGGGTTTAAGTCCCTCCCTGTGAGTTTTCTGCTCCAGCTGTAAGGTCAGGCACCAGTGATCAAAAGGAGGCAGATGAAAAGCAGATGAACAAGGCTTTATTGAGATTCGCTCCCAGGCAAGACCCTCCAGTCCAACAGAGCAGGTCCGGGAGAATCGCACCCAGGCTCAGCCAGATTGGAATCTTTCTGGGCTTAGGGCAGGAATGGAGCCCTTGGGTTTTAGAGTCCCTTGTCCTAATGGGTTTGGTGGGGGATCTTGCTGAGATCCAGTGTCTTTTCAGGATTGGTTAGGAGACCCCACTGATTGACAGGTGGTTAGGAGGCACCATCACTGCTTGTCTGTTGGTGCCTAATGAGATGTTCTTTACCGGGTGCAGGTTGCCTGGTGCTTTCTTCCCTTAGCACCTCAAACTGACCTAACACTTTCCTACCAAAAACACTCAAAACAGTTTTAAAAGAAATTCTTAAGAGAAAAAAAGTTCAGCCAAAAACAACGGCAGCCTCTACAGGAGAGTTTGGCACCACACAGATTAGCTCCTCCTTCACTTTCAAGACTGGCTCTGCAAACAAAAGACCTGTGCAGGACTCCCGGATGCCCCAGCTCCCTCCTTTCCACAGCAGCCACTAACTTGGCACAGTGCCACATCCTGAGCTGCCCAATATAAAACAGCTCTCCACGAAAGGTGCACAGCTCTCAGAGTGCAGCCCACAAGACCACCTGAGTGAAACCTTCCTGATTGGGAAGCAGAAAGGGAGGGGGTGAGTGAGACACGGTTTAGAGACTAAATTAGAGACCAGAAATTACAAGGTCAAAGGTGATATAAGGAGATAAGACCAGGCACCCACATCACATGAGCAGGCCCCCAAGGAGATCCTTGGACCAACACTCTCACCCTATAATCTTCACCATCCTGAAGGTGGAGATGCCAGAAAACAATAGACAAACCACCTACTGAATGAGAAGAGGAGCTGGAAAGATACTGATCTCATGCATCTTCCTTCAAGATTTTTTTTCTCTCTCTCTCTTTTCCCACCATCACATCCTCAACATTTGTGAAACCAAGTATTTTCATGATTAGGCTTCTGAGGACAGGGATGTCTGAGTAGTATATTACATTCTTTTATCTCCTATTTTTACATTTTTTTATCTCCTATTTTTACGTTTTTTACTTAATATGTTGGTTTGTTTTCTGTATCTACTGTCTTACAACTTGCCTCCTCAAAATCACTCTCTCTCTCTCTCCTCCTGCTACTAACAAATTTCTTTAGATTCCTTTTTCATGCTTTCTTAAATCTAATAACTCTATTTCCTCACTTCCTATCCCCTCAACATCTATCCTACACCTCATCCCAGGATCTTTGTCCACCATCAGAAACTATAGACCCTTTTGCAAAACTGTTTATATGGTAGATGATAGTTGAACTTTCCATTGCTGTATATTGTGACAAAACCATAAACAACTTCATAGCACATATTTGGTTTAAGGTTGTATATTGCTTATAATGGGATCTGTTCACATTGTCCCCCCCCCCTTAAAGGAGAGAGGTATTGTAAAACTGCAGGGACACTATAAGGCTGTAGGGTAAAAACTATAACACCTCAGATCCACAGAGCTATAAGGGAAGACACACAAACAGCATGGGAAAAAAAAAGAAGAAAGTGCCCGAAACAAACCAAGATACTACATTATTCAAATGCATGGCCAACACAATAGAAGAAATGACAGAGAAGGAGTTCAGGATGTACATAATTAAAATGTTCTGTGAATTAAAGGATAACATAAGAGAGCAAATACAAGCAGCAAAAGATCATTTCGATAAAAAGCTATGTAAGCAAATATAAGAAGCAAAACACTACTTCAATAAGGAGATAGAGGTTCTGAAAAAAAATACAGAAATTCTTGAAATTAAGGAAACAATAAACCAAGTTAAAAGCTCAACAGAAGGGGCTGGGGTTGTGGCTCAGAGGTAGAGTGCTTGCCTAACATGCGTGAGGCACAGGGTTCAATCCTCAGCACAACATAAATATAAAATAAAGATATATACTTAAAACTAAAAAATAAATGCTTTAAAAAAATCTCAACAGAACCTATCACCAACAGATTAGATCACTTGGAAGACAGGATCTCAGACAATGAAGACAAAATATACAATCCTGAAAAGAAGGTTCACAACATAGTAAAGATGGTAAGAAACCATGAGCAGAACATTCAAGAATTATGAGATAACATAAAAAGACCAAATTTAAGAATTATTGGGGTAGGGGAAGGCACAGAGTTCCAAACCAAAGGAAAGAACAACCGATTTAATGAAAATCAAAAATTTTCCAAACACAAAGTATTAACTGGAAAATCAAATACAAAAGGCTTACAGAACACCCAATGTACAAAGTCACAACAGATCCACACCAACACACTTTATAATGAAAATGCCTACTGAAGCCAGAATTAGACAAGCAGTCAGTGTAGATAGGTAAATCAAGTCAGGTCGGATCAAGGAGGCCAATTTTGAGTGAGTCTGGGAAGTTGGAGACTGACCCTGAGGGATTGAAATGTTAATTCCTTCAGAGCCTTCCCAGGCCTTTATCAAGAACCTGCCCCTGCTCTAACCTGTTGCCAAGATAAACCATCCCAGAAATTGCCCCTCCCTACAGGGAGCTATAAGGTTGTTACAATGTTCTTGGCTACTGCATCCTGCCCTTCCCCCTTCAGCCCACAGTTTCCCACCTTTGGGCCCTCCCACAGAGCATTCCTGGGCCTAGTCACCTACATGGAAGGAGAAAGATAAGGGGGGAAAGGCAGGAGAACAAAGGAAGCCTAGGACATATAAAAAGGGCAGAACACCTAGCCTCTTGGTTTACCAGGATACCAGCTATGGCCCCCTTCCCCCTCCTGGGAGAAGTCTATGTTACCCCTTTTTAAATAAACCCTGCTTTATACGCATGCCTCAGCATGTTTCTCTAATGTTCATACAGAATAAGGAGAGAATTTTTAAATCCACAGAAGAAAGAAATTAGATCACATATACGGGGAACCAATTAGGATCTCTGCAGATTTTTCAACTCAGACCCTCAAAGCCAGGAGATCCTTGAATAACATATACTAAGCTCCAAAAGAAAATAGATGCCAACCAAGAATCTTATATCCAGCAAAATTAAGCTTTAGACTTGATGACAAAATAAAAACCTTCCATGATAAGCAAAAGTTAAAAGAATTTACAACTAGAAAGCCTGCACTACAGAACATCCTCAGCAAAATATTCCAAGAGGAGGAAACAAAAAACAATAATGAAAATCAGCAAAGGGAGGTATTGCACTAAAGGAAATACTAATCAAAGGAGAAACCAAATCTAGTTAAATACCAAAAATAAATAAATATGACTGGGAATACTAATCACGTCTCAATAATAACCCTGAATCTTAATGGCCTAAACCAATCAAAAGACATAAACTGGCAGATAGGATTTTTAAAAATACCCTATAACATGCTGCCTTCAAGAGACTCATTTCATAGGAAAAGACATCCACAGACTGAAGGTAAAATATTGGGAAAAAAACATACCACGCACATGGACTGCAGAAGCAAGCAGGGGTTTTTCATTCTCAGATCAAATAAAGTAGGCTTTAAGCCAAAGATAATCAAAAGGGATTAAAAAAAGGACATTTCACATTGCTTAAGGGAATCATACACCAACAAGGCATAACAATTATAAATATATATGTTTATAATTGTTATAAACACTTGGAGCATCTACGTTCATCAAAAAAACTCTTCTCAAATTCAAGAGTCAAAAAAACCACAACACAATAATCTTGGGTGACTTTAACACACCTCTTTCACCACTGGATAGATCTTCCAAACAAATGCTAAACAAAGAAACTACAGAACTCCATAATAAAATCAATAACTTAGACTTAACAGACACATATAGAGTATTTCATCCATCAATGAGCAAATACACTTTCTTCTCAGCAGAACATGGATCCTTCTCTAAAACAGACCATATATTATGCCACAAAGCAACTCTGACTAAACACAAACAAATAGATACTACCCTGAATTCTATCAGATCATAATGGAATGAAATTAGAAATCAATGATAAAATAAAGAATAGAAGCTACTCCAACACCTGGAGACTAAATAATATACTACTGAATTAACAATGGGTTGCAAAAGACATCAAAGAGGAGATTAAAAGATTCTTAGAGATAAATGAGAACATTGATACAACATATCAAAATCTCTGGGACACTATGAAGGCAGTACTAAGAGAAAATTTCATTGCATTGAGTTCATTCCTTAAAAGAAGGAAAAAGTCAACAAATAAATGACCTAACAGTACATCTCAAAGCCCTAGAAAGAGAAGAACAAATTAACATACCAAAAGCAGTAGATAAAAGACAGGAAATAATTAAAATCTGACTGAAATCAATGAAATTGAAACAAAAGAAACAATTGAAAAAATTGACAAAACAAAGTTGGTTCTTTAAAAAAATAAATAAAATTGGTAAGCCCTTAGCCATGCTAATGAAGAAAAGGAGAGAGAAAACTCAAAATTACTAACATCAATGATGAAAAAGGAAATATCACAATAGATACTACAGAAATACAGAAGATAATTAGAAATTATTTTGAAAATTTGCACTCTAATAAAATAGAAAATACTAAAGACATCAACAATTTTCTTGAGTCATATATTTGCCCACATTGAATCAGGATGATCTACCCAAGTTATACAGATCAGTTTCAAGCTTAAAAAAAAATGCCATCAGAAGCCTACCAACTAAGAAAAGCCCAGGACCAGATGGATACACCGCAGAGTTCTTCAAGACCTTCAAAGAAGTAGTAATACCAATAATACTCAAAATAATTCATGAAATAGAAAAAGAGGGAATACTTCCAAACTCATTCTATGAGACCAATATCATCTTGATACAAAAACAAGACAAAGACACATCAAAGAAAGAAAACTTCAGACTAATATCTCTAATGAACATAGATACAAAAATTCTCAATAAAATTCTGGCAAAACAAATACAGAAACATATCAAAAAGAGAGTGCACCATGATCAACTGGGGTTCATCCCAGGGATGCAAGGTTGGTTCAACAAACAGAAATCAATAAATTCATCACATCAATAGACTTAAAGATAAGAATCATATGATCATCTCAACAGATGCAGAAAAAGCATTCGATAAAATACAGAACCACTTCATGTTCAAAACACTAGAAAAACTAGGGATAACAGGAACATATCTCAACATAATAAAGGCTATCTATGCTAGGCCTAAGATCAACATCATTTTAAATGGAGAAAAATTGGAGGCATTCCCTCTAAAAACTAGAACAAGACAGGGATGCCCTCTTTCACCACTTTTATTTAACATAGTCCCTGAAACTCTAACCAGAGCAAATAGACAAATGAAAGAAATTAGAGGGATACAGATAGGAAAAGAAGAACTCGAGTTATCACTATTTGCCTACAATATGATTCTACGCCTTAGGAGATCCAAAAAATTCCACCAGAAAACTTCTAGAACTAATAAATAAATTCAGCAAAGTAGCAGGATATAAACTCAACACCCATAAATCAAAGGCATTTCTGTACATCACTGACAAATCCTCTGAAAGGGAAACAAGAAAAACTAGCACATTTACAATACCTCAAAAAATTTAAAATACTTGGGAATCAACCTAACAAAACATATACAATGAAAATTACAGGACACTAGAGAAAGAAATTAAAAAAGAACTTAGAAGATGAAAAGATCTACCTTGTTCTTGGATAGGCAGAATTAATATTGTCCAAAAAACTATACTACCAAAAGCCCTATGCAAATTTAATGCAATTCCAATCAAAATCCCAATGACATTCCTCATAGAAATAGAAAAAAAGCAATCCTGAAATTCACCTAGAAAAATAAGAGACTCAGAATAGCCAAAGCAATCTTTAGCAGAAGAGTGAAGCAGGTGGCATCACTATACCAGACCTTAAACTATACTATAGAGCAATAGTAACAAAAAACAGCAAGGTATTGACACCAAAATAGACTTGTTGAATAATGGTACAGAATAGAGGACATAGAGACAAACCCACACAAATACAGTTACCTCATGTTAAACAAAGGTGCCAAAACATATTTTGGAGAAAGGATAGCCTCTTCAACAAATGGTGCTGAGAAAACTGGAAATCCACATGCAACAAAATGAAATTAAGCCTCTATCTCTCACTATTCACAAAACTCAACTAAAAGTGAATCAAGAACCTAGGAATTAAACCAGAGATCCTATATCTAATAGAAGAAACAGTAGGCCCTAATCTCCATCATGTCGAATTGGGCCCCAACTTCCTTAATAAGACTCCTATAGTGTAAGAATTAAAATCAAGAACCGATAAATGGGATGAATTCAAACTAAAAAGTTTCTTCTCAGAAACAGAAACAATCAGTGAGGTGAATAGAGAGCCTACAGAATGGGAAAAAAATTTTACCCTTCACACTTCAGATAGAGCACTAATCTCTAGGGTATATAAAGAACTCAGAAAGCTGAACACCAAAAAAAAACAAATAACCCAATCAATAAATGGGCCAAGGACCTGAACAGACACTTCTCAGAAGAGGATATACAATCAATCAACAAATATATGGAAAAATGTTCATCATCACTAGCAATTAGAGAAATGCACATCAAAAAATGCTCTGAAGATTTCACCTCACTCCTGTCAGAATGGCAATTATCAAGAATACAAGCAACAAGGATGTGGGGGAAAAGGCACACTCATACAATGCTGGTGGGACTGCAAAATGGTGCAGCCAACATGGAAAGTAGTATGGAGATTCCTTGGAAAACTTGGAATGGAACCTCCCTTTGAACCAGCTATCCCACTCTTTGGTCTTTACCCAAAGAACTTAAAAACATACTACAGGGACACAGCCATATCAATGTTTATACCAGCACAATTCACAATAACTAAATTGTGGAGTCAACCTAGATGCCCTTCAGTAGATGAATGGATAAAAACAAATGTGTATATATACACAATGGAACACTACTCAGCAATAAAGAAGCATAGTCATGACACTTGCAGGTAAATGGATGGAGTTGGAGAAGATAATGCTAAGTGAAGTTAGCCAGTCCCAAAAAACCAAATGCGGAATGTTTTCTCTGTATAAGGAGGCTGATTCATAGTTGGGTAGGGAGGGGGAGCATGGGAGGAATAGATGAACTATAAATAAGGCAGAGGGGTAGGAGGGAAGGGAGGGGGTAAGGGGTTAAAAATGAGATGGACGTCATTATCCAAAATACATATATGAAGATATGAATAGTGTGAATAAACTTTGTATACAACCAGAGATATAAAAAACTGTGCTCTATATATGTAATATGAATTGTAATGTATTCCACTGTCATATATAATAAATTAAAATTTAAAATTTTTTTAAAAAGTGTCAGCATCATATCCCTATTTATAATCTATGGAAATTGGAACTATTATAAAACTCACTAGGCTTTAGAAGCTACGCCAGATAATAAACAGAATGCTATTAATTGTACTTTTTATACAGGCTCAGCTACATGAAAGCCTTAAATGGGAATTGTCTTTCTGACTTGAAACAAGTAAATCTAGGCTTCTCAGCCTTTACACGTGAGCAGTAAGAGCTGTGCTAGGCTGAGCATATTTTTTTGTACAGGAAATGACACATTCATTCATTTGATCCTAACAACTCAGAACTCAGGAACAAGATGTTGTACACTGTGACAGCAAAGAGAAATGAGATCTGATATCAAAACATTTGTGATCAGCTGCAAGGGAATAATTGGATAAATCTCTATAAGACAACTTCTTCATCAGACAACGTCACAGGAAGAAATAAAGAAAACACGAGGAGACTATTTTAGATAAGAAGAGACTAAAGATATATAAAACACATCACTTGAACTAAGAGTCCTGGTGTGTGGTGGGTATGACAGCTGTTGGGATGGTGGTATAGCTCAGTGGTAGAGAACATGCTGGCAGATATGAGACCCTGAGCTCCATCCCCAGCACCAGGTTCTTTAGGAAAACTGTGGAAATCTGAATATAGAATGATATTACATGATTAAAGGATTACCATTAATTCCTTAAATGTGACAATGGTATTATATTTATTCAGAAGAAAGAATTTATTCTCAGAAGATTTGTGGTCACATATCTAGCACCAAGTGTCTCAATGTCTACAATTTACCTTCAAATGATTTCACACATAAATGTTCAGATGGCAAAATGTTAACTGTTGACTCTATGTTGTAGATACACATATGGGTGGGTGCTTAGGGTACCTTTTTTTTAACTTTCATGTGTGTTTAAAAAATTTTAGTAAAAATGTTGAAAAGGGCTGGGGTGTAACTCAGTGTAGTGTACTTGCCTGGCATATGTGAGGTCCTAGGGTTCATCCCCAGCACTGCATCAAATAAATAAATATCAGAATTTAATTTTAGAAATGGGGAAGTTTAGAGATGAAAAACCTTACTCAAGGCTACATGGTTTCTCAGTAGCAGACAGAACTTGGTCTTGGTCTGATTTCTAGGAGTTGTTAGTATACAACACTAGCTGCACAAACTGTCTCAACTTACACAGAAAATGACTTGCCACCCTGCTGAATTCCACATATGGTAAACAGAACTAGACAAATATCCTGATTTGGAAAAATGTCTATTGCAAACATGCCTTGTTTAGAAAACAATTCATATCGAGTGCTAAATAAAGAATCCTTATTTCAACTCTTGAAATTTACCCCAAGGAAAGAAAGACAAAACTTTAAGCTTAATGATGGAAACCGCAAGATTTTTTTTTTAAGAGCAGAAATTCCAGACATATGCAAAGGTTCCACATTGGGGTAATCAAGTACAACTGAGACTATACATTCGATAAAATAAATGTTCAATACTATATAAGCAAAGTTGCTTAGGAATGAGGCAAAACTGGGTAATAAAGGTACATTCCAGGGCAGAGAATGAATATGGACAAGAAAGGTATTGGGGGGTGGGGAATCAATAATGTCGGCAAATTATTCAATTAATTAATTTGTTTTAATTAGGTATATATGACAGCAGAATGCATTTTGATTCATTGTACACAACTGCTGCACACCTCTTCATTTCTCTGAATGTATTTGGGTATTTAAATTTAAAATAATAATAATAATTAGAGATCATACTTCCTATTGCCTCAAAGCCCCTCTCCACATTTCCATATGCCTTACACACCCTAATTGCCCCAATTGAGCCAACATTAAAATAAGAAAACTGGGGCTGGGGATGTGGCTCAGGCGGTAGCAGGCTCACCTGGCATGCGTGCGGCCAGGGTTCCATCCTCAGCACCACATACAAAGACGTTGTGTCCTCAGCAAACTAAAAAAAATAAAAATATTTTTTAAAAAATAAGAAAACTAAATCCTTATCATCAATATACAATATTCGGGGGTAAAACAAGTAGAACAGTAGCTTAGAAAGCACGTCTAGGTACTCCCTCAACCTCTGCGGGGTTGAGTATGGAGTGGAATAAAACCACTCTTTTGTAGGTAAACGTCCACGACTAGCAAGACCAAGCAAATTAAAACTCAAGCTAAGCTACATTAGGGATGGGAGATGAGATCCCCCGCTGGCTGGGGACTTGCTTTCTGAAGGGCTCTGCTGCAGGCCCCACAATCAGGAATTGCCTCCCCCAGGGCGCCTAGAGGGGGCGGGGGACCCCGGGGCCACGCGGTAGGTCCCGGTCCCCGCCAGCCCACTCGAGAAGGAAGGAGGGAGAGAGTGAGGGGCTCCCTGGGGGCGCGAGGCTGGAGTCTCCCTAGGTATCCCCAACCTCCCCCGCGGGACCCGAACCCGGGGAGCCGCGGTGCGCCCCGCCCCGTGCACCTGCCAGAAACGCCAGAGCCCGCCAATCCGCACCGCCACTCGACGCTGGCTCCCGCCGCCTACCAGCCCCGGACCCCAGCCCCGACTCCAATTCACCCTCCGCTGTGGAAAGAAGAAATCTCGGCTCTCCCAGGCCCGTCTCTAGAAGCAAAACGGCAGATCAGCGCATCCGCGCTCAAAAACCGCAACGGCAGCGCCTGAGAGGCCAGGATGGAGCGGGGCGGGGCCAGAGGAAGCTCGCGGCCGGGACCATGGGCGTGGCCAACCACAGAGGGAGGAGTGGATCTTAGGGTCCAGCCTATAGGGGTGGGACCACCAGGAGCTGGGACCAATGAGATGGCTGGATTGATTTTCTGGGCGTGGCCCTCCCAAGGGAGAAGGAGACATTGGCTAGAGTGTAGTCCAGCTGACAGGAGGGGCGCGGCAGAAGGCAGGGCTTTGTCTGTCTGTCCCTGGGAGAGTGCAGGTCTCAAGGATTGTGTGGGAAGTGAGAGTATGGCTTGGAGCTATAGGTGTCTGAGTTCAAGTCTTTACTGGCCTGCAACCTCAATCAAGCCTCTTCATCTTTCAGACTCTCAGTTTCCTTCTGTAAAAAGCAGATGATCACAGGGCTAGGGATATAACTGAGTCGGTAGAGTGCTTGCTTTGCATGCTCAAGGCCCTGGGTTCAATCCCCAGCACTACAAAAAAAAAAAAAAAAAGAGAGAGAGAAAGAAAAAGATAAGATAAAACAGATGATCTTATGATCTCATTTCATGGGATTGTTTAGAGGAATGAGATTCTTGCAGAGCTCTCAGGTTCCTGGCATCTCATCAATGCTGTTATTATCATTATTATTATTTGCTTTGCTGCCCTTCTCTTATTATTAAGAATCCATTGGGAATCCATTGCTTCCATTCCTTATAACTTAAGTATGTTTATTCTTTATAATTTGTATATAAAATAATCATAACAAATATATACAGAGCACTTACCAAGTGTCAGACCAGGTCCTCTTTAAAGATTTTGCATATATTGGCAGCAATTTATTCAATCCTTACAAGAGTATGAAGTAGATATTATTATTTTGTGATTTTAATAGTTCTGGTAACTGAGATACTGACATTATTTACTTTTCCAATAACAAAGTAATGGACGAATTTTAACTCTGGAGGCCCTGTAGAAATTCTGCATGTATCTAATCCCCACACCACACTACCTCTCCAATTCTGCTTTGAATTTTTCACAGCAGTGCGGAATGAAATCATTCATTGGAGGTTGCACGGGGAACTGGAGGTAGCTGGTCTTTATAATCCAACATCTTATTTTACAGACAAGGGATACAAGCATCTCAAATTATGTATTATAAATTCTGTGACACTTCATGGAATGTAGTTGTTTGAGATGTTTCCTTTGCCTGACTTTACTGAGACATGCCTCTTTGCAAGGTCTGTGAGCCCACTGATATATCTTCATGGCAAAACTGATTCTCTTTCAGAGAACCTTTGTAGGGCTTTCTTCTTTTCTGTGCTCTGGCAGAATTCTCTACACAGCCCTACCATCTGCAACAGGTGGTGTTGACTCCACCCTTCACATGTTGACCTGTGGTCAGAACTGGCCAATCAGAGAAGGTCTTCCTTCTACACTCACTATGTGTTTTCTCTCTCCCCCTCCCTCCCTCCCTCCCTCCCTCTCTCTCTCTCTCTCTCTCTCTCTCTCTCTCTCTCTCTCTCTCTCTCTCTCTCCTATTGGTTCTGCTGCTGTTGCCACCATTGTTGCTATTCTGTCAGGAGGAAAACTACCCAAAGAAAGCAGGCGATGTAGACCAGGACCACCAATTGAGTTTTAGCTGAATCCTGAAGTCAGTCAGTCCCTGGACTATTTAGTGATGGAATCCACCAAATCCCTCCCTTGCCTCCTCTGAAAGCAGTGTAGATTGGGTTTCTGCCATTTACAGAGTCTCTTTGATGTTCTTTCTTTGCTGACTCCAATGCTTGTCCTGCATCTTCCATTACTTCTGACTTCAACTTTATATCTCAGCCAACTATTACTGCCAAGCCTTCTTTAAACCCACCCCTCACCAAATAAAACTATTTCTTCCTTGAACTTATCACAGTTGCTAATTAAGCATTTACACTTTGAGTATGCCTTATCAGAAATATTTGGGACCAGAAGTGTTTTGGATTTCTGATTTTTTCTTGGATTTTGGAATATTTGCATGTATATAATGAAATATCTTGGGTATGGGACTAACTATAAACATGAAATACATTTGTTTCACATACACCTTATACACATATCCTGAAAATAATTTAACAAAACATTTAAAATAATTTTTGTGCCAGGGATTACACCCAGTGTGCTTTACCATTGAGCCACATCCCCAGCCCTTTTTATGTTTTGTTTTGAGACAGGGTCTCCCTAAGTTGTTCAGGGCTTCGCTAACATTTTAAACAATTTTGTGTATAAAGCAAACTTTCATTTTGTATCATTCCTAAAGAAAATGGGAACAGTAAAACACCATGTTACTGGATATCTTCTCTCTGTTCCCCAAACCCTAGCCAAGTTAAGGGAATAATGAAAGCAAGCCCGGGCAGTAGACAGATTATCTTGAAGGAAATTGGTTTTGTGTTGTGAACACTGGCAACTGGGGCAAGTTACTGTTATCTGTCAAAAGCTATTTCTTGCATACATTCCAGAACAGTTGCTACTTGGACTGCTGTTCATACAGGTAGACAAAGCAAGCTAATGCTGACGTCACTGCTTCTGCAGCCTAACATATAAAACCTCTCTCAGTGGGGACTGGTATAGAACTGAAGTCACTGTGGAAAGTGTATGTGTCACTCATCCAGCCAGTTTCCACTGGACAAAATGCTGTGAGGGAGAGGAGGTGCTACCTGGTAAAGCACCTTGAGGGTTGGAGGTGCTGTTGGTCTGTCACTCCTGAACTCTCCTTGGAGCAGTTACTGATCTCTTGCAAGCTTTTGGCCGTAAACCATGTCTCTCATGCCATTTCTGGGCACTTTGTCTTTCCTGCAACCTACTCCACTGCCCTTGCACAACTGGGCTGTGGATGAGACACAGGTGGGGAATATTCCACTCATGGCATTATGTCAGAGGCAAAACATTTCAGATTTTGGAGTAATTTGGGTTTCAGATTTTTGAATTAGGAATGTTTAACCTATATTTGGGCTAATGATTTGGTAAATATCCCTAACCCAACCCTTAAAGACTGTAAGCACCACAGTGGCAAGCTTTTTGCTTCTCTTGCTGTTTGATGGTACCCAGCAGTGTGCCTGGCACAAGTATGGTATTCAGGAAATGTCTGTTAAGTGAGTGCTCTTTGCTTGGTGGAAAGGAGATGAGCAGCAGCAAAGAATGATGCTGAGCTGGCTGCAGGTTATCACTGCTCGAAGGGGTCCACGGTGACATGGCTATTTTCTCATTGGTTCCCCTCCCTGCAGGCACTAAGCTTGCGTTTCCTTTGATCTCTTACAGCAGATACAACTTCTCTGTTTGCTTTCAATTCTCCAAAATTTCTGGAAATCTTTCGTAGGCTGATGTCAAGTTTCCCCACCTCTTTATTCTTGGGATATAAGCCATAGGAGTGAGCCATGAGGGATGTCCAGCCCAGATGACCCACAGGATGACTGCAACAGTGTGGGCCCTAAACAAGAACCAACCAGGTAAGTCGAGTCAAAGTCGAGAAAATTGAGAGGTAATTATAAAATCTTGTGTTAAGGCACTGTGTTTGGGGTCTCTTTGTTACATAATGGGTAATAAGCAGGAAAGGAACAAGACCCCAATTTAAAGCCAGTGGGCAGTTGCATGCTGAAGCTATCTTTGGTTAATTTGTTGTTAATCTTGTTAATCCTTTGCCCATTTGGGGGTTTGCAATGGGCTTATGCATAGCATGGAAATGCCCAGCTTGCCAGTGCACATCATTGTTCACATTCAAGGGCAAACTGCTGCCTATAGAATATGAATCAAGATGCCCAAATCAAAGACACTTTCATTCAACTCAAGAAGAAAGCAGGGCATGTTGTGCATGCCTATAATCCCACCTAGTCAAGAAGCTGAGGCAGTATTGGAGGTTTGAGCCCAGCCTGGGCAACACAGACAAATCCTATCTGAAAAATTATACACAATAAAAATAATTAAGGGCTGAATTATACAGCTTGGTGGTATAGCAGTTGCCTAGAAAGTAAGAAGCTATGAATTCAATCCCAAGTACTGGGGGAGGGGGCTGGTGGAAGGAGAAAGATCTTTGCTATAGTTTTTTTTTTTCTAATTAGTTATACATGACAGTAGAAAGCATGTTTACACACACACACACACACACACACACACACACGGAGTAAAACTTCTCTTTCTTCTGGTTGCACATGGTGTAGAATCATACCGGTCGTGTAATCATATATGTACATAGAGTAATAATGTCTGATTCATACTATATCCTTACTACCCTTATACTCCCTCCACTCCCTTCATTCCCCTCTGCCTAATCAACTGTACCTCTATTCTTCCCTAGCCCTGCCCCCTTATTCTAAATTACTATCCAAATATCAGAGAAAACAATTCACTTTGGGTTTTTTGGAATTGGCTTATTTTGCCAACCATGATATTCTCCACTCCATCCATTTACCTGCTAATGCCATAATTTCATTCATCTTTAAGGCTGAGTAATATTCCATTGTGTTTACATACCACATTTTCTTTATCCATTCCTCTGTTGGAGGGCATCTAGGTTGGTTCCAAGTTTAGCTGTCATTAATTGAGCTACTATAAACATTGATGTAGCAGCATCACTCTAGTATGCTGATTTTAAGTCCTTTGGGTATAAACTGAGGAATGGGATAGCTAGGTCAAATGGTGGTTCCATTCCAAGTTCTCTGAGGAATCCCATACTACTTTCCATAGTGATTGCACCAATCTGCAGTCCCACCAGCAATGTATGAGTGTACCTTTTCCCCCACATCCTTCCTAACACTGTAGCTTGTATATTTGATAATTGCCACTCTGACTGGAGTGAGATAAAATCTTAGAGAAGTCTTGATTTCCATTTCTCTAATAGATAGAGATGAACATTTTTCATATGTTTGTTGATCAATTGTATTTCTTCTTCTGTGAAGTGTCTGTTCAGTTCTTTAGCCCATTTATTGGTTAGGTTATTGGGTTTTGGTTTTTTTTGTGTGTGTGTGTGTGTTAAGTTTTTTGAGTTATTTATGTATCCTAAGATTAGTGCTCTGAGGTACATGCGTGTGATGAAGATTTTCTCCCATTCTGTAGGCTCTCTCTTCACATTATTGATTGTTTCATTTGCTGAGAAGAAGCTTTTAAGTTTGATTCTATCCCATGTATTGATTCTTGATTGTACTGCTTAGGCTTTAGGAGTCTGGTTAAGGAAGTTGACAATGGTGGAGATTTGTGGCTTAGGTAGTTTAAGTCTTGAGATGCCTTGATACACATTCCAGTGGAACCGTCAAGCACCTGTGGGCCTTTGAGATCCGAGTTCAGAGGTGCATGGCTGGAGGTAGGAATGTGAGAGTCACCAACATTTACAAAGCCATGAAATTGGATGAGAAGCTCAAGGGATGAGGGGAGACAGGAAAAGACAAAAGAAAGTCTTAGGTGGAGGTCGGGCAAAGGGAAACCAGCAGAAGAAACAAGGAAGGCATGGGGAGACCAGAGAGGGGTGTCCTGGAAGTGGTGTGCATTAAGCGTCTGAAGGGACAGGGGTGAGCAGCTGCAGCAGATGCTGCTGAGGGGCTGAGAAATAGGACTGAGTGTTGACTGGTGCATTTAACTACTTAGAGGCCTTTGGTGAGAACAGTTTTGGGAGTGTTTGGGGGGCCAAAATTTCTTTGGAATATGTTTGGGAGAGAATGAGAATGTCTGATTCAGAAATAGTGAGTGTAGACAACTCTTCTGAGATGTTCTGCAAAGGGGAGCAAAGAGATGGGACTTCAGAGAAAGTGGTTATGAGTTGTCATTTTTAATGGAAGAAGGAGCTGAATATTTACAAGCTGATGAGTATGAGCAGGGGAGTGTGACAGATTATGGTGTAAGCAGGGAGGGAGGATTGCTGGAGCAAGATCTTCCAGGAGCCAGGAGTGGGTGGGGAGTAGTGTGTAACTTTGGAGTTATCTCTGAGACCAGTTCTCTGTGAAAAGACAGCTGCCATGGAATCCTACCACCAGGTGCATCTGCACCCTGCATTCGGCCTGTGCTCAGCCGTTAATCAGAGAGGAACTTTGCATACCTGAAATACTCCAAAATTGACTCTAATCCCCATTGTCTCTTGCTTGCTGAACAACGCTGGTCTCAGTGAAAAAGAAACTAGAGTTATTAGTTGAGAGGAAATGTGGGGAGGGCTCATGGAGATACAAGAAGAGAAGACATCACTGGTTTCTGCATCTTGCACCTTAAGTCTTGGAACATGAAGACAATAATGTTATTATTTTGGTGTTGGGGATGGAACCCAGGGCCTCAAGCATGTTAAGCATGCTCTACTAGTGAGCTACACCCCCAGGTCAAAAGGGAAATCTTTGTTGTTGTTGCTTTTTTGTTTGTTTGTTTTGTTTTGTTTTGTTTTGGTATTAGGGATTGAACTCTGGGGCACTCGATCACTGAGTCACATCCCCACCCCTCGTTTGTATTTTATTTAGAGATAGGGTCTCACTGAGTTTCTTAGTGCCTTGCTGTTGCCGAGGCTGGCTTTAAATTCATGATTCTCCTGTGTCAACCTCGAAAGAGCTGCTAGGATTATAGGTGTGTGCCAACCCACCCGGCAAGAGGAAAATCTTTAGTCTCACACCCCTCAATGGGATTTTCTGTGCCTGGGTCACAGGGATGTGAATACCTCCATCGTGGACAGGCCAAAATTCAGGAGTGGGAAGAATACAGTGAAGAGAAGTAAGCAAGTCTCAGCTGCACCATCTTGTCCTATAAGGTTGCTAGGAAGATCCAATGAGATATATTAGTTGGTACTCAGTAAATCTACCAAAGTACAGGGCAAAGGTAGTTATTCACAGTAGGAGAAAGACAAAGCCTTCAATTTGACCCTCAGACTTCTACAGAGAACTTCAGGGGCATCTCAGGATAGAATGACAGTTCACTCTCCAAGGGTGACCCTTCTTTTTCTCTGTTCATTGGAATACTAATGCTAACATTCAGGAAGATCATGTCTTATTCTGTAAATTCTTTGTCTGATAATGACTGTAAGAAACAAACAACAGATGGCCAGATGTGGTGATGCATGCCTGTAATTCCAACAATTTAGGAGTGAAGCATGATTTACAGAGATCCTGTCTCAATATAAGAAATAAAAAGAGCTTGGGCTGTAACTCAGTGTAGAGCATCCTTGAGTTCAATTTCCAGTACCACAAACCACCCCTCCAAAACAAAAATGAAGCTAGACATACTGGCACTGTCTATAGTCCCAGCACTTTGGAGGTTGAGGAAGGAGGATCACTCAGTCCAGCAACATAGAAAGATTCTCTCTCTCTCTCTCTCTCTCTATATATATATATATATATATACACACACACACACACACACGTATTTCATATATATGTATACCTAGTATATATGGATGTACGAACCACATACACATATATATATATGGCTTATACTGGTTCAAAAAAGTTGAGAAAATAATCACTGCACATACAGGTTGAGCATCTCTAACTGAAAATATGAAACTCAAATGCTCCCAAATCTGAAGCTTCTTGTGTATCAACATGGCATCCAAAAAGTTTCCACAGTCTCACCGCATGATGCCCAGCACTGCTCTGGGACTCTGCACTGACCCCACTAGAAAGAAGGCACTATCAGAGGCAGTTCCTAGACCTTGGACTTCCTAGACTCCAAAACTATAAAAATAAGTTACTCAATTTACAAATTACTCTGTCTCAGCAATTCAGCTATACAAACAGAAAACAAAGAAACTTGGAGATAGAAGAACTAAAGTAGATGGCCAATAGACAAAAGGCAACTCATGTCCCGTATATCAGCAACATAGGAATAATCAGGATTTAAAATAAAAAATACAAACCATTTACAATAGCACCTCCAAAACTGAAGTACTTGAGCACAAATCTAATAATTTATGCATTCAGAAAACTTGAACATGGTTGAGAAAAATCACAAGGAACATTAAAAAAAATTTCAAAGGGACTGGGGGATATAGTTCATTGGTAGAGCCTAGAATGCATTAGGACCTACCTTCCAACCCAGCATCACACACACACACACACAAAAAAAATCAAATTTGGAGCATTTTGGATACTGAACCAGTAAAGTCTATGCAAATATTCCAAAATCTGAAAAAACTCTGAAATCTGAAATTCTTTGGATCCCAAGAATTTCAGATAAGAGACACTCAGCCTGCACCACAAGTTCCCTTTCACTTCTCAGCCACTCTGATACAGATCATAGCCACAGTCATCTTCTGTGGCATCCCTCAAAGGACACTGATCTTTTCTCAGTCAGGGTTGGATGATTCTCCTTATTAGCCTGGCCTCCTATTCTAGAAAGCTACCAAAGAGACTGTTAAATGCAACCCTGAATATACCTGCTCCAGGAACAGCAGTGGTATCACAGGCTAGAAATCATACAAGAGCTATGCAGGAGGGCAGGAGTGGAAGAGCACAGATTGCACAATTGGGAAGCCTGTTTTCTTTTTCTTTGGTACCAGGAATTGAACCCAGAGGTACTTAACCACCGAGCCACATCCCCAGCCCGTTTTTATATTTTGTTAGAGACAGGGTCTATATGAGTGCTTTAGGGCCTCACTAAGTTGCTGAGGCTGGGTTTGAACTTGCAGACCTCCTGCCTCAGCCTCCTGAGTCACTGGGATTACAGGTGTGTGCCACTCCATCCAGCTGGAAAGTCATTTTATGAAGTTTACATGTTGTTTACATTTTACACTGATTCAGTACTTCACATCACTATGTCAGAAACAGGACTTGGAAACACTCACTTACCTCTGGCCTGGGAACCCCTCAGAGTATTTGTTATTTAAGCAAGAGCCTAGGGCCTCTAAAACTGCTCGGCTGGCAAAATTCTCCGAGGCGATCAGCTCCAATCCAACCCTCTGCCGGTTACTTTCCTTCTAAATGATGTTGTAAACCTTATGAAAAGAAAACAGATGCTGGACACTTGGACATTCTATTTTAAATTTTTGCTCTGATCAAAGCCCTAATCTCCTAAAGAGAAAAGACACTATTACAGATTCGTATTTGCTCTCAGAAGTCAACTATAACCCAAATAAGCAAATTATGAATACTCCTGTAATGCTTTAAGGGATAGAACCAATCTTCCTTAAAGGCTTTAGCATCATCTGGGAAAGAATTAATAATAAAATAAATGAAGAAAACAAAATGATTTAGGAGAAATTTATCTTTACATATCTCACTTAATTTTTAGTTCTACACCATCATGTTATTTTTATCCCTACAATTCACCAAATTTCTCCCTCCCTGAACTTCATTCTTTGCTCCTCTTCCTTAAAGGAAAAGATGTTTCAGCAACTGACTGCATACTTTCAAGCTGTGAAGCTGTAGTTAAGTTCACTAATTCTTCCACCAGTTCAACTGTACTATTTCTTTTTCTTTTTTTCTCTCTTTTTTTTTTTTTGTACCAGGGATTGAACTCAGGGGTACTCAACCACTGAACGACACCCCCAGTCCTATTTTGCATTTTATTTAGAAACAGAGTCTCATTGAGTTGCTTAGCACCTCACTGTTGCTGACGCTGGCTTTGAACTCATGATCCTGCTGCCTCAGACTCCTAAGCATCTGGGATTACAGGCATGTGTCACTGCAACCAGTTCAACTGTTCTATTGAACCCCATTAATGAGTTTTTCATCTCAGCTATTATACTTTTTAAGTCCAGAATTTCCACTTGGTTCTTTCTAATGATTTATCTCTCTTTGATAAATTATCTTTATTTGATGTAAAACAACAATTTAAAGAAAATAAGAAATAGTTTACTCTGAGCCAAATGTGAGTGGCTAAGGTCTGGGAACACAGATTTAAGTTACTTTGAGTAAGCTACTCTAAAGTGGAAGAAGTTACATGAGCTATTTTTACAGTACTGGGGATCAGATCCAGGGCTTTGCACATGCCAGGCAAGTACTCTACCACTGAGCTACACCCCTAGATCTCACATGAACTTCCAAAGCACTGAAGAAAGAAAGAAATCAATACATCCAACAAATATATTAGTGTGAGTATTACCTAGGTGGGCTATAGTAAAGTGGGAAAATGTATAGGTTTCAGATGCTATAGCATCCTTAGCTTTAGGGTTGGTGGAAGGTAGAGATCTGTTCAGCTTAACAATACATTATGAGTTGTTTACAAAAGTAAGTAGACTTTTTTCTAAAGAGACTAAGATACTTTAAGATAGTTTGACTCTAGACCTGCAGCTTCCATGTTTCCGCCATCAGGATGTTCTACCCAACTGACATCAGGCAGTGGGGTCTTTAATATAAATATGGCTTCTTGATAGAACTTCAACTTCACACTTTATTAATGGTCTTTATGTGATGAACCATTGGTTCTACGCTTTCCTTTACACCTTTAATCATGGTTTTGTTTAGTTCTTGAAACATTTATTTATTTATTTTTATTTTTTAGTTGTTGATGGACTTTTTAAAAATTTTATTTATATATGCAGGTGCTGGTTGTCTCCCTTACTAGTTTTTCACAAACGTATCCAGTATAGTACTTTGTAGAAATGTGCAAACAAGGCTTCTGGCCTTGAGCTGGGCTTCACAGACATGTCTACATTTTTAAGATAAGAGCCGTGACCAATTGGGCTCCATGGTAACAGCTGGCAGGGGGAAAAAAGAAAGGGGAGAAGAAGCTCTCCCTTTCTCAGGTTTTGTCCTTGAAGGGTTAACTTGCCCAAAACAGTGAAAGAAAAAGCTGCTTTTATGTGAACTTCTGCAGACTGTGAACTTCTGAGCCCCCCCCCCCCCGTTACATGCTGGGTATAAAACTCTGAAACTACCTGAACTTGGGGTTCAAGGGATTGACTGATTATAGCAAAAGCTGTGCCCTCTGAACTTGGCTGCAGCCAAATAAAAACTGTTTCCTGCTATCTTTGGTGCCTTGCCTCATTTGTCCCTACAACAAGCTGGGAGAACGAGCTTTAATAGGTACTCTGAATTGGCTATGACTTTGCTTACGCCATAACAACATGGACTCAGGATGGCACAGGAAGCTGGTGAAGATATTATCAGGTTTCAGTTTTTTTCCAGTTTTTGAACAGGTTAACTGAGCAAGATCAGCGTGCCCGTGTACATGCTATAATTCCTTTTAAAACTATAAAAGAGCTTTAAAACCCTTGTAATATTTATGGCTCTAATTTGCCATTTGTACAAAAATTGCATGACTCAGTTTGTCAAGATCCTCTTCCACCTTGAGATTGGGTATCCATGGCCTGGGCTTGTTTGAATAGTGACGACTTTCTTCTCTGGCAGTCTTACTGGACCGATTCTTGTACCAAGCAGGTGGAGAGAAACAGGAGACAAAATACTGAAAACTCTTAAGAGATGTTAATGGGAACGGGTGAATTCGAGGATTTAGAAAGACAGCTGAACTATGATTTGCAGTTTACAATCAGATAACTTCATGCGCTAAATGAGCATGGCAAAACATCTCTTCCTAGGACCGGTCTCGTTTAGTTTTAACTAAGATAAACCAGGGCTCAGAAGAATTATTCTCAGACTTTGTAGATAGCTTGTATCGAACAGCTAACAGATCAATAGGGGATTCAGGTGCCTGTGTACTTATTGTTAAGCAGCTAGCATTCAAAAATGCAAAAAAAAAATATGCCAAGACATCCTCAGACCTCATAGAAAAAAGGGAACCATTTCAGAATTTATTCGCCTTTACACAGATGTCAATCCGACCCAACGGCAAGGTTTTACACTTGCAGTGGCTTTAAAACAGGTACTTGATTCACAACCTCAGGTATGCCATTCCCGCTGGCGGTGTTTTAATTGTGGGAGAAATGGTCATATGGCATGAGACTGTGAATCCCAACGTCACAGGACAGAAACTTTTCCCAGTTCACGCTGGTGGCATCACAGGGCGAGAGGCCACATGTCAATGGAGGAGAGAAATCAACATGGCATCTGCTCGCCTCCAATTTTGCCTTCACTTCCGCCTGGGACCCAGCCAAAAAAACGGGCCAAGGGCCTTTCCCCAGGCCTGCCAAATATAAGGGTATTTGGAGGAGTCGCAGGCTCTGATGTCATCACTGCTGGCCATGGCAGACCACCATTTTTACCGGCAGGCACCACCCGCACAGTACTCTTACAACTAGCCATGTTAACACCTGAAATGGGACCACAGTGGATTCCTACCTGAATCCATGGGCCATTACCCCCAGGCACTATAGGATTAATTTTGCAATGAAATAATTTTAAACAGTCAATCCAAGTATTACCAGGAGTTACTGATACTTATTTTGGAGGTGAAATAACAGTTACTGTAAAATCAGAATATGCCACTCAGCTTTCTACTAAAGACGTGCTAGCCCAATTCTTTTACCCTGTAGCTCCGAGGACAGTCAGAATAAAATCTCAATTTCCAAATCGCTGGGCCGAGCGTAGTGGGCCCAATTAGTATGGCAGGAGTGCCCCCTACTAAAACTTAAAATTAATCATAAAAAATTTTGAGGAGTTATAGATACGGGGGCAGATAAGTCAGTTTTGTCTCGCCAATTTTGGCCCCAAACCTGGCCTTTCCATACTGCACCAGCCAATTTAGGAGGAATAGGACAGATCTTTCAGCCTGCCCAGAGCGCCCAATATCTTCGCTGGGAGGACCGAAATGGAAATACTGGAATTGTTAAGCCATATGCTTTAGATTCTTTATCCGTAAACTTATGGGGAACAGATGTTTAGGATTATTACTAGTAACACCAAATTCTATCAGGTCATCTGAGAAATTTAATCAATGGTTTATTCCTAGGGATAGTGAAAGAAATTTACAGGACGAAAATCTACTTACGAACCAGTCTCCTTGACAGAGATTAATTAATGCACCCAACCAAAATTTTTAGAAGGGGCCGTGACTTTTTCCCTGGCACAAAAGGCAGCAGAAAAGATCACTTGGCTCAATGAGCCAATTTGGGTGAGTCAGTGGCCTATAACAGGGGAAAAACTTAAAATAGCTCATATGTTAGTTGAAAAGCAGCTTAAAGCTGGTCATCTAGAGCCTAAGCTTAGCCCTTGGAACACACCCATTTTTGTAATTAAGAAAAATTCTGGTAATTGGAGGTTATTACAAGATTTAAGGGCAATAAATCTTGCAATTCAACCTATGCGAGCATTAAAATCTGGACTTCCTTCCCCCACAGCTATTCCTTCGTATTATAATTTGATACTAATAGATTTAAAAGATTGTTTTCTCACTATACCGTGACATCCAGATGACTGTGAAAAATTTGCCTTTAGTGCCCCAGCAATTAATTTTAAAGAACCAGTCAAAAGATATTGCTGGAAAGTACTGCCTCAGGGAATGCGTAATAGTCCAACTTTATGTCAAAAGTTTGTAGCCCAAGGAATAACACGTAAGGGAAAGATTTCCCGATGCACATATTATTAATTTTATGGATGATATACTTCTAGCTCATGCTAATCCAGAGGTACTTTTAAAAATGTTTGCCCAATTAGAGACTTTACTCACAAGCAATGGGTTTGTGCATTGCACCTCAAAAGGTGCAAAAGTTACCCGCTTTCCAATATTTGGGCCATGTAATTGAAGGACATACAATTCATCCTCAAAACTTACAAGTAAGAGTCAAGGAGTTGCACACCCTTAATGATTTTCAAAAATTATTAGGAGATATTAATTGTCTGAGGCCATCCTTAAAGCTAACTACTTCTGATTTAAGTCCTTTATTCCAGATATTACAGGGAGATCCTTCTCCAACTTCTTTTTATCAGCTGACAGCAGAGGTGAGAACAGCTTTAAAAAAGGTTGAAATTGCTATTGAAAATGTGTGGCTTACCAGAGCTTATATATTTATTAGTATTTCCAATTGCTCACACTCCTACAGAGGCGATATGGCAAACACTGGGAGTTACTGAGTGGATTCATCTATCCCACTCTCCTTAAAAGTCATGATTCTGTTATTAGTGATGAGAGGCAGAACAAAAATTTTACAACTAGTTGGATCAGAACTTTAATTACTCCGTTTTCTGATCAACAAAATGATTGGCTCTTTCAAACTTCTAATTTATGGCAGGTAGCTTTTGCTGATTTTCCTGGTCAGATAGAAAATCATTATCCTCATGATAAAATTATTCAATTTGCATTAATAACGCCATTTATTTTTTCCAAGGATTGTACGTGCACAACCAATAAATGGTGCACTAACAGTGTTCACTGATGGCTCAAGTTCAGGTAAAGCAGGTTTTTATACTCATGTTCATACAGAGGTAATACAAACCATGTATGCTTCTGCCCAATGAGCAGAACTACAAGCTCTTGATTGTGCTTAATTTTAAAAATGAGCCTATTAATATTTATTCTGACAGCTTATATGCAGTCAGAGTTACCAAAACTATTGAAACTTCCATTATTGGATATACGTCATCAAAAGAGTTATTTGTTTCATACCTTACAAACAATGGTGCAAATGTGAAAGCACCCATGTTTTATAGGCCACACATGGGCCCATACTAATCTTCCAGGGCCTCTAACATCAGGTAATGATAAGATTAATAAATTAGTTGGTGTTTATCAGCAAATGTCTTTGTGCACAAGCTTTGTATTCTTTACATCATCAAAATGCTTCTAGCTTACGTAAAAAATTTAATATTACCAGAGAACAAGCTTGTCAAATGTTATGTCACTGCCCCGGGTGTGTTATACACACTCCATCTTTACCATCAGGGATAAATCCCCATGGATTAAAACCAAATCAATTATGGCAAGTGGATGTAAGTCACATTGCCCAGTTTGGTAATCAATGTTATGTACATGTAATTGTAGATACTTACCCTAGATTTATCTTTGCTGCAGCCCATACCAAAGAAAATGCTCAGCATGTTATTTCTCATTGTTTACCTGCTTTTTCAGTATTAGGATGTCCTTTACAGATTGAAACTGATAATGCACTGGCTTATGTAAGCTCTTGTTTTCAACAATTTTGCCAAGAGCTTCAGATTGACCATAAAACAGGTATTCTTTATAACCCTCAAGGTCAAGCCATTGTAGAGCGAGTTCATTTATCTATTAAGCTACAATTACAAAAACTAAAAGGGGGAGATAGGACTATGACTCCCCAAAATAAACTCAATCATGCTTTGTTTTAAATTTTTTAAATTGTGACTCAGAAGGTCACACTGCAGCTGAGTGACATATGTCTTCCACAGCAACAGGCCCTTTAGGCCAAATTTGGTGGAAGGAGTTATAGACTGGTCAATGGAAAGGACCAAGTCCAGTGATTATGTGAGGCAGAGGTCATGCTTGTATTTTTTCATCGTACCCTCAGGCATCGAGGACTTAGAACCAAGACTCAAACTACCAAAGATTGACCCAGAGAAGCCTTCTCTCAAAAGGAAGAAACTTCAGAGGAAGAAAAGAGTGGCCCGGAATAACTGAAGAAGCTGATCTCGTGGAAGGACCTAAGAGAATTAACGTCACAAACTACACAGATGATTCAACTCCAAGGGAGAAATAAAACTCCAATGATGATGCTTGTTGCAGTAATAGCCCTACTGGGCTGTCAGGTCAAAGGGAATCAGGGAGACACTTACTGGACATATTTTCCAGATCCACCTTTAGTACACCCAGCAGTGTGGACTGCAGAATCCATCCCAGAATTCACTAATGACTCATATATGATGGGAGGATTTACAGACACTCATATTACTCCAACAATGTGACTAATTATCCTGGCTATAGTACCCAACCACCCTCTGTTGGTCCCACGATAAGCATGCTGGCTGTCTCAAAGTGTCATTTGAGGAAAAGACAGCAGTTGGGAGACCTAAACTAATTAATTGTACCATTAATGGAGTCTCAAAACCTTATACTAGATCAGTTATTAAAATGGGGTTTTCTTATAACAAATCAGTCATCTCAGCAGAACATCCACGAATACCTCATTGTCCTAACACTTATGCATTAGAAATTGGCACCTTTCCTAAGTGAATGGATTGTATAAATACCTTTCCAGTACAACATAAGGTATCTAGAAATAGTGGGTATATTTTGGTCTCCTAAAATTGACAAAACACAGTTACGCAAGAGTACTGCCATGACTCCTGCAGGATTTGTTAGTAACATCCTCACCTTCGGTGAAGGTGGCATTCAGAAAGATGTTTGGCGCTTAACTGCTGCCTCAGAATTCTTACATTTTACTGACAAACCTTTACCAGAATTTGTTGGCAAGAACTGTGAGGAAGGTTCTTGCTATGGCTTATGAGCCTGGGTTCAATCTCCTTATGTTTTAATTACTGGAAATGTAAAAGTTAAATGGAAAGATGATAGATATGTTGTAACATGTAATAAATGTAATCTAACTAATTGTATCACCAGATATAATAGAGGAAAAGGAGCAATGAAACTCCATCAGCCCTCTTTTGTCTTATTGTCAGCTAATATTTCAGAGCCATGGTACACTGATAATGGTTTTCAAGTCTTACAACAAAGACACACCCAGCTAGCAAGACCTAAACATGCTATTGGACTCATAATAGTGGGAGGTGTTGCCTTGATTTCTTTTATTGCTTTGACAGTTACAGCTTCAGTGGCTGTATCTCAAAATATTCACCATGCAAATTTTCTTAATAATTTGGCTCAGAATACCTGCAAGGTTCTTCATAGTCAAATAAATATTGATGAAAGGATTGAGACTAAGCTAAATGCCTTAGAGACAACTGTCATAAATATAGGTAATGAACTTTTAGCTTTAAAGTTCAAGGAAAGATTTAAATGTCACGCTAGTTATAAGTATGTGTGTGTGTTACTGCTGCCAAATACAACGCTTCCCAATGGGATTGGGAGAAGGTTAAAAAACCATTTATTGGGAGGCTGGGGATGTGGCTCACACTAGCCTAGCATGTGTGAGGCACTGGGTTCAATTCTCAGCACCACATAAATGTAAAATAAAGATACTGTATCCACCAAAAAAAAAAAAAAAAAAAACCTAAAAAAATAAATATTTTTTTTTAAAAAACCATTTATTGAATATTTAGCAAAATAATAATAACACCTTGGATCTTTTGGAGCTCCATCATCATATTCAAGATATACAAAATACTAAGATTGATTTTCTGGCCGGTAGTGGGTCCGTTGTGTGTTGTCCTCCTTATGTGCCTGTTCCTTCCCTTTATCATAAAGTTCATTCAGACTCTAAACAAGCTTTTCACCAGCTTCTCCTCAGGAATTACCAACTCCTGGCTACTGATGAACCAGCCAGCCCTTCTAGAGAACACCTCACCATGCTGATGGGCCCATTATAAGTCCCTGGAACACCTACTTACAAGCTCTGGCTAGCAACGCCAGGCTTATACCTCCAGCCGAATGGAGTGACATCATCATGGATCTGTGGTGGCAAAGAACCTTCCTTGATCTGGTTCTTAAAGTTATACCGGTCTTCTCTGACCTGTGGGGGCTCCTTACTTCCCTCCTCTCTGATTCTCCCACACCACCCCATCTCAGCAGGAAGCAGCCAGAATGAGTCAATGCCCAATGTCACTTAATAACAAAGAGGGGGGAATGTTGGGAGTCACCCCGGCTCCAAAGATGGCGCCGACCGTGCTTCTCTTCCGGTACTAACTTCCCCATGCGCCAAGACAGTGGCAGGAAGAGCCACCCAATGGTGAGCCCTGCTGACCTTCATGATCCTTACCCACCAAACAGAAAGTGCCCCATGCGAATACCCTGCTCTGTTGAACCACCCCTGGCTCTATAAATGTGCAAAGCTGTTCCTCAATAAACGGGTATTTCTCCAACGACGAGTCTTGTCTGGTCGTTCTTTCACTTACTACGTTCCTGAGTATCTAAGTTGTGAAAACTAGCCTCCAACTTCAAATCCTCCTTCCTCAGCCTCCTGAGTCACTTGGATAGAGTTATGTGCCACCAGCAGGTCTAAGTTTGTTTGTAAAAAATACAGTTTCTTTCATAACATTGAAATTGAAAGTATTTTCTTCTGACTTAAGGGTCAGAAGTCACAAAGGAAACGACTGACAACTGATGGAAAAACAAAAAGAACACAGATATTTAGACAAATCACAACTTGTAAAGTGTTCCTTAAAACCCTAGACTGATAAAAGGTTAATACTCCAGGGACACATAGAACCTCAGGAGTCAATCATTTTTCTAGGGAGATAAAGGACAAATCCCTGCAATTCAAAAGTGAATCACTGCACAGAGTAACTGTCAAAGATGTTCAACCTCTGAATGTCAACCTGTCTTAAACACAACTTGAATGACTTTCAAATAGGCCAGCTATAAAGCTTCTGTAATATTACAAAAACCACAAGAAAAACTATAGGAACAGACCAATATACCTCATGTCTGTAGCCACAAAAATCCTTAACAAAATACTGGTAGAGCAAATTCAACAGAATATTCACTAAATCATACACTAGGAACAAGTGAGAGTCATCCCAGAGTGCAAGAATGCTACAATTCATTACGATAAACCATATGAACAGAATGAAAGATAAAAATCATATTGAGATCTCAATAGGAGTAGAAAAATGATTCTGAAAAAAATCAACACTTTTTTATGATGGATGTCCTCCAAAAATTAGGTAAAAAGGAATACACCACAAGACAATAAAGGTCACACAGGATCTGCCCCATCAAATGTTGTATGCAGTGGCTGAAAAATGGAAAGCTTTTCCTTAAGATCACGACCAAAGTGAGGCTGCCCACACTGCAGCAATGTCTGTTCCATGTAGTGCTGAAGACCCCAGACAGAGGAAAAAGAAACCACAGGAATCCAAACTAGGAAGGAACAAGGAAGGGCCGCCTCTGTTGGCAGAGGACAAGTCCTCTTCACAGAGAAAGCCACACTCTTTTCCAATGAAAACTGTTAGAACTAATTAACAAGCTCAGTCAAGGTTCAGGAGACAAAACACCCACCTGAGAAAATCAGATGCATTTCCATGTCCTTAATAATCATCTACCAGAAAAAAATAATAATATTCCACTTACAAGGCTGGATCTAAGATGGCAGAGAGTAGAACGTGTTCCTTGCTGCTCTGTGAATGAATGGGAGGGAGTGGTCAGTTTCTCCACGGGGGCTCCCATTGACAAATTGAAGCTTCAATGGCAGCTCTAGGCCAGCAGCTCCTAGGGGCCCCTCTCCAGCAACACCCATGGAGCACTCCTTTATAACTGTTTGCACCCCAGAGCCGCTTTTACCCTCTACTGCCATTTCTTTTATTCTTCTTTTTATTTTAACAATTTATATTTTGTTAAAATGAACTTCTTTTAAAGTTGCAGATTTTTGTTCAATTTTAAAAGATTTCATTTATAGGCATTAAGAGCATTCTCAAAACTCTGCACTTATGTTTTATGTATAACTCAGGTATCTGGAAGGCAGCTGAAATGTAAATGTAAATTTTGTAAGAAAGAAGAAAGTTGACTGGCCTGCTCCCTGCTAACCCCCAATGTCTAGATCAAGGTCTTGTACAGAGCAGGGGTTTAATATTCATTTAATAGATACCTAAAATTACACTGAAGTGTAAACTGTGAAATCTTTCTTATTTACTAATATGCTTCAGTTTTCATCATACTAAAATAATTCTATGAACACACAGCACCTAACACAATCTCTGGCACTTATCAATGTGTGCTGGACAAATATGTAGGGAGGTGGGACAGTTTATCTAAAGGTTAGCCTTTAATTCATGTGAATGATACATAGATGAACTACAACTTAACTGTGTTCAAGTTTGACAATCACTGCATATCTGATTGTCAAATTTATATCACATAATCCATCTAGAATTTAATGGTGAAATTACAACTCACTCGGCAATTTTCTTTGAAAGCTCCATACATGATGAATTAGAATTTGCTGAAAACAGCAACAGACCTCCTTCAGTTATGTTCATCTTGGTTTCCGATTCAGGTGGCATCACACAAAACTTCAAAACCTTTTGGTTTTCCAGTTCTCAGAGCCTAGAAGCACATAATATATGTTAAGAATTGCCATGATATAAAACATACCTCTTTGTATTTTTTATAAATAGCACATAACTTCAGCTGAAGAAAAACAGTTTTCACCATAATGGTGTCTTCTATGTTAGAGGGAGATACATTCTTATATGGGTAAACAGAAAGGGTTCCAAACTGATGAAAGTAAAAGGAGTTAAACTAATTTTCACAACCACTGGGAATAAATGATGAACTTACAAGAAAGATGGAGCTCAAGAGCCCAATGCTTTACTGTTTACTGCTTAAAGTCAATTGTGGACGACCTCCTTTTATTCTCTGACATCAAATTTCTCCTGGATTAACACACAGAAAAATGGCAGAGCTATGAGCAAGGATGTGCACTCATCGATCCTTGAACAAAAAATAAGTGACCCACCTACACTCAGCTTTTCCTGTAAAAACTGTTTCCCATAAACCTCCCTGTGACCTTTCAGCTGTCTCCTAGTTGCCCGAGTCAAGCATAAAACTGATCTTGTCATCTTCCTTTTCCTCAACTGGAAGAAGGGGCTGACTAGAAAATAAACTTAAGTGACCATCCAATTGACAGGCAGCAGGACAAAAGTCTACATGTCATTTCAGAGCTGAGTTTCTCATCCCATTTACTCTGGGCTGCATGTCCCTATTATGTAATGAGGATGCCGCATTGCATGGAGTATCAATAATCCAGCAGGCCATGAGGGGACCCTCTCCCAGAAAGCATAGTGCACTTCTTCCATTGAATGTTTGCTTGTGGCCCCTGCTGGTTATAAACAGGCTGAAACTCAGCTGATACTTTTTGTTATTCTTAAATTTAAATTAAACAAGTAACATGCAAACACATCCTCCTTGTCAAGATCTTCAATACCATAGTTAGGCAAAAATCACCAGCCCCAACACCGGACTTGTCCCCCAGAAGTGAGGGCTCCTGGATACCTCAGGCCTTTCCATGCACTCACAGGCCTGACCCTTTTAAAATATATACACAAAACATACATTCAATGGTTCCAGCACAAAAAGGTATCATTGCACACATCCATACTTTGTTTTTTCACCAAACAATATATTTTGACAAGCTGGGTTAGAAAACACAGCCTTGCTAAGTTACTAAGTTCTTCCTAACTGCTGCCAAGTCTTGCATTCTATGAACACGCCACTTTTAGACAGGTCACCATCTGCAAGAGTTCTCAATGCACACACATGCCATGAAACCATCTGGTCTCAGGTAGCTCAGTGGATAGTCCCACCTGGAGAATAACGCTGTATTTGAGGTGCAGGTGGTAAAGAGTTTTTCGGATTTTGTAGGCTTTCTCTTCATGGGCTTGATTGTTTTCTTTGCTGTGAAGCTTTTTAGTTTGATTCCATCCCATTTATTAATTCTTGATTTTACTCCTTGTGCTTTAGGATTCTTGATAAGGAAGTCAGTTCCCATGCCGACATAGATTTCAGTCTCCTTTTTTCTTCTATTAGGTGTAGGGTCTCTGTTATAAAGCCTAAGTCCTTGGTCCACTTTGAGTTGAGTTTGGTGGAGGGAGGGAGGGAGGGAGGGAGAGGGAGGGAGGGAGGGAGGGAGGGAGGGAGAGGGAGAGAGGGAGAGAGGGAGAGAGGGAGAGAGAGAGAGAGGGAGAGAGAGAGAGAGAGAGAGAGAGAGAGAGAGAGAGAGAGAGAGAGAGGAGTTTAATTTCATCTTGCATCATATGGATTTCTAGTTTTCCCTTTTGTTTAGCCTTTTGAAGAGGCTATCTTTTCTCCAATGTATGTTTTTGACACCTTTGTCTAGTATGAGTAAGTGTATTATTTCTGTGTGTTTGTCTCAGAATGAGTGAATCTAACTGTATTTGGAAAAAGATCCTTGCACATGGAATTAAGGATCTCAAGATGAGATCATGATGATCATGCTGTATTAGCTGGGTGGGCTCTAAATCTAATGTCAAGTGTCCCTTCAAGAAGAGGAGAGGACACAGAATAAGGTGGAGGCTATGTGAAGATTGGAGGTGGAGTTTGGAGTGACACTGCCATAATCCTGGGAAAACATAGGGCCATTAAAAATTGAAAGAGATCAGAAAGGATTGTTGTTTAGAGACTAGAGGGAACATGGCCCTGTGGCATATTGAGATTTCTCACCTCCAGAACCATGAGAGAATAAATTTCTCTGTTTTAAGCCACAAAATTTCTGGTAATATTGCTTCAGAGTTACAAATACACGTAGTTACAGATTTTTGAATATGTTCTGTACCTACCTGGTATGGAGTTCTTCTCAGTGATCTTTTGAAGGGATATTATTATTATTATTATTATTATTATTATTATTATTATTATTATTATTTTGATGGGACTTGAGTAGAAAGGGTGATGGAGGTGAAGGTATTCTTGCTCATACATTAACTAAATGTGACTGTGCTTACTCTCATCCCAAAGAGAACAAGGTGGGTGGCTCTGAGAGATGAGGATATCCCCACTAATTGCATTTCAATCCCCTCAAGATGCAGATAGAGAAAGAAGGCCAGGAAGGAAAATGGCATTTTCAAAGTCATGAGGCAGGAGACTAGGCCTGTTCTTAGCTCTATTCTATGTGAAATTTCACCTGTTTCCATATTTTATCTCTACTTTTCTGCATTACAGACATCTGACAACATGGTTTCTAAGTGTTATGTCAGATATGCCTGGTGACAGTGCTAGGAAGTAGACACTGTGCAGGGGGACACTGGGCAAGCCTTAGAGACACGATGACTTGTCCAAGGTCACATGAGAGGACAGGAGGAGGAGCTGGGTTGAAACCTAGCTGTGTCTCCTCAGAGCTGGGACCCTGGCTGCACTCAGGCCTGTCAAGGGATGTGGGGCCAGTGTTGGGGTTGGCTGTGTACACACATAAAAAGTCATGGGGCTGGAGGAGAGCCAACAGAGGGACAAACATGGGCTCATCTGGAGGATGGGTTAGGCCAGGAACCCCCAAGACATGGCCTCCCTTCCTTGGTCATAGAGCCAAACAGAACTTGGAACCCAGTAACCAGGCACCCACTTTCTAGCAACAGCCTCCTCCCAGCTCATTTGGTGAAATACTTTGAAAGCCAAAAGATGTTTTCCTGCTTCCCCTGTGGAGGCCGACCCTTTAGGAGGCCACGCCGCCAGAGCTCCCCCTATGGCTGCACGGCCCCTTCCCCAGAACCAATCCAATGGACACCCCAAAGAAGGAACTTGTGGAAAAGAGTGCGATGCTGTTTTAGATCCTGCTGCCAGTGCCTCGCTGGTACTCCAATTGGCACTCCTCCAAGTGAGAGGAGGAGTTTTAGGTCCATACCCGATAGCCCTGGTGAGGTACATCCAGGAGGGAACATCACCGTGAGTAGCCCTGCAGAGCCCCACCACCTTGCTCCTCAGTGGGGAGAACAGGGACCTGAGGCAGGAATAGGTGGTGGGAGATTGTGAGCCTCCTGTCCTATCATGGTCACCCCCAGGACAGGGATAAAGGTGGGCAATGAAAGGGTCCACAGTACATCCTGGGCACCCAGTGTCAATTCCAGTCCTACAGGGTAGAAGCCTGAGACACAGTATCTGTATGAGGTCGGGGGAGCAGAAGGTCACAAGAGACACAAACACCCTGAATGGAGGCCAGCAGGGGCTGGGTGGGGCTCCCGGCCAGCTACCAGGCACTGTCTTCCATTCTTTCCACAGTTTATCCTCAACAAGCGTTGGAGCTGCAGCTTCAGCTCCAACTCCTTCTGCAGTGAGGAATATCAACAGCCAAGCACCAGTAGGCAGGAGCTGGGCCTCAGGGTAAGTGCGGAACAGAGGGGACTCTACTGGCAGTGGACAGAGCAGAATAAAAGTGAATAAGAGCAAAGACACCACCAGGACCACCTTCCTGGTAGGATTGTCAGGTGGAGGGGCAGAGTCCCCACCATGAGGAATCTGAGCAACAAATCCTCGCCCATCCTCCCCACCCTCTCTGCCTGCCTCATTCTTGGACTCATCCAAGGTCACTGTTCCCATAATTTTGACAACATCAGAACAAGGACATGGACATTATTTCATTTTAATTTTCTGATGGTTTGTACTCTGTCATCCAACTGACTATAATTCCAACACCCAGGTGACCAGGTGACAATGGCCTGACGGTCCTTCCACACACTCTGCAAGTCTTACACAGCATCAGGATGACTAGGGCTGCGTTTAGCTGAAAACATCACAAGGCTTGTGCCAATTGGTCCACTTCTCTGGTACTTGTGTCTCAAGGAACACAGACTGTGAAAGCAGGAGCTGGGCCCCCAGGACCTCACCACCTTCCAGGGGGACCCAGGTTCCACAGCCATTCAGCCTTTCAGGGCTGTGGGACCTGGACCTCATTCCCTCCTGGGGCCATTTCAACAGCACCACAGAGAATGATGTCCTGGGTGTCCTCACACAGGGACCCTCCTGTCTGGGATGAGCCTGTTTTCCCATCTCCAGAAGGTGATGTGCTGGTGGGACTCAGGGGATAAGCTCCTAATGCACAGAGCTGCCACCTCTGCTCAGCTAACAAACTGGCCTGAAGCTGCTGTGTTTCTAACTATCCCCTCGGCAATTCCACTGTGAACTCTGCCAGCCATTGCTCTGCTGGGGCTCTCCTGTCCCTCGGTGGGACAAGCCCCTATGAGCTTTGGCTATTGCACTGGACTCCATCCCCAGACACTTCTGGTGGGTCAGTTTGGCACTGACTCTGTTTCCTCAATGTCCCAACCAAGAAGGTGGCTACAGAGGGGATGATACCAGCTCTGGATATGTGTTTCAGGCATACTCCCTGGGGGACCTGGAGGACACCCTGGAGCCCAGCGTCTTCTTTGAATCATCCTCTTCGGCCTCAAACATCTCGAGTTCCTCCACCCAACAAGAGATGGGCCAAATGTTGGGAAGGTAAGCCCTGCCCAGGGTGACAGGGTCACATACAGCTGTGAGTCCTCGAACTGGCCCTGGGCCTCTCTGAGCTTCAGCCCTCTCCTCTGAACTGTGGGGTGCCAAGATCACTGACCTCATGGTAGGAAAGGCCAGGACTCTCATACTGCTGCCCCCATCCCTCTTGGGTGGTCTCCTCGCTCCCTCACTTGCATTTGCCTCACTACCCACTTGGTAATGTCCACAGCCAGGTCACTGTCACAGGCCCCGAGGAGGAGGACCAAGGACACCAGGTCCCAGCCTTGACAGAAAACCTGAAGCCCATGGAGGAACAGGCCGAAGGTGAGGAGGACTGAGGTTGGGTTATGAGTATGTCAGAATGGACAGGGAGGGACAAACAGAGCATACTGCACAGGAACTGGGGCGGGGCAGGAACAATGAGAGGCAGAGCTGTCATTGTCTGTGTGCATTCTGGGAACACTGCCCGGTGTTGGGTTTGTGTGTGGAATTGTACGAAAGGCAGTAGGGAATATTCTGTCCCTGGACCTAACATGGTTAGTCTGTGGACCTTTACTCCTCTAGCAGCTCTGGTGCCTGTGGAAGCTCCCGTTCGAGGTCCACCATCTCCACCATCTGATAGAGAACTGGAGCTGGACAAACCTGCAGTGGACCATCAAGGCCAACACCCCCTGCTGGCCCTTCAGTCACCACTGCATCTAGAGAGGAACCCAGAGCTTCTGTTCTTCTCCCAGATCCTTTGGTTATTCTTTTTTATTATCTGTGTTTATTATTGTATTATTTAGAATTAAAGATTTATTTTCACTGTTAAAAGACGCAGTCATTTGTCATCAAGTGCCTTCTCTTAACTGTGCACTAGTCACCACTATGCAGTTCCAGAACGTCTTCCGGAATTCGGTATCCATGACCACTGCCTCCCCACCCTCCTGCTAGTCCCCAGCAACCCCTTAGCTTCTAGTCCTGTGATGTGCTGAGTCTGCATTTTTCAAACCAGTGCAGTCTTATTTCTTCTGGGCTGCGTAACATTGGAAGGGACTAATTATGTTTCCTTAGAAGGGAAAATGCCACACTGATCTACGTTTTTTATTTTTTATTCTTATTTCTTTGTTACTGGGCTGGAACCCAGGGGCACTTTACCACTGAGCTACATCCATGATCTTGTTCCTTTTTCATTTTGAGACAGGCTCTTGCTCCATTGTGGGATGCCTCATAGCATGTGACCAGCATTTGCTTCCCCTCCTGATCGGCTGTAGCACTGATGGTCACCCTGGTGATGTGGCTACTTTTACGTAGCTGAAGACAATAGCCCCCATCTTGAGGGTAGAAAAACGCAAATGTGTCTTCTTGCATGGGCATGCCTTCCTAAATCCCCAGGGATTGAGTTACCTCACATGTCCTAGTTAACCCTGCCTTTCCCCATGCCTGCCAAACAGAAAGAGATTTGGAGGAGTCGCAGGCTCTGATGTCATCACTGCTGGCCATGGCGGACCGCCATTTTTACCGGCAGGCACCACCCACACAGTACTCTTACAACTAGCCATGTTAACACCTGAAATGGGACCCCAGCGGATTCCTACCTGAATTCATGAGCCATTACCCCCAGGCACTATAGGATTAATTTTGGAATGAAATAATTTTAAAAAGTCAATCCAAGTATTACTGGGAATTATTGATACTTGTTTTAGAGGTGAAATAACAGTTACTGTAAAATCAGAATATGCCGTTCAGCCTTCTACTAAAAACGCGCTAGCCCAATTAATTCTTTTATCCTGCAGCTCTGTGGACAGTCTGGATAAAATCACAATTTCCAAATCGCTGGGCAGAGCATACTGGGCCCAATTAGTGAGTTCGGCAGGAGCACCCCCTATTGGAACTTAAAATTAATCATAAAAAATTTCAAGGAGTTATAGATACTGGGGCAGATAAATCAGTTTTGTCTCGCTGATTTTGGCCCCAAACCTGGCCTTTCCATATTGCGCTGTAAGGGACAGTTGGGGACAGCACATCCTGAGGCCAATATCACCCTGATTCCAAAACCAGACAAAGACACTTTAAAGAAAGAAAACTTCAAATCAATATCTCTAATGAAGATAGATAAAAAAAATCCTCAATAAAATTCTGGCAAATCGCATACCAAAACATATCAAAAAGATAAATCACCATTACCCAGTGAGATTCATCCCAGGGATGCCAGGCTGGTTCAACATATGGAAATCAATAAATGTAATTCATCACATCAATAGACTTAAAGATAAGAACCATATGATCATCTCGATAGATGCAGAAAAAGGATTTTACAAAATACAAGACCACTTTATGTTCAAAACACAAAGATAATGAGTTCAAACCAAGAATCTTGTACCCACAATATTAAGCTTCAGGTTTGAAGATGAAATAAAAACCTTCCATGGTAAACAAAAGGTAAAAGAATTTGCAGCTAGAAAACCGGCACATCAAAACATCCTTGGCAAAACATTTCATGAAGAGGAAATGAAAAATAACAATGAAAACCAACAGTAGGAGGTAGTACACTAAAAGAATAACTAATCAAAGAGGAAAATCAAGTCAAGTTAAATAAGTTCCTCTTATCCCTAATTTTAAAAATTAGGGAAAACAGGAACTTATCTCAACATTGTAAAGTCTATGCTAAGCCTCAGGCCAATATCATTCTAAATGGACAAAAACTGAAGGCATTCCTTTTAAAATCTGGAATAAGACAGGGATGCCCTCTCCCACCACTTCTATTCCACATAGTTCTTGAAACACTGGCCAGAGAAATTAGACAGATGCAAGAAATTAAAGGAATAACTACAGGAAAAGAAGAACTTAAACTAGCACTATTTGCTGACAATATGATTTGATACCAAGAAGACCCAAAAAACTCCACCAGAAAACTTCTAGAATTAGTATAGAAATTCAGCAAAATGGCAGGATATAAAATCAACACCCATAAATCAAAGGCATTTCTGTATATCAGTAACAAATCCTCTGAAAAGGAAATGAGGAAACTACCCCATTCACAATATCCTCAAAAAAATAAAATAGTTGGGAATCAACTTAACAAAAGAGGTGAAAGATCTATACAATGAAAACTACAGAACCCTAAATAGAGAAATAGAAGAAGACCTTAGAAGATGGAAAGATCTACCTTGCTCATGGATAGGGAGAATAAATATTATTAAAATGACCATACTACCAAAAGCACTATATAGGTTCAATGCAATTCTAATCAAAATCCAAATGGCATTCCTCATAGAAATAGAAAAAGCAATTATGAAATTCATCTGGAAAAATAAGAGACCCAGAATACCTAAAGCAACTCTAAGCAGGAAGAGTAAAACAGGTGGTATCACTATACCAGACCTTAAACTATACTACCAGAACAATAGTAACAAAACCAGCATGGTACTGGCACCAAACCAGGCTGGTAGACCAATGGTACAGAATAGAGGATATAGAGACTACCCCACAAAATTACAACTATCTTATATTAGAGAAAGGTGCCAAAAGCATGCACTGGAGAAAAGATAGCATCTTCAACAAATGGTACTGGGAAAACTGAAAATCCATATGCAACAAAATGAAATTGAATCCCTATCTCTCACCATGCACAAAAGTTAATTCAAAATGGATCAAGGATCTAGGAATCAAACCAGAGACTCTGTGTCTAATAGAAGAAAAAGTAGGCCCTAATCTTCATCACATGGGGCTAGGCCTCAACTTCCTTAGCACAAGAATTAAAACCAAGAATCAACAAATAGGATGGATTCAAACTAAAAAGTATTTTCTCAGCAAAAGAAATAATCTGTGAGGTGAACAGGGAGCCTACATCCTGGGAGCAAATTTTTACCCCTCACATGTTAGACAGAGCTCTAATCTCTAGGGTATATAAACAGCTCAACAAGATAAGCACCAAAAAAAACCCACAAATAATGCAATTAATAAATGGGCCAAGGACCTGAACAGACACTTCTCAGAAGAGGATATACAATCAATCAACAAATGTCCGAAAAAATGCTCATCATCTCTATCAATCAGAGAAATGCAAATCAAAAGTACTCTAAGATACCATCTCACTCCATTAAGAACGGCAGCTATTATGAAGACAAACAAAAACAAGTGTTGGCGAGGATGTGGGGAAAAAGGTACACTCATACATTGCTGGTGGGACTGCAAAATGGTGCAGCCAATTTGGAAAGCAGTATCGAGATTCCTTGGAAAGCTGGGAATGGAACCACCATTTGACCCAATTATTCCTCTTCTCGGACTGTACCCAAAGGACCTAAAAACAGCATACTATAGGGACACAGCCACATCAATGTTTATAGAAGCACAATTCACAATAGCTAACCTGTGGAGCCAACCTAGATGTCCTTCAGTGGATGAATGGTTTAAAAAAATGTGGCATTTATACACAATGGAATTTTACTCAGCACTAAAAAAGAACAAGATCATGCCATTTACAAGTAAATGGATGGCATTAGAGAAGATTATGCTAAGCGAAGTTAGCCAATCCCCAAAAAAAATATATTTCTCTGATATAAGGGGGTGACTCAGAGTGGGGTAGGGAGGGAGAACATGGGAGGAAGATTACCTCTATATAGGGAAGAGGGGTGGGAGGGAAAGGGAGGGAGAAGAGGAATAGCAAGGATGGTGGAAGGTGATGGTCATCATTATACAAAATACATGTATGAAGATGTGAATTTGGTGTCAATATAACTTATATACAAAGAGAGACATGATAAACTGTGGTATAAATGGATATTAAGAATTGTAATGCAAAAAAAGAGAGTACACATATAATGGCATAATTTGGCATGAACATACTTTATATACAGAGTTACAAAAATTGTGCTGTAAATGGATAATAATGAATGTAATGCATTCCACTATCGTCATGTATGTAAGAAATAAATAAAAATAAATAAACACAAGATAATAATAATAATCCATTTACAATGGCATCCAAAGGAATAAAATACTTAGGAACAAATTGAGCCAAATTATTCAAAGAAAGCAAATTGATCTACATACTGAAAATTTTTAAACACTGATGAAAGAAAATGAATTCAGACATGGATGGAAAGATATAGTACGCTTATGGGTAGAAGAATAAATATTGTTAAAATGTCCAGCTTACTCAAAGCAAGAGATTCAGTGACATTCCTGTCGATCTAGCAATGAAAATTTTACTTGATATAGAAAGAAAATCCTTAAATTCAATAAAACCACAAAAGGTCATGAATAGTCATATCGTCCTGACAAAAAAAGGACAAAAGAGAGGCATCACAGTGTGTGATTATGAGTATACTGTAGGACTCTAATAAAATCCACTCAGATACTTACATGAAAGCTAACAGAAAGAAGAGAACACAAAAAAATCAACTCAAAGTGGATGAAAGTCCTAGGAATTAGGCCAGAAACACCAAATTGCTACAGGAATATAGGGAACATTCCAACACAAGGGTATTGACTTCCTTGATAAGATTCTTAAAACTCATGAAATAAAAGTGAGAATTAGTAAGCGTGAAAGCATCAAACTAAAAAAATTCTGAACAGGAAAGAAAACAATTAAGAGTGTAAAAGGAGCCTACATGGATGAAAGAAAATGTTTGTCACATACCCTTCCAAAAAGAAATTAATAGCCAGAAATATTAATTAAATATTATACATTGAAAATTGGAAAATCTTAAGAAACGCAATAAATGGGCTAAAAATATAAAGGGATATTTCTCAAAAAAAATCAAATGGCCATAAAACATATAAAAACATGTTAAGCATCCTTAGCCATGAGGGAGATGCAAATCTATCCAAATTGATACCAGGCACAGAGGCACACACTTATAATCCCAGCTTTAGAGGCTGACAAGAGGATTGCAAGTTCAATACCAGCCTCAGAAACTTGGTGAGATACTGTCTCAAAATTAAAAAATGAAAAAAGAGGCTGGGTTTGTAGCTAAATGGTTAAGAACCCATGGGATTAATCTCTGGGACAAAAACAAACAAATAAAAACCTACACTGAGATTTCATCTCCTCCTGGCCAGAATGACAAATATCAAGAATACAATGATGCACTGGGATTACAGCTCAGTGGTAGAGCACTTACATAGGATGTATGAGGTACTGGGTCCGATCCTCAGCACAGAATATAAATAAATAAAAATAAAGGTTCACTGACAACTAAAAAAATTTTTTAAAAAACACAAATGATAATTGTTGGTGAAGATATACAGAAAAATGTACACTTATACATTGTTGATGAGATTGCAAATTACTACTACCACTTTAAAAGCACTATGGGGATTCCTCAAAAAACTACAAATGGATCCACTATGTGGCCCAGCTATCCCAGGCCTTGGTAATATGCCAAAGATTTAAAATCCAACATACTAAAGTGATATATGCATAGCAAAGTATAAAGTATCACAGTACACAACAGACAAGTTATGGAACCAGCCTAGGTGCCCACCAATAGATGAAAAGATAAAGAATATGTGGTTTATAAACACAATGCAGTTCTACTCAGCCATGAAGAAAAATGAAATTTTGTCATTTTGCTGGTTCCATGGATTGAACTAGAGAACATCACGCCAAGTGAAATCAGCCTGTCTCAGAAGCTCAAGGGTCAAATGGTTTCTTTCGTAACTGGAATCTAAAGGAAAAAATGGGGGGGAATCTTGCAAAACTACAATGGAGAGGAATAGAGTAGATGCAGGAAATCAAGGAACATGGAGGGCAAGAGGCAAATGGGAAGAACTGGGGAATAAATTGACACACATTTATGAATATACCACAATGTATTTTAATTATATATTTAATTATAAGGCATCAATTCAATAATAAATGTATAAACAAATAGATAGATGAGACACCAAGCATATAACCTATAAGTATAAAAATCCTAAGAGAAACACTAGGGGAAGCTCCACAATATAGCTCTTAGCAATGACTTTATGACTGTGACTCTGAAAGCACATGCAGGAGAGCAAGAATAACCAAGTGACAGAACATCACACTGACAAGCTTCTGCACAGCAAGGAAAACAAGCACCAAGATGAGAAGGCCACAGATACAGTGGGAGTCACATCTGCAAAGCATGTATCTGACAGGGGCTAACACCAAAACTATATAAGAAGCTCATACAATTCAATAACAGATCATAAGTATGAAGTTAATATACTTAAGAATGATGTACGGTGCAACTAACATTGCTAAAAGTGTGTATCTACAATTTTCATAACACAAAAAAAACTGTTTAGGTATCAGAGGGGATATGTATGTAAATTAGACTGACAGTGTAATCATTTCACAATGTACATGGATAACAGAATATTAAGTTGTACATTTTAAACATACACCATCTTTTCCTAAGTAAAAGAAATTGTAAGACAAATAGATTGACCTTCTCATTTCAGTATAGCAAAATAAGATAAACAGTTTTCAGAATTATCAGGTAATCTATGTTCACCTCTATTAACTACTATATAATTTTACAACTCATTTCTCCTACAAGATCAAGGTTTTGATTACACCTCAAAAAAAGGATAAAATTCATCAAGCATGCCCAATTTTCTGGAGAATGTAATTATTTCAGGACATTTTAATTTAAAACAAATTGTTCAATGAAAATAGTACCACTAAGACATAGACATATATTTAGGTATGCTTGTACACACCTGTAATACCAGGGACTCAGGAGGCTGAGATAGAAGAATCACAAGCTCAAAGTCAACCTGGACAACTTAGCAAGACCTGAGGAACTTAGTGAGACCTCATCTCAAAGAAGACAGGCAGGCATTTGTTATTGTACTTGTCCATGCAAGTGTTTTGCAAATTATTTTCTGTCATTAAGCTTTACTTAAATAGATTCTAATATTTTGAAAGTCCTACTTCCTAACATCCATGTTAGAGTCTTGAAGTTAATAACTCTAATACTTAGAATTGACCAAGAGGAAACATGAACACCTGAGACCATCTGGGGCCAGCTGCTCTGGTGATGGAGGAAGGCATTCTAGAGTTTCTGCTGGCGCATATGTTGAAAAACAGATCTAGGTTCCACCTTCAATTAATTCAAAATATTAAAGCCTGGGCTGTTCAAAGCCAGGCCAAGATGGGTTCAGAATGTTATTTCTCAGACAGAAAACAGAAACTTTGTCAGAAAGCTCAACATAATTCCTTTCTGTGGCCTTGGGCTCACCCAACCTGCTGGATACCCCAAAAGCCCCAACAATTGAGAAACCCACCAAGGAAGGGCATGCTCCAGCACTTAGCCTCCTACCTGGTGCCTTTGCCCTGCATGAAAACCTGTAGTGTGCAGCAAAAGAAATTCAATGAGAGATGTTTATAGCAATGAACACCCACATTAGAACAGATCAAAGATGACAAAAGCTAAAGCAATACCTCCAGGAACTAAAGAGGAACAAACTAAACCAAGATTGATTTTAAACAATAATAGTAAATATCAGAGCAGAAATAAGTGAAATTAAACTACAGGAATAATAAAAAAGATCAACAAAACTCAGACCAGGTTGTTAGAAGTAAAATCAGCAAATTCTTAGCTAAATAAAAGGGAAAAGAGGAAGACTCAAATGACATGAGAAATGAAATAGGAGACACTGCAACTGACACAAAAGAAATAGAATCATAAGAAACTCCTGTGAAGAGACCACTACCATATGCCAGCAAGTTCAATAATCTAGCAGGATACATACCTTGACACATGCAATCTACCAAGAAGAAATTATGAAGAAATGGAAAATCTTAGTGCAATGGTGAGTAAAGATGCTGAATAAATAATGAAGAGTCTCCTAGTAAAGAGGAAGTCAAGACTTGGTTTCTGTGCTGAATTCTAACAACCCTTTAAAGAAGTATTCAGGGCAGGGGCAGTAGCTCAGTGGTAATGTGCTGGCCTTGCATGGCTAAGGCCAAGGTTTAATCCCTATGTGTGAAAAAAACTAAAAAGGAAACAAAGAGCACAAAGCCTTTTCAAATTCTTCTAAAATACTGAAGAAGAGGAAATCTTTCCAAATTCATCTTCTGAGCACAGAACTATTCTGATGCCACAGCCAAAAACTACAACAGACCTAATATACCTGATGAACACAGCTGCATAAATATTCAACAGAATGCTCCCAAAAATAATCCAATAGCACACCAAAAAGATCATTCACCACCATCAAAGGAGATTCATCCCAGGGAGGCAACGATGTTTCAACCTCTGTCAATACAAAAAGGTGATATACTGCAGTAAAGGAATCCAAACTAAAAATCACAACTCCATTGAAATCATTAGAGAATAACCATTCGGTAAAATTCTACTTCCCTTTATAATGAAAACCCTCAAAAATTAGAAATAAGAGAAATGTGCTTCAACCAAATAAAGGCAATGGATTACAAACCCCAAACAACATCACACTGAAAGGTGAAGAGGTGAAACCATTTACTGTAAGATCACGAACAAGAAAAAAACTCTTGCTCAATATACTATTAGAAGTACTGGCCATACATCTACAGTTAATGGATGAAGCTGGAGAATTTCATGTTAAGCAAAATAAGCCAACCCCCTAAAACCAAAGGGTAAATGTTTTCTCTGATATTTGGATGCTGATCCATAATGGTGGGGGGTGGGTATGGGAAGAACTGAGGAACTTTGGATTGGGCAGAGGACAGTGAGGGGACAGGAGGGGGCATGGGGTGGGAAAGATAGTGGAAAGAGATGGATATCACTATCCTAGGTACATGTACAAGTTCAGGAATGGTGTACTGCACAAATGGTGTGATTCTACTTCATGGACAACCAGAGTAATGCACTGCTGTGCTTCATTTGTGCACAATGAATCAAAATGCATTCTGCTGTCATGTATAACTAGTTTGAACTAGGTCTAATTACCCATGTCTGCAGATGACATGATTTCATATACATAAGCCTCTCTCATTACAAACATTTCCATGTCTGCTGGCTTCTCCAGGCTCCCATCAAGCTGACTGCACATGGACGATAGGGAACAGGCTCTCAAAAGAAGGAAAGTGATGACACCTGTGTTTTTAAAACTTCACAATTCAACCACAAAATACAGAGCTCAGAAGATGTGTGGCTCTTTTAACATGATGACAAGGGGCTACTATTGCAAGGTGCAAAGTTTTTAAGAATATGGAGAATGGGCTTATCCTAAAACCAAACACTTGGGGTCAACTCTAAAACTGCAGAGCTTTCAGGATCAAGTCTATGTTCCAAGACTTTTACTTACCAAAATTTTCTTATTTTAAAATTTAACCATCATTACCATTTCTAAGGGTACAGTTCAGTGATATTAAATACACTGACCTTGAACTCCTGGCTCAACTGATCTTCCTGCCCTTGATTCTGGAGTGACTATGACTACAGGTGTGCACCATTGAGCCTGATTACATTTTATAATTGATGTAAAACTGACAGTTTTACATTAATATTTACATTAAAATTAATATTTTAATTTCTGATTTTAGTAATCTGAGTCTTTTTTATTATTCACCCAGATAACAAAATTTCAATTTTGTTTATCTTTTTGAAGTAGCTTTATTTACACATATTATTATGCACTCAAAGAGACATGGTATTTTAAAAGTGCTAGGCTCTAATAAAATTCTAGGAATCCTGGCAGAATATAAATACATTAATTTGTCCCTTATGTCACCATAAAATACAGGAATAGCATATACTAGCATAGAAATTCCAAATGTGAACGAAGCCCCCTGGAAATATTTATGTGCTATAGACTGTGCCAAGATATCCATACATCAAAATGAAATAAATTATAATTCCTTTACATCTGCTCTCCAGATATACTTTGAAATGAATGCCCAAATATACATTTAATGGAGTTTTTCTTTCACATCATTCCATGACATGTTAAAAATTCCTGATGCTAAAGGTAAAAGCAAAATGAAGAAAAGATGTTAAGAGATCATGAAGAGAACTCGTGTCATAAGGAAGGAGGTTAGGTCTGTTTTTCGCTCTACCATGTGACATCCCAACTGTTCCTATATTTGATCTCTACTTCTGTGCATTACACACACAAGGCAGCAGGTTTTCTAAGTGCTATCTCACATTCGCCTGGTGACATCACTAGGAAACAAAGGCTAGGATGACCACACTGTGTAATGGAGAATGGGGAAGACTTGAGAGACATGATGACTTGCCCAAGGTTGTTCTGCTGGCCTCTCCTGTCCCTCTGTGGGACAAGCCCCTGTGAGCTGTCAATATTGCCCAGGATTCCATCCCCAGACACTTCAGGTGGGTCACAGTTTGGCATTGACTCTGTATCTCCTCAGTATTGTACCCAAGAAGGGAGAGGTGGCTATACAGGAGGATGATACCAGTAATTTGTGTGCCAAGTAAACTCACTAGATAGCGTGCTAGAGACCCTGGAGTTATCCTTCCTCTATGACTCCCCCTCTTCCATGTCTACCATCTAGAGACCCTCCACCCAACAGGAGCTAGACCTAGTGTTGGGTAGGTTAGCCATGCCTACCTGTATGTAACTCTGAGTTACATACAGCTGTGAGTCCTGGAACTGGCCCTGTACCTCTCTGAGCATCAGTCTGAACAGTGGGGTGCCAAGAAAACCGAACTCATGATAGAAAAGACCAGACCTCTCATGCTACTGTACCCCTCCTTCTAGGGTGGTCTCCTCCCTCCTTGATATGCATTTGCTTCAACATTCATCTGGTAATATCCACAGCCAAGTCAGTGTCACAGGCTCCCACATGAACAACAAAGGCCAGGGGGTCCCACCAGAAAACCCAGAGTGAAGGAGGAAGAGGTCAAAGGTGAGGAGGTCTGCAGTTGGGGGATATGAGCATATAGGGATGGAACAGGGCTGGACTTGCAGAGCAGATCTTCCAGAAACACAGGAGGGCAAGAACAATGAGAAGCAGAGCTAGCATTGTCTGCATGCATTCTGGGAACACTTCCAAGATTGGGTTCCTAGGTGGAGCTCTGTGAAACGCAGTGGGAAGTATTTTGTCCCTGGGAGGAACAGGGATAGTTGGCAACCTTTACTCTGGCACGAGCAGGGCCACCTCTGGTGCTTCTGGAGACTCCTGCTCAACTTCCAGGACCTCCACCACCTGAGGGAGAGCTAGAGCTAAAAACACCTGCAATGGCAGCTCCAGGCCAACAGCTCCTAGAGGCCCCTCTCCAACAACACCCATGGAGCACAACTTTACAACTATTTGCACCCCAGAGCTGCTTTTACTCTCTACTGACATTTCTTTTATTTTTCTTTTTATCTTAAAATTTATATTTTGTTAAAATGAGCTTCTTTTAAAACTGAAGATTTTCTTCAATTTTAAAAGATTCTGTGTATAGGCATTAAGTGCATTCTCAAAACTGTACACTTATGTTTTATGCATAACTCAGGTATCTGAGAGGCAGCTGAAATGTAAATGTAAACTTTGTAAGAAAGAAGAAAGTTGATTGGCCTGCTCCCTGCTAACCCCCAATGTCTAGATCAAGGTCTTGTACAGAGCAGGGGTTTAATATTCATTTAATAGATATCTAAAATTATACTGAAGTGCAAATTGTGAACTCTTCTTTTTACTAATACACTTCACTTTTCATCATACTAAAATCATTCTATGAACACACAGCACCTAACACAATCTCTGGCACTTATCAATGTGTGCTGGATGAATATGTAGGGAGGTGGGACAGTTTATCTAAAGGTTAGCTTTTAATTTATGTGAATCATACAGAAATGAACTACAACTTAACTGTATTCAAGCTTGACAATCACTGCATACCTGATTGTCAAATTTATATCACATAATCCATCTAGAATTTAATGGTAAAATTATAACTCACTCAGCAATTTTCTTTGAAAACTCCATACATGATGAATTAGAATTTGCTGAAACCTCCTTCAGTTATGTTCATCTTGGTTTCCAATTCAGGTAGCATCACACAAAACTTCAAAACCTTTTGGTTTTCCAATTCTCATAGCCTAGAAGGACAATATATGTTAAGAATTGCCAATGATATAAAATATACCTCAAAGAATTTTTTATAAATAGCAAATAACTTCAGCTGAAGGAAATCAGTTTTCACCACAATGGTGTCTTTTATGTTAGAGGGGGATACATACATATGTGGGTAAACAGAAAGTTCATTGGGTTTTAGGGTTCCAAATTGATGGAAATAAGTCAAAGGAGTTAAACTAATTATCACAATCACTGGGAAAATAATGATGAACTTACAAGAAAGGGGGAGCTCAAGAGCCCAATGCTTTACTGTTTGCTGCTTAAAGTCAATTGTGGACGACCTCCTTTTATTCTCTGACATCAAATTTCTCCTGGATTAACACACAGAAAAATGGCAGAGCCATGAGCAAGGATGTGCTTGATCCTTGAACAAAAAAATAAATGACCCGGAACACACACCAAGCCCAGATCGGCTGAATTCAAGCTCCCGTTCGCCTGCTTCCCGCAGACAAACAGCTGCGACTCAGCACTGATCCATCCGGCTGAAACAACTGGTCGGCCCTTCTGATCCTACGGAGGTAAATGCCAACCCAGCCTTCATAGGTAGCGGCCACAGGTTTGAAACGGGGCTTGGGAGAGACAGTAAGGACCCACTCGTTGCATTGGTCACCCGGCAAAGTGAAACGAACTGTCGCCATTTGCAAGAGATACCACCATGGCAGAGAACTGACGTCATCAGACTGCGGCGGAGGAGATAACTTCATTGAATCCTGTGGCTACAGGTGTGTAATCCCCTAGCCTTCCCTCTCCACACATCGGGGAAACCTTAAGGGCCCCTCCCAGCTCTCCCGTGAGCATGGTAGCCAGACCGAGGGAATTAGAGGTAGCGCGGGACCCGCGGCGCGGAACTACCGCTCCCACTAGAGCTGACAGCTGAGGTCTCTTCCACCAGCTACTGGGGGCGTGGCTACCGGAGGGGCAGTAAAATTCGCTGAGGATTCTCAGCCCCAAGCTCTACAAACTTAGGGTCTGAGGGAATGCCAAACAGGGAGAGTGTGCCCAGTCATTCATGACAACAGGGCTCCCGGGAGCAGCAGACCTGGCATGTACCCAGTATTGTGGTGAGCGGCACCCGTGAGAGGGGCCTGGCTAGAGGAAAAGTGGGGAAGTGACTAGACACAAGAGGAGGCCCTAGGCACTCAGGATTGGAGACTCGCCCAGTCTGGGAGGAGGAGCTGCTGCACAGTGATTGGTTCCCGCGTATTGACAGGATAAGCTTGGCCTGGTGGGCACAGCGCCACCTACTGGAAGAGAAGTTAATCAAACTCTAAGACTGCATTTATTAGTTTTTTTTTTCTTTTTTCTTTTCTCTTTTTTTTAATTTTTTATTTTTTTTTAATTTTGATTTGGGTTTTTCTTTCATTTTCATTTTTCTTTCTTGTTTTTTATTTTTTTAATTTTTTTAAAATTTTTTCTTCCAAGTTTAATTTTAATTTTTTTAAATTTTTTTTAAATTTTTTTTTCTTTTTTTATTTCCTATTTATTTTCTTCTTTTGTCCTTTCATTTCTTTTCAATTATCTTATCCCCCCTTCCTTGAATTCTACCTGCTTAATCTCATTCTCTTTAGTGACTTCTTCCCTTCCCTTCTAATACCTTTCCTCCCAAGCATCAAATAAATTTATAGGAGTAAACAGTAACTCAGCAGTCAAACAGAACAAGAAGTAACATGAGCAGCTTCAAAAAGCAAGGAAGAAAAGGAGTACAAACAATGCAGGACAGCCTAAATATTCAAGAGGACCTAGAGTCATCAGAAAAATGGTCATATAAAGAACTCATGGAACACCTTAGACAGATGGAATGGAACCTTAAAGAGGGTACGAGACAGCAAATTCAAGCAGCGAAAGAACACATTGAGAATGAGTTACATAAACAGATAAAAGAAGAAGTTAAGCATCTTTATCGGGAGATAGAGATTATAAAAAATAATCAAACGGTAATTCTAGAAATGAAGGAAACGATAAACCAAATTAAAAACTCAATTGAGAGTATCACTAACAGAGTGGATCAAGTAGAAGCCAGAACGTCAGATAATGAAGACAAAATATATCATCTTGAAAAGAGTCTAGCCAACTCAGAAAGGCTGGTAAAAAATCATGAGAAAAACATCCAAGAGTTATGGGATAACATAAAAAAGCCAAACTTACGAGTCATCGGGATAGAAGAAGGTACAGAGATTCAAACCAAGGGAATGAGAAACCTGCTGAATGAAATAATTACTGAAAACTTTCCAGAAATAAAAAAGGAAACAGATATACAAATTGAAGATGCATACAGGACACCGAGCACACAAAATCACAGTAGACCAACGCCAAGACACATTGTTATGAAGATATCCAATATACAGAACAAAGAGAAAATATTAAAAGCTACAAGAGAAAGGAGGCAGATTACATTCAGGGGTAAACCAATTAGGTTAACAACGGATTTTTCATCACAGACGCTGAAAGCAAGAAGGTCATGGAACAATGTTTTTCAAACACTGAAAGACAATGGATGCCAACCAAGAATTCTGTATCCAGCAAAATTAAGCTTCAGGTATGACAACGAAATAAAAATCTTTCATGATAAACAAAAGTTAAAAGAATTTGCAGCCAGAAAACCAGCATTGCAAAGCATTTTGAGCAAAACACTACACGAGGAAGAAATGAAAAACAATAACCAAAACCATCAGAGGGAAGAGCCTCGGTAAAGACAGAGGGCGAGGGGAAAGATAATCATGGAGAAACAAACTAAATTTTTTTTTAAAAAGGATAAATAATCAAACATGGTTGGAAGTACAAACCATATATCAATAGTAACTCTGAATGTTAATGGCTTAAACTCTCCAATAAAGCGACATAGGCTGGTATCATGGATTAAAAAAACAAATCCAACAATATGCTGCCTCCAGGAGACACATCTGATTTGAAAAGACATACACAGGCTGAAGGTGAAAGGATGGGAAAAAATATACCACGCACACGGTCCTCGTAAGCAAGCAGGGGTGGCCATCCTCATATCGAATAAAATCGACTTCAAGACTAAGTTAATCAAAAGGGATAAAGAAGGACATTATATACTGTTAAAAGGAACCATTCACCAACAAGACATAACAATTATCAATATCTATGCACCAAATAATGGCGCTGCAGCATTCATAAAACAAATACTCCTCAAGTTCAAGAATCAAATAGACCACAACACAATAATTATGGGTGACTTCAACACACCTCTCTCACCAATGGACAGATCCTCCAAACAAAAGTTGAATAAAGAAACTATAGAACTCAATACCACAATCAATAACCTAGACTTAACTGACATATATAGAATATATCAACCATCATCAAATGGATATACTTTTTTCTCGGCAGCACATGGATCCTTCTCAAAAATAGACCATATATTATGCCATAGGGCAACCCTGAGTAAATATAAAGGGGTGGAGATAATACCATGCATTTTATCTGATCATAATGGAATGAAACTGGAAATCAATGATAAAAGAAGGAAGGAAAAATCCTACGTCACATGGAAAATGAACAATATGTTACTGAATGATCAATGGGTTACAGAAGACATAAAGGAGGAAATCAAAAAATTCTTAGAGATAAATGAAACTACAGACACAACATATCGGAATCTATGGGAAACAATGAAAGCAGTTTTAAGAGGAAAATTCATCACCTGGTGGTCACTCCTCAAAAAAAGAAAAAACCAACAAATAAATGAGCTCACACTTCATCTCAAAGCCCCAGAAAAGGAAGAGCAAAACAACAGCAAATGTAGCAGAAGGCAAGAAATAATTAAAATCAGAGCGGAAATCAACGAAATTGAAACAAAAGAAACTATTGAAAAAATTAACAAAACTAAAAGTTGGTTCTTCGAAAAAATAAATAAGATCGACAGACCTTTAGCCATGCTAACGAAGAGAAGAAGACAGAGAACTCAAATTACTAACATACGGGATGAAAAAGGCAATATCACAACAGATGCTACAGAAATACAGAAGACAATTAGAAATTATTTTGAAAACCTATATTCCAATAAAATAGAAGATAGTGAAGACATCGATAAATTTCTTAAGTCTTATGATTTGCCCAGACTGAGTCAGGAGGATACACACAATTTGAACAGACCAATATCAATGGATGAAATTGAAGAAGCCATCAAAAGACTACCAACCAAGAAAAGCTCAGGACCGGATGGGTATACAGCGGAATTTTACAAAACCTTTAAAGAAGAATTAATACCAATACTTTTCAAGTTATTTCAGGAAATAGAAAAAGAGGGAGCTCTTCCAAATTCATTCTATGAGAACAACATCACCCTGATTCCGAAACCAGACAAAGACACCTCAAAGAAAGAAAACTACAGACCAATATCTCTAATGAACCTAGATGCAAAAATCCTCAATAAAATTCTGGCAAATCGAATACAAAAACACATCAAAAAAATTGTGCACCATGATCAAGTAGGATTCATCCCTGGGATGCAAGGATGGTTCAATATACGGAAATCAATAAATGTTATTCACAACATCAATAGACTTAAAGATAAGAACCATATGATCATCTCCATAGATGCAGAGAAAGCATTCGACAAAGTACAGCATCCCTTTATGTTCAAAACATTAGAAAAACTAGGGATAACAGGAACTTACCTTGACATTGTAAAAGCTATCTATGCTAAGCCTCAGGCTAGCATAATTCTGAATGGACAAAAGTTGAAGGCATTCCCTCTAAAATCTGGAACAAGACAGGGATGCCCTCTATCACCACTTCTATTCAATATAGTTCTCAAAATACTGGCCAGAGCAATTAGACAGACGAAAGAAATTAAAGGCATGAAAATAGGAAAAGAAGAACTTAAATTATCACTATTTGCAGATGACATGATTCTATACCTAGAAAACCCAAAAGGGTCTACAAAGAAACTACTAGAACTAATAAATGAATTCAACAAAGTGGCAGGATATAAAATCAACACGCATAAATCAAAGGCATTTCTGTATATCAGCGACAAAACTTCTGAAATGGAAATGAGGAAAAACACTCCATTCACAATATCCTCCAAAAAAATAAAATACTTGGGAATCAACCTAACAAAAGAGGTGAAAGATTTATACAATGAAAACTACAGAACCCTAAAGAGAGAAGTAGAAGAAGATCTTAGAAGATGGAAAAATATACCCTGTTCATGGATAGGCAGAGCTAACATTATCAAAATGGCGATATTACCAAAAGTTCTCTATAGGTTTAATGCAATGCCAATCAAAATCCCAACGGCATTTCTTGTAGAAATAGATAAAGCAATCATGAAATTCATATGGAAAAATAAAAGGCCCAGAATAGCAAAAGCAATTCTAAGCAGGAAGTGTGAATCAGGCGGTATAGCGATACCAGATTTCAAACTATATTACAGAGCAATAGTGACAAAAACAGCATGGTACTGGTACCAAAACAGGCGGGTGGACCAATGGTATAGAATAGAGGAGCCAGAGACTAATCCACAAAGTTACAACTATCTTATATTTGATAAAGGGGCTAAAAGCATGCAATGGAGGAAGGATAGCATCTTCAACAAATGGTGTTGGGAAAACTGGAAATCCATATGCAACAAAATGAAACTAAATCCCTTTCTCTCGCCATGCACAAAAGTTAACTCAAAATGGATCAAGGAGCTTGATATCAAATCAGAGACTCTGTGTCTGATAGAAGAAAAAGTTGGCTCCGATCTACATATTGTGGGGTCAGGCTCCAAATTCCTTAATAGGACACCCATAGCACAAGAGTTAACAACAAGAATCAACAAATGGGACTTACTTAAACTAAAAAGTTTTTTCTCAGCAAGAGAAACAATAAGAGAGGTAAATAGGGAGCCTACATCCTGGGAACAAATTTTTACTCCTCACACTTCAGATAGAGCCCTAATATCCAGAGTATACAAAGAACTCAAAAAAGTAGACAATAAGATAACAAATAACCCAATCAACAAATGGACCAAGGACCTGAACAGACACTTCTCAGAGGAGGATATACAATCAATCAACAAGTACATGAAAAAATGATCACCATCTCTAGCAGTCAGAGAAATGCAAATCAAAACCACCCTAAGATACCATCTCACTCCAGTAAGATTGGCAGCCACTATGAAGTCAAACAACAACAAGTGCTGGCGAGGATGTGGAGAAAAGGGTACTCTTGTACATTGCTGGTGGGACTGCAAATTGGTGCGGCCAATTTGGAAAACAGTTTGGAGATTCCTGGGAAAGCTGGGAATGGAACCACCATTTGACCCTGCTATTGCCCTTCTCGGACTATTCCCTGAAGACCTTAAAAGAGCATGCTACAGGGATGCTGCCACATCGATGTTCATAGCAGCACAATTCACAATAGCTAGACTGTGGAACCAACCCAGATGCCCTTCAATAGATGAATGGATAAAAAAAATGTGGCATTTATACACCATGGAATATTACGCAGCACTAAAAAATGACAAAATCATAGAATTTGCAGGGAAATGGATGGCACTAGAGCAGATTATGCTTAGTGAAGCTAGTCAATCCCTAAAGAACAAATACCAAATGTCGTCTTTGATATAATGAGAGCAACTATGAACAGAGAGGGAGGAAGAGCAGGAAGAAAAGATTAACATTAAACAGAGACATGAGATGGGAGGGAAAGGGAGAGAAAAGGGAAATTGCATGGAAATGAAGGGAGACCCTCATTGCTATACAAAATTACATATAAGAGGTTGTGAGGGGAATGGGAAAATAAACAAGGAGAGAAATGAATTACAGTAGATGGCGTAGAGAGAGAAGATGGGAGGGGAGGGGAGGGGGGATAGTAGGGGATAGGAAAGGTAGCAGAATACAACAATTACTAATTGGGCATTATGTAAAATTGTGGATGTGTAACTGACATGATTCAGCAATCTGCATTTGGGGTAAAATTGGGAGTTCATAACCCACTTGAATCTAATGTATGAAATATGATATGTCAAGAGCTTTGTAATGTTGTGAACAACCAATAAAAATTAAAAAAAAAAAAGAAATATCTTCCTTCTCATCTGAGGTTTATGCATGAGAACTTTATGTCAAAATATTAACAAGAGAAAAATGTAAAAATCTTGTAAATATAAGTTTCATGTGACACAGGGGGCCTTCATAAGGAAATAAAGACCCAAAGATAAGGATAAAAATAAATAAATAAATAAATAAATAAATGACCCGCCTACACCCAGCTTTTCCTGTAAAAACTGTTTCCCATAAACCTCCCTGTGACCTTTCAGCTGCCTCCCAGATTCCTGAGTCAAGCATAAAACTGATTTGTCATCTTCCTTTTCCTCAACTGGAACATGAGGCTGACAAGAAAATAACCTTAAGGAATGTTAAGTGACCACCTAATTGACAGGCAGCAGGACAAAAGACTAGAGGTCATCAGAGCTGAGGTTCTCATCCCATTTACTCTGGGCTGTGTGTCCCTATTATGTAATGAGGATGCTGTGTTGCATGGAGTATCAACAATCCAGCAGGCCATGAAGAGACCCCCTCCCAGAAAGCCTATTGCACTTCTTCCATTCAAGGTTTGCTTAGGGCCCCTAGTGATTATAAACAGGCTGAAACTCAGCTGATCCTTTTTGATATTCTTAAATTTTAATTAAGCAAGTAACATGCAAACACATCCTCCTTGTCAAGATCTTCAACACCATAGTTAAGGCAAAAATCACCAGCCCCAACACAGAGCTTTTCCCCCAGAAGTGAGGGCTCCTGGATACCTCAGGCCTTCTCCATGCACTCACAGGCCTGACCTTTATAAAACATATAGACAAAACATACATTCAATGTTTCCAGCACAAAAAGGTATCACTTCACAAATCCATCCTTTGTTTTTTCACCAAACAATATATTTTGACAAGCTGGGTTAGAAAACACAGCCTTGCTAAGTTACTAAGTTCTTCCTAGCTGCTGCCAAGTCTTGCATTCTGTGAACACGCCACTTTTAGACAGGTCACCATCTGCAAGAGTTCTCAAGTGCACACATGCTATGGAACCATCTGGTCTCAGCTCAGTGGATAGTCCCACCAGAGGGCTAGGAAAGTACACCTCCGGCCAAGTGCCTCAAGGGGCTTTCCAATTAGGACAGTCCATGATTTCAAACCAGAAAACATGTGTAACTACAATGGAATTAACCTTGACCCTAAACAGAAATGTATATGGGATGATCAAAGTCCTGAGAGACCAAGGAGGAACACTGATGTCTACCATGGCTTTGAAGCAGGGATCAGCAAATACAGCCAAAAGCCAAATCAAATCCCTCCAAAGCCACATTTTATAAAATTTCAGCCACGCTCCTTTGTTTAAAAATTGATCCTGGATGCAACTGCAGACTGGGCATTACCACAAAGCCAAAAATATTACCTGGCCTTTTACACAAAAGGGTGTTGACCCCTGCTTTACAAGAGAGCACAGCATCTGCAAAGGAGGAGAATCTGGTAGACAGGTTAACATAAATGAAAGAAATACAGCATCATCACCAACACTGGGTGAGAAGGGATATAACACCATCTATCAATGTGTTTACGAAAAGGGTAGAGGTTCAGGAAGAAAACAGACTTTCTTCAGAAGTCACAAATTTAGGCTTCTGAATCAAAACTCCTGTTTGCATCTTCACTTCCACTTCCCCTTAATTAACAGCAAGGCCTTGCTAAGTTTTTTAAGATCTCTTAGCTTGAGTTCCCTCATCCATGCAAATTGGAAAACTGGTCCCATAGGGTTACTGTAAAATTTCTGCCAAGCATTTAACACATGGACATTGGACACATGCATATGCAAATCCACTTCCAACACCTTGGATATCTATTAAATATAGTAATAGTTATGGGGCAGCCATCTTTCTGTACCCTCTCACCTTCAAATAAGCTCCTAATAGTACAACAGAGTTCTCAAGAGTACTTGGAACAGAATGAAAATATTTCCTAGATATAAAAATATCATAGAAATCATTCAGCCCATCTTTCCTTACTCCTGCCTACCTGCAAGATTCTTGCCAAGGAACTGCTACACAAGGCGCTTGAACAGTCTGAAGCCCACATCAAGGGCTCATCATTTCAAATTCTTCCTTAGAACATGCTGAGACTCCTTTCCCTGCACCCTCTATCCATTGCTTCTTGTCCTTTGAAAATTTATAGAAAACATCAGATTCCTTGTTCACAGGACAGCCCCCACCCTACTCAAGACAGTTCTCTTGGCCCTGTGTATTCCCTTCTTTGGGATATTTCCTGAAGCCTTTCCTCAGCTCAATGGTTCAAATGCCCTATATCATCTCAACTATGGTCCCTTAAGTTCCAGTCTTCAACTTTTAGACTATAATCAAATTCTAATGTAAGGGTTGGGGGAGTTGCTACCTAGTAGAGAGAGTATGTACCACTCTGGGTTGGGGCAGTACTTTAAAAAAAATCCTAAGGTAAAACCATTTTCAAAATGGCACAGTGTGGGGGTGAGGCATCCATTTGGAAATGACTATCAATACAGTCACACCCTGTGACTTATTCATTGCACAAATTACTCACATAGAATAATTCTTTTTCTAGTTTTAATTCTCCTTTCTCCTATTGAAAATTCCAGTTGTGTTCTTTACCACCTCTCAATAAAAGTGAGTTTTAAAGGATTTCCTCAAAAACATGACAGTACGGGCTGGTAGGAGACTCATTAGCACAGGTTTTAGTGTGAAATGGAGATTATAAAAACATTCCCACTTTTCCCCATAAGCTACAGTTCCTTTTACATTTATCCTAAATCTACTCTAGAATGTATAATAATTATTTATAACATGTGTGAAAAAACATCCTTTCCAGAGAATCTTTGCACCTTTTAAAGTACAAATCACACTCCTCTCTGAATAAGCTTTGACAGTCTGCTAAGTTTCCTGAATTAAACCACATTACAAGAGATCATCTGCCATGGACAGACTAGCAGTCATTTCAACACCAACCATCCGAAAGCCCAGGGGTGTAACTCAGTGGTAGAATGCTTGCTTAGCACATGTGAGGCTCTGGGTTAGATCCCCAGCATCACAGGAAAATAATTTAAAAACTACCTTTTTTAAAAAATTGGTGACCCTGTGTGATGATTCATATTGGAGATGAACAAGACTGGCACAGAATTATATCATTTTCCTACTGTGTAATACTCTTCTATCTGCAGATGATTAGTGAAGGTGGATGAAGGCTTGGGATTGCCTTCCACTATTACTAGCTGACAGGCCTGTGGCATATCCCTAGGTCAAAGTCTTTATCTTCCAGAAAACAGGGAGAGAAACCTGGTAAAAAGCTCCCCCTTCAGAATCTAAACTCCAGACAGCAGAGTTTTTACTATTTTCTGCAATATACTCAGTGCCTAGAATAGCACCTAGCACTTGACAGAGGCTCATCAAAAGTGCATTGAAGGGCTGGGCTGTGGCTCAGTGGTAGAGCGCTCATCTAGCAGGTGTGAGGCACTTGTTCAAAAAAACTCTGCACCACATAAAAAATAAAATAAAGGTATTGTATTCACTTTCAACTAATATATATATTTTAAAGTGCATTGAATAAACCCTCACCTCACTGAGTTGTAATGATTGACATATGGAACTTAAGTAGTCTGTCAACAAAAAGGCATCAAAAAACAAAGGATTATTACTTTATTAGGGATAACAATCCCAAAACAAATAGTATACTTAATAAATATGTAATATGTGTCATTATTTTTACATGGAATTTAACCATGACAAATAACATGAAAAATCATCGTTGTAATTCAACTATAAAAAGAATATCCAGAAAACCCATCCCTTAATCAAAACTGCTAACCACTCATTCATCAATCTCCCAGCAACATCCAACATCTGAGCATGATGAAATTTTGGCTCCCTTCAAGGCACTTCCTTATTATCCAAATTCTCACTGCACATTTTCTAGCCATACATTATACATCTGACACAATAAGAGCTTTTTCCTCTGCAACTCATACCTGGAGAGGCTAATTCAATACATACATGCAAATAGCAATTCTTCATTTGCTTATTCCTTCCTGCAGGCCGAGGCCTTTACTACGGATCAAATGCTTACTCTGAAACATGGACTACTGGAGTCCCTCTACTGTTTGCAGTCACAGCTGCAGTGTTCATGGCTACCTTTTACACTACGGACAAACACCTTTCTGAGGTGCCACTGTCATTACAAACCTCCCATCTGCTATCCCCTATATTGGAATCAGCTTAGTCAAGTGAATCTGAGGGGGATTCTCAGTTGACAAAGCCACTCTACATGATTCTTACTTTCCACTTTGTTCCACCATTTCTTATCGAAGTTCTAGCAAGAATCCACTCACTCTTTCTCCTTGAAGCAGGATCCAGCATCCCATCTGGACTCATCTCTGACTCTGATAAAGTCCCTTCCACCCATATTACACAATTACAGATGTCCCAGGCCTACTCACTCTGGGATTAGTCTTCACAGTCCTAGTCGTGTTCTCCCCAGACCTCCTAGGAGACCCTGACAATTATACCCCTGCTAATCCCCTAAATGTTCCTCCCCACATTAAGCCACAGTGATGTTTCCTATTTGCCGACGCTATCCTCGGATCTATTCTAATAAACCAGGCAGAGTCCTGGCACTAGTATTCTCTGTCCTAATATTCATACTATTTCTCATCCTCCATGTATCTAAACAACAAAGCATAATATTCGACCCTTAAACCAATGTCTCTTCTGAGTCCTAGTTGCCAACCTCTTTACTCTGACTTGAACTGGAGGCCAACCAGTAGAACATCCATTTATCATTCTGGGTCAACTAGCATCTGTCTTCTATTTCACTCTTATTCTACTTATTTCCCCAACCATCAGTTTAATAAAAAACAAACTCCTTAAATGAAAAGTCCTAATAGTATAAATGTTACTTTGGTCTGGTTTATGAAGCCTTAAATCTTAGAGAAACATTCAGGGAAGAAATTACAAATTCCACCTTCAACTCCCAAAGCTGTTGTTACTAATTTAAACTACCCCTTGCATTAATACTTGACCACTTCCTCCAAATTTGATTCCTGTGGGACTACTCTCCACTCAGCTATAAATCTAATAACTCCTATGTACACTGTGCATTAATGCTTGATCTCATTAATAATGTACAACCCATAAATAATCCTCAACAGTACACAGTACATTGTATGTTTAGTCTACATTATTCCCTAACCCATGCGTGTAAGCAAGTACAAACAATACTCATATATTATATAAAACATAACATCTAAGCTCCAAAATGACCAACCTTTCAAGAACATGAATATATCCACCCAACAGCAATTCTAGTACTGCAAGACACATTAAATTCACTAGTGATATATACCCCATTCTGTCATCAACTTTTCTTGTCCTAATGACTATCCCCTTCCAAAGATGGTCTCTTAACCTACCATCCTCCATGAAATCATCAGGCTGCCCAATTCACATCTCTCTTCTTGCTCTGATCCCATAAAACTTGGGGGTAGGTAACATGGAACTGTATCTGGCATCTGGCTCTACCTCATGGCCATAACTTGTAAACTCACCTACTCATTCCCCTTAAATAAGACATCACAATGGATTAATGCCATTTGAGCCCATGACCCAACGTAACTGCACTGTCATGACTTCAGTGGTTTTATTTTAGGAGTATGCTTTCACTCCCCACTGGCGGTCAGAGGCCCCAACACAGTCAATTGAATTGTAACTGCACTTCTAAGTCAATATTTCCATCTAGCATATTAACTATAAGGTGTTAATATATTCATACTTGATGGACAAAATATCTTTCAATACACAAATTGACAAGAGTTCCCAGCATCACATCAACTCTTACATAAATTAAAATCCAACCCACCTTTACCTTTAACCCTAAATTACACAGTTCTTACATGGCCTAAACATTATTAACTTTTATCTCAGTATGTCCACATAACCAACTTTAAACCACTCCCATCCCAATACCAATTTCACATTAACAAACTATAAACAACAATTTAACTAAAACCAAAACCCTACTACATTATATTGGTTAATACAATGATAGTTACATAACAATTTAACACACCCTATATAAGAAATGCCCGAACAAGCCCATGATCTGTTAATATAGCTTAAATAAAGCAAAGCACTGAAAATGCTCAGATGAGTGTGTGTGTGTGTGTGTGTGTGTGTGTGTATACACACACACTCCATAAACACAGAGGTTTGGTCCTAGCCTTTTTATTGGCTTATGGTAAACTTACACATGCAAGTGTCCTCACCCCAGTGAGAATTCCTCTATATCAAAATATCAAAAGATGCAGGTATCAGCTTCACTAAATAATATAGCTCATAAAGCCTTACTCAACTACACCCCACAGGACACAGCAGTAATTAAAATTAAGCATGTAAACAAATGTTTGACTCAGCTATACTATAAGAGGGAGGGTAAATTTCGTGACAGCTACAACAGTCATACGATTACCCTAGTAAATATAATATGGCATAAAGCATGATTAAGAAAACAACTAAAAAAGATTGACACTTTACTAAGCTGTAGAAAGCCCTAGTGGTAATAAAAATAGTATACAAAAATAGTCTTAAAACATGAATTCTCAATTCCTAAGGCCCAAACTGGGATTCGATGTCCCACTATGCTTAACCCTAAACATAAGTAATCAACAAACGAGATTATTCACCAGGGTACTACCAGCAACAGCTTAAAACTCAAAGGACTTGGCGGTGCTTTATATCCTTCAAGAGGAGCCTGTCCTAGTTCGATACCCTGATATACCTTACCTCCTTCAGCAATATCACCCTATGTGCCACCTTCTCCAGCAAAACCTAACAAGGCCTCATAGTGAGCACAAGAATGTTACATAAAAATGTTAGGTCAAGGTGTAGCCTATATAGTAGAAATTAGGCGCTACATATTCCATCTTCTAGAACAATACTTACAATAGCTTTTATGAAACCTCAAAGTTCAAGGAGGATTTAGTAGTAAGCTAAGAACAGAGAGCTTAGCTGAACTGGGCAATAAAGCACACACAGTGACATCACCCAACACTGCCATCACCCTCTTCAAGGACTATTAACTATAACATGATATCTGATTTTATTCCACTAATAATACGAGAAGAGATAAGTCATAAAAATGTAAGCACACTAGAAAGTGTGTTTCCAATAACCAAAATGTAGCTTAACAATCTAAAGCACCCAACTTACACCCAAAAGATTCCACTTAACTATGGACATTTTGAACTAATGCTAGCTCCTGAGCCTAAAATCTTAACAACAATGTATCAGTAGAACAGAACATTTACCTAATAAACGTATAGGGCTATAAATTGCTAATTGGAGCTATAGAGAGAGTACCATGCAGGAAAGAAGAAAGTATAACAAAAATATAAAAAAGCAAAAACTAAAACTTTCACATTTAACTAGAACTAACTTTACAAAAAGAATTTAAGCCAAGACCCCCGAAACCAGACCAGCTACTTATGAGCAAGTAATTAGAGCCAATGCTCCTATGTAGCAAACTAGTGAAACAACTTATAAGTAGAAGTGATAAGCTTACCAAGCCTGGTGATGGCTGGTTGTCCAGATAAGAATATTAGTTCAGGGGCTGGGGTTGTGGCTCAGTGGTAGAGCACTCACCTCACATGTGAGAGACCCTGGGTTCTCGATCCTCAGTACCATATAAAAATAAATAAACAAAATAAAGATATTGTGTCCATGTATAACTAAAAAAAATTTAAAAAAAAAGAATACTAGTACAACTTTAAATTTACCCAGAGAATTAGTAATCTCAATGTAAATTTAACTGATGATCTAAGGAGGGACAGCTCTTAAGAAGAAGGAAATAACCTTAATTAGGGAGTAAAACTTTAAACTACCATAGTTAGCCTAAAAGCAGCCATCAATTAAAAAGTATTTATTTAAGCTTAACTCAAATTCAACTCAAGCATAATACTAATACTTGAAATGAACTCCTAACCCTAAATTGGACTGTTCTATTTATACATAGAAGAAATAATGTTAACATAAGTAAAAAAAAAAAAAAAACTTCTCCCTGTGGAAGTTTATATCAGACCAAATAATTCACTGATATTAACAACTATATAACACAAACAACTCAACCATTATTGACAATATTGTTAACCCAATACTGGCACGCACTTAAGAAAAATATTTTAAAAAGTAAAAGGAGGGCTGGGGTTGTGACTCAGTGGTAGAGCACTTTCCTTGCAGGTTTGAGGCCCTGGGTTCAATTCTCAGCACCAAAAATAAATAAATAAACTAAAAGTCCATTGAGAACTATATATATATATGAATGAATGAAACAAAAGTAAAAGAAATCAGCAAACACTAACCCTGACTGTTCACCAAAGACATTACTTCTAGCATGAACACTGTTAGAGGCACTGCCTGCCCAGTAACATATATTTAACAGTGGAAGTATCCTGACCTTGCAAAGGTAGCATAATCACTTGTTCCTTAAATAGGGACTTGTATGAATGGTATGACATGGTTTAATTGTCTCTTACTTGTAATCAGTGAAACTGACCTTCCCATGAAGAGGCGGGAATGAATTAATAAGAGGACAAGACCTCAGAGAGCTTGAATTTATTAGCCTAAGCACTCTCAACAATAACTCCTTGAGGGCCTAAAACCCTGCCTATGGGCTAAAAAGTTTGGTTGGGGTGAATTCGGAGTATAAATCAATCTCCGGATGATTATAATCCAGACACCGACCTGTCTAAATTTTAACTCATTAACTGACCCAAACTATTTGATCAATGGAACAAGTTCCTGTAGATACATAACAGTGCAAACCCAGTCAAGAGGTCATATCCACAGTTAATGTTTACTACCTTGATGTTGGATCAGGATGTCCAAATGGTATAACCAATATTAATGGTTCCTTTGTTCAACAATTAAAGTCCTATGTGATCTGAGCTCAGACCAGAGAAATCCATGTTGGTTTCTATCTTTTAAATATTTCTCCCTGGATGAGAGGACAAGAGAAATAAGGCCAATTCTACACGCACTCCTTAAGATAATAGAGGAAATAATCTAATTCTAGTAAATTATTACCCACCCTGCCCTAGAACAGCATCTGTCAAGACGGCAGAATGTGGCAATTGCAAAAGACATCAAACTTCATTACCAGGGGTTCAACTCTTCTTCTTAACATGTATGTTTTTAGTAGATTTACTCCTCCTGATTGTCCCACTCTTATTAGCTATGGCTTTCTTAACTCTAACAAAACAAAAAAATGCTGGGTTATATACAACTTCAAAAAGGCCCAAATGTTGTAGGACCCTATGGCTTACTTCAAATGTTTGCTGATGCAGTAAAATTACTTATTAGAGAGCCACTCAAACCTCTAACAACTGCCATCATTTTATTTATTATTGCTCCCTCCCTAGCCCTTACTCTGGCATTTACAATATGAATCCCCTACCCATGCCACAACCCTCACTAATATAAACATAGGAATACTCTTTATCCTTGCAACATCCAGCTTAGCTGGATATGTGATCTTATAATCAGGATGATTCCAAATATGCCTTAATCGGAGCACCACAAGCTGTAACACAAACCACCTCCTATGAAGTACTCCAGCCAATTATTCTACTATTTATCCTGCTTATACATGGATCATCTACTCTATCAACCCTAATCACAACTTAACTATTTATATGATTACTTACTAACATGACCCTTAGCAATAATATGACTTATCTCAACACTAGCAGAAACATAACAAAGCTCTTTTTGACCTGATAGAAGGAAAATCAGAACATGTATCAGGATTCAATGTAGAATATGCCATGGGCCCCTTTGCTCTATTTTTTTGTAGCCAAATACACCAATATTATTATAATAAAAGGTTTAACCACAATTCTTTTTATAGGGGCACTCTTCAACCCACCAATCACTGAAATCTTCACATTTTGTTTTCCCCTAAAGACCTTAATCTTCGATATTCTTATGAATTCGATCATCATACCCAAGATTCTGATACGACCAAGTCATGCACTTACTATCAAAAAACTTCTCACCCCAACATTAGCTTTATGTATGTGACACATCTCCCCACCCATTATTGTAGCATATATACCCCTCAAACCTAAAGAAATGTGACAACATGAGAGTTACTTTGATAGAGGAAATAACAGAGGTTTAAATCCTCTTATTTCTAGAACAGCAGGATTTGTACCTAACCCTAAGTATCCAAAATTCTTCATGCTACCTGATACACCATGTTCTACTAGTAAAGTCAGTTAAATAAGCTATCGGGCCCATACCCTATAATGTTAGTTTATATCCTTCCCATACTAATTAACCCCTTAACTCGCTACCATTTATCTCACCATATTTTCAGGAACTTCTATTACACTATATAGTTCCCTCTGACTACACATCTGAGTAGGATTAGAAATAAGCATACTAGACATTATTCCTATTTTAATTAACAAAGCAAACCCCTGGTCAACAGAAGCTGCATCCAAATATTTCTTAAGTTAGGCCACAGCATCAATAATTTTAATAATAGGTGCTATTACCAATGTTATAGACAAAGGACAGTGAACTTTAATCAACTCCAACAACAAAATCTCTTCCCTAATTATTTGCTGTAGCGCTATCAATAAAAATGAGTTTAGCCCTATTCCATCTATGAGTCCAAGATGTTACTTAAGGAGTCACACTTACATTCAGGATTAATTCCATTAACATGACAAAAAGTGGCACCAATTTAAATTCTCTCTCAAATTGTTCCCTCAATCAACTTTTCCTTAGTAATAACAATAGCAATACTGTCCTTATTTTAAGAGGATGAGAAGGACTTAACCAGACCCAACTAGGAAAAATCCTAGCATACTCATCACTCACTTACGTAGGCTGAACAATAGCAATCCTCACATTTAATCCCACACTATGTTTAATCTAATTATAATAACTTATATTATGCTTATAATCCACATATTCAAGTTATTCCATTACAATAAAAAACAACCACCCGCTCACTCTCCAATATATGCAATAAATTTCCTCTACTAATTTCAATAATTCTTATTTTACTTATATCCCTAGGTGAACCCATTAGTTGGGTTCACCCCAAAATGAGTTAAAATGCCTGCTTAGCCATTTTACTTATTAAGGAACTTGTATCAAATAACTTTATTATGCCCATGTCTATGGGCAATAACAATCCTGCTAAATCTATGTTTCTACAGATGACTTATCTACTTACCATCCCTAACATTATTTCCATCCTAAATAATACTTAAATAAAATGACAATTTGAAAGTACAAAAACAACCCCTTTTATAACAACCCTTATAATTCTATCTACTCTCTCCCTCCCCCTTACACCCCTATTATCAATCTTAAACTAGCAATTTAGGTTAAACTTAGAACAAGAGCATTCAGAGCAATAAGTAAGTTCCTGCAGTAAGGACTGCAAGACTTTATCTTACATCAACTGAATGCAAACCAATTACTTTTATTAAGCTAAGCCCTTAATTAACTCATTTCACTAGACTGATAGGATTTTAACCCATAAAAACTTAGTTAACAGCTAAATGCCTAACTCAATTGGCTTTAGAAAAAAAGGCGGGAGAAGCCCCAACAGAGTTGAAGCTGCTCCTTTGAACTTGCAATTCAATATGATAATTCACCTCAGGACTTGGTAAAAGAGGGCTCAACCTCTGTCTTTAGATTTACAGTCTAATGCCTGCTCAGCCATTTTACCTCCTACCTATATGTTCATAAACCCTTACATCGGAACACTTTACCTCCTCTTTGACACCTAAGCTGGTATAGGAGGAACAGCACTTAGTCTAGGTGAACTAGGTCAACCCAAAGTCTTGCTAGGGGATGATCAAATTTATAATGTAATTGTAACTGAACATGTGTTCGTAATAATTTTCTTTATGGTTATACCTGTTATGATTGGTAGGTTCAGAAACTGACTAGTTCCCTTATGATTGTAGCCCTGATACAGCATTTCCTCGAATAAATAACATAAGCCTCTGACTCCTACCTCCATCATTTCTTCTCCTTCTCGCCTCCTCTATAGTTGAAGCAGGTACAGGAACTGATTGAGTGTGGGAACCTTGCACACACAGGAGCCTCAGTAGATCTCACTATTTTCTCACTCCATTTGGCAGGTGTTTCATCCATCCTAGGGGCAATTAATTTTATTACTACCATTATGAACATAAAACCCCCTGCCGTATCACAATACCAGACTCCACTATTTGTATGAGCAGTAATAATTACAGCTGTGCTACTCTCCCATCCCTCCCAGTTCCTGCAGCAGGAATTACCATATTCCTCATAGATCCAAACCTAAATACAACATTTTTCTAACCTGCCGGAGGGGGAACCTATGCTTTATCAACACCTATTTTGATTCTTGGACATCCAGAAATATACATTCTGATTCTATTCTTTTGAATATATGGGAATAGTTTGAGCTGTAATATCCTTTCGCTTTTTAGGATTCATCATATGAGCCACTATGTATTTACCGTAGGAATGGCTGTGGACACCGGAGCACACTTCACGTCAGCAACCATAATTACAGCTATTCCAACCAGAGTTTTCATCTGACTGGCAACTTTACACAGTGGCAATATTAAAGGGCCCTGGGCTTTGTTTGCCTACTTACTGTAGGAGGCCGCACAGGAATTGTTCTAGCTGACTCAGCACTAGACATTGCATCACATGCTACATATTATGTAGTAGCTCATTTTCACTATGTCCTACCATGGGGGCTGTGTTTGCAATAATGAGAAGATGTGTTCACTGATTCCCTCTGTTCTCTGGTTACACCCTAGATGCTACATGAGCTAAAATTCACTTCACCATTATATTGTAGGAGTGAATTTAACTTTCTTCCCAACACTTTTCCTAGGATTATCTGGCATACCACAACAATAATGTATATACATGTATACAACATGAAATACTTCATAGGGTCATTTATCTCTCGTACAGCTGTAATAATTATAATTGTTATAATGTGAGAGGCATCACATCAAAAGGAGAAGTCCTAACCGAAGAACTGACAACAACTAACCCTCCACCTTATCACACATTTGAAGATCCAACCTATGTGAAAGCATAATTCAAGAAAAGGAAGAATCAAAATTCCTATGACTAGTTTCAAGCCAGCCCCATAACATTTATAACTTTCCTTATAAAATGTAAGTAAATATTTACATAACTTTGTCAAAGTTAATTTATAGGTCAGAATCCTTTATATCCTCATGGCATGCTGATTTGAACTAGGATTTCAAGATGTACATCATCTATTATTGAAGAACTATTACACTTTCACAGCCACATACTTATAATCCTATTCTCCATCAGCTCCTTAGTTCTTGATATTATCTCACTTATACTTACCACATAACTCACTCACACAGGCACCATTGAGTGCTTAAGAAGTTGAGAAAATTTGAACGATTACACTCACTACTATCCTCATTCTAATTGTGCTTCCCTCGATACAAATTTTATGTATAATGGTTGAAATTAATGACCCTTCGTTAACAGTAAAAACAACAGACCACCAATGATATTGAGGCTATAAATATACAGATTACGAAGACTTAAATTTTGATTCTTACCTGGGTTCCACCTCTGACTTAAATCCTGGAGAATTACAACTTAGAGAAGTTGATAATCTAGTAGTTCTACCTATAGAATTATCAGTTTGCATGTTAATTTCATTAAAAGATGCTCTTCACTCTTGAGAAGTGCCATCCCTCTGGTTAAAACCAGATGACTTACCCAAGCTTCCCTAATATCAACATGGCCAGGATTACAGTACAGACAAGGCTCAGAGATCTGTGGGTCTAATCACAGCTTCATGCCAATTGTCCTTGAATTAGTTCCACTGAAAAACATTGAAAACTAATCTTCATCAATATTATAAATTCTCCATGAACCATTAACCTTTTAAGTTCAAGATTAGAAGCTTAAATCTCTTCATAAGAAGATGCCCCAACTGGATACATCAACATGACTTATTACCATTATTTCAATAATTTTCACCCTATTTATTTTATTTAATCTCAAACCATTCATACCCCTCGTTTAACCCCTCACCAAAAGATTTGAAATGGATTGAACATAAGATCCCTTGAGAAGAAAAATGAATAAACATTTTTTGCCTCTTTCATTACCCCTACAATAATAGGATTACCTACTGATATCCTCATTAGCTCACTCCCCAGTATTTTACTGCCTTCGCCTAATCGACTTATCAATAATCAACTAGTCTCATTTCAGCAATGATTAATTCAGCTCTTACTAAAGCAAAGGGTGATAATATATAATCCCAAGGGCTGTGTACCTGATCTTTAATACTCATTAATTATACTCATTGGACCAACAAACTTACTTGTACTATTACCTCACTCTTTTACACCCATCACCCAACTCTCAATACATCTAGGAATAGCAATTCCCCTAGGAGCCTGTGCATACATTAAGGATGGGAAATTAGATTGGATCCCATGCTGGCTTGGGACTGCTGTTACAGGTCCCATAATGAGGAATTGCCTCCCCCCAAGGCGCCTAGAGGGGCCTGGTGGTAGGCCCTGGTCCCCTCCAACCCAGTTGAGAAAGAAGGAGGGAGCAAGCCTTGAGCTGACTGGCAGCGCAAGACTGGAGTCTCCCTTGGTGCTCACGGCCTCCTCCGTGGGCCACCACCCTTAGAGCTGAGGGGCTACACGCCCAGTGCACCAGCGCTCTGTAAGGCTGGAGCCCCCCCCCCCAGCCGCACTGATTCACCCACCTGCCTACCAGCCCAGGCCCCAGCCCCAACTCACCCTCAGCTGTGGAAGGAAGAAACCCACAGCTCTCCAGGCGGTGTCTTCAACAGCAAAACAAGAACTGCTTTTGCAGCAACACAGAGGCCCGGATGGCGGGGGGCGGGGCTAAAAACATACGGCTGGGGGCTTTGGGCGTGGCCAGGCCTTAGGGGAGGAGCCAGATCTTCTGGTCCAGCTCATAGGGGCCAGATAGAGGAACTGTCAGGAAAGACACTTGGGGCAGAGGTGGGACCTGGAGCTGAAACCAAGGTGATGCCTGGCTGGATTTTGTAAGTTGTTTTTTGATGGTTTGCTTGTTTGTTTTGTTTTTTGGTGCTGGGAATCAAACCCGGGGGCCTTGTGCATGCAAGGCAAGCACTCTACCAACTGAGCTATTTCCCAACCCCATCCCTAAAAAAGATGAAATGTCATTTGCAGGAAAGTGAATGGAACTGGACATCATCGTGTCAAAGGAAGTCAGCTCAGAAAAACAAGTGTTGATGTTCTCTCATGTGGACTCTGGACATGGGGGAAGACAATATGAAAGTAGTAGGTGGACCTTCAGGGAAGGGGAAGAGGACCACGGTTATAGTGAAGGGGTTACAGAAGATAACAGGGAAGGAGGATGTGATCAAAGCATGTTATATGCATATATGGAAATCTCATGATTTGGCATAATTAATATGCATCAATGATTATAATTATTGTAAACACAACATTTTGAAACTATTTCTAATAACTGAATACCTCTTTTTTTTAAAGAGAGAGTGAGAGAGGAGAGAGAGTGAGAGAGAATTTTTAATATTTATTTTTTAGTTCTCGGCGGACACAACATCTTTGTTGGTATGTGGTGCTGAGGATCGAACCTGGGCCACACGCATGCCAGGCGAGCGCGCTACCACTTGAGCCACATCCCCAGCCCAACTGAATACCTCTTTTAGTGATTCCTTCATGAAATATTATCTATAAGACTTCCTTAGTGACTATTCCTAGATTATTCATAACTTATGATCATTGATGAGATTTTGTTTTTCAAATCATTTAACCAGCTGAGAGAATACATCTTAGACCATGCTAAATATGTTTGTAGCAGATATTTTTTCCATCACTGGGCTAGAGTGCTTGGTTAGAATGCATAAGGCTTCGCATTCCATCACCAACACTACAAAGCATTTTTTTAAAAAAATACAACTAGAAATACTGAGAAAACTAAGAATACATAATTTTATTTTAGAAAAAGTAAATCAAAATCCAGATAGCTCCCACCCCCAAAATTAAATTGATTCTTCACTAGAGCCAAAATTCTGTCCTATCCAAAATTCACTCTTATTTCTGTGTTCTTTCCCTCTGTGTCCTTTTTGAGTTTCAGAAATTCTTACTGTCACACCTAAAAGACTGTTGCGTGGATTAGTGTGGCGTGATGTACTTTATTCTTTTTAAAATACATTTTTATAGGGGAAAAAGATATCATTGGGACAGCTTTCTTGAATAGGTTATATTAGAAAAAACCCACATGGGTTTTTCTAATATAATCTATTCTTTGAAAGAAAATTCAAACAAACGATCTTCATTTGCAGTAATGCAATGAGATTTTGCAGAAAACTGTCTACTTAAAAGGCAGTTTCAGGGATGGGAGTGTAGCCCAGTGACAGAGCATGAAGTCCTGGTCCAGTCCCCAACACTCCTCCAAGTATAAATATATGATTTTAATGAGAATAAAATGTTTTCTGACATGCTTTTTTATATGTGTTTTGGTGGAAAGTGGGCAAGGAAAAATACTTTTTTTTCTTTTTAAGATTTCAGTATCTGGATCCTTTGAGTCCCTCTCCCATCTGTGCAGGCATCACCCTGGGTCCCAAGGCTCCAAAGCTTTGGCTTCAGTGGTATCTAGACCAAGTTTACTTATGCCAGTGCTGCACCTTCAGAGGCCAGAAGCTTCGGCTACAGCAGAGGGTGAAGTACCTGTGAAGAGCATGGTGATGCCACCAACCCCGCTCCTCCTCACCGTGGTGTTGCACCAGATCCAGCTTTTGCACACAGCTCCCAAGAGTCTCCTCAGAGGAAAGATGGAGGTGGTAAGCATAGGTGGGGGTTACAAATTGCTTAAACCAGTCAAACTTCTTCCTAACAAAGGAACTTGTGAGAGGCTTTGCCCCTGAGGACTGGAGAGCTGAGGCCTCTGGGCCATTGAGTTCCAATACTGAGGCTTCCCCTGCAACACCCCTAGTCCAAGAGAACCAGGATAGAGCTCTGGAAACCACTCCAACCCCATGAAGCTGGGAAGGATCTTTCTGTCAGAAGCACCAATATGACTGATTGAGAAAATCACTTTTTAGAAAAGAGATGCATGCAGAGACTGCGGCACCCACTGCACAGTTCTGGGGCTGACAGCCAGAGCTCGAGTCTGAATCTCTATTAACTTCACATCAGGGACTTGCTGAAGACTGCAGAATGGTGCTTTCTCAAAGAAATTTCACCGTCAAAGAAGCAAGACTCACTGTAAGCTGCGTCCTGTGGGGGTAACAGATTTAAACGAGGACCTGCATCTTCCAGCTTCCCCTCTGTGGCTGAAGCTCCAGTGATGAAGTGCTCAGAGACATGGCTCAGCAAGGCTGCTCTTGCATCTCTGTGGCAGACACACTTTCCTCTGCATTCTCTTTGCTCCCACACGCTTCTGCTCCAAAGTCAAGTCCTTGGTTTTGGTACTCCCTGACTTGAATTTCAACAAACCAGCTAATTCTAAGGCCTAAAACAGGTGATGCTGAATTCTCTTCCCAGGTCTCAGTGTCAGCAGAGCCTAAGATGATTCCTTTTTTTAAAATATTTATTTTTTAGTTTTAGGTGGACACAATATCTTCATTTTATATTTATGTGATGCTGAGGATAGAACCCAGGGCCTCATGCATGCTAGGCAAGCACTCTACCACTGAGTCACAACCCCAGCCCCTAAGATGATTATTTTACATGATCTTGAGTGACTAACTGCAGACCTATACACTCTTATTTATAACTTGAAATCTCAGAAGTGTTAAAATCCGTTTGTGGGGTAGAATGGGGGGACTCATTTGATAGAAGATATTGATGTGGTCTGAATTGACTTGGCAGCAAAACCTAACTAAACAGCTTTGTATAAACATTGATTAGAGGTGCTATGCCAAATCTCCCTAGAAGTGTTTATACAGTACACAAAAATGTTCCATATACCTATTACTTTTTATTGGTTCTGATGACTGCAGAATGGTGCTTTCTCTTCTTGAAGAAATTTCACAGTCAGAGAAGCAAGACTCTGATTCACAGTCAGAGAAATAAGACTCACTGTAAGCTGCCTCCTGTGGAGCTAACAGTTTTAAAAGAGGACCTGCATTTTCCAGCTTCCCCTCTGTGGCTGAAGCTCCAGTGATGTTATCCGTGACAATAGGATTCATTGAGAAAATCACATTTTAGAAATGAGATGTGACTGGCATAATTATGAAATCAATGGAATATAATTTGTTCTAATTCAGTCTCCAGTACTTCGTCTCCTCCTCTCCTCCTCCCTCCCCATGTTCCCTTCCTTCTACTTGACTGATATTTCTGCTATTTATTTACTAATTTAAAAAAATTAGTGTCCTGTGCATGTGCATGATAATGAGATTCACTGTGGTATAATCTCACATGTACATAGGAAAGCTAGGCCAGATTCACTGCACTGTCTTTTCCTATCCCAGCCTTCCCCTTCAGTCCCCTTTGTCTACTCCACTGCTCTTTCTTCTATTCTTTTTTTATCCTCTGCCCTCCTTATTTTGGATTAGCTTCTGCATATCAGAAAAAATATTCTACCTTTGACTTTTGGGGACTGGCTTATTTCCCTTGGTATGAGAGTGTCCAGTTCCACCAATTAACTGGCAAAGGCCATAAAGTCATTCTTCTTTATGGCTGAATAGAAGTCCATTGTGTATATATGCCATGTTTTCTTTATCCATTCATCTGTTGAAGGGCACCTAGGTTGGCTCCATACCTTGGCGATTGTGAATTGTGTTGCTATAAACATTGATGTGGCTGCCTCCCTGTAGGATGCTGATTTTAATATTTTTTTGGATATATACTGAGGAGTAGGGTAACTGAGTCATATGAGGGGTTCCATTTTTAATTTTTTCCCAACTGCTTTCCAAGAGATTGTGCTCATATGCAGTCCCCACCAAAAAATGTGAGTGTACCATTTTCCCCATATTCTTGCCAACATTTGTTGTTACTTAATTCTTGAGAATTGTCACTCTGACTGGAGTGAGATGGTATCTCAGTGTAGATTTAATTTGCAATACTCTACTTGCTAGAAAAGTTGAATACTTTTTCATAAATTTGTTGACCTTTGCATTTCTTCTTTTGCTCATTTATTGATTAGGTAATTTGCCTCTTGCTTTTGTTGTTGTTTTAGTTGTTTTGGTGTTAACTTTTTTGAGTTCTTTGTATATCCTGGATATTAATGCTCCATCTGAGGAGCAGGTGGCAAAATTTTTCTCCCATCCAGTTGGCTCTATATTCACAAACTTGTTTCTTTTTCTGTAAAGAAGTTTTTTTTTTAAGTGTGTGTGTGTGTGTGTGTGTGTGTGTGTGTGTGTTTAAGTTGTAGCTGGTCACAATACTTTGTGGTGCTGAGGATTGAACCCAGTGCCTCACATGTGCTAGGCAAGCGCTCTACCACTGAGCTACACCCACAACATCATGAGGAAGCTTTCTCATTTGTTGACACCCCATTTTTTTATTCTTTAAATTTTACTTTTCTCACTTTAGGAGTTAAGGAAGTCAGTTCCTGAACAAACATACACATTGGAGTGTGGGAACTACCTTAACAAGACTCCCAAAGTACAAGAAATAAATCAAGAATCAACAAATGAGATAGTTTTAAACTGAAAAGCTTCTTCTCAGTAAAAGAAACAATCACTAAGGTAAACAGAGCCTTAAGAATGGGAGCAAATTTTTACTACATGCACATCAGATAGAACACTAATCTTCAGGATATATAAAGAAATCAAAAAACTTAACACTAAAAAAACAAATAACCCAATCAATAAATAGGCCAAGGACCTGAACAGACACTTCTCAGAGAGGATACACAATCAATCAACAAATATATGGAAAAATGTTCATCATCAATAGCAATTAGAGAAATGCACATCAAAAATACTCTGAAGATTTAACCTCACTCCAGTCAGAATGGCAATTATCAAGAATACAAGCCAGAAGAAGTGTTGGCAAGGATGTGGGGGAAAGGCACACTCATACATTGCTGGTGGGACTGCAAAATGGTGCAGCCAACATGGAAAGTAGTATGGAGATTCCTTAGAGAACTTGGAATGGAACCACCACCCCCCCGCCTTTGACCCAGCTATCCCACTCTTTGGTCTTTATCCAAAGGACTTAAAAACATACTACAGGGACACAGCCATATCAATGTTTATACCAGCACAATTCACAACTGCTAAATTGTGGAGTCAACCTAGATGCCCTTCAGTAGATGAATAGATAAAAAATATGTATATATATACACAATGGAACACTACTCAGCAATAAAAGAGTATAGTCATGACATTTGCAGGTAAATGGATGGAGTTGGAGAAGATAAGCTAAGTAAAGTTAGCCAATCCCACAAAACCAAATACCGAATGTTTTCTCTGACATAAGGAAGCTGATTCATAGTTAGATAGGGATGGGGAGCATGGGAGGAAAAGACAAACTATAGATAGGGCAGAGGGGTGGGAGGGAAGGGAGGGGGTATGGGGTTAGAAATGAGATGGACATCATTATCCAAACTACATATATGAAGATATGAATAGTGTGAATATACTTTGTATACAACCAGAAATATGAAAAACTGTGCTCTATATGTGTAATATGAATTGTAATGTATTCCACTGTCATATATAATAAATTAAAACTTAAATTGTTTTAAAAGTGTCAGCATCATATCCCTATGTTATAATCTATGGAAACTGGAACTATTATAAAAACTCACTAGGCTTTAGAAGCTATGCCAGATAATAAACAGAATGCTATTAATTTACTTTTTATACAGGCTCAGCTACATGAAAGCCTTAAATGGGAATTACCTTTCTGACTTGAAACAAGTAAATCTAGGAATTCTCAGCCTTTACACGTGAGCAGTAAGAGCTGTGCTAGGCTGAGCATATTTTTTTTTTTGAACAGGAAATGACACATTCGTTCATTTGACCCTAACAACTCAGAACTCAGGAACAAGATGTTGTACACTGTGACAGCAAAGAGAAATGAGATCTGATATCAAAACATTTGTGATCAGCTGCAAGGGAATAATTGGATAAATCTCTATAAGACAACTTCTTCATCAGACAATGTCACAGGAAGAAATAAAGAAAACATGAGGGGACTATTTTAGATTAGAAGAGACTAAAGATATATAAAAACACATCACTTGAACTAAGAGTCCTGGTGTGTGGTGGGTATGACAGCTGTTGGGATGGTGGTATAGCTCAGTGGTAGAGAACATGCTGGCAGATATGAGACCCTGAGCTCCATCCCTAGCACCAGGTTCTTTAGGAAAACTGTGGAAATCTGAATATAGAATGATATTATATGATTAAAGGATTACCGTTAATTTCTTAAATGTGACAATGGTATTATATTTATTCAGAAGAAAGAATTTATTCTCAGAAGATTTGTGGTCACATATCTAGCACCAAGTGTCTCAATGTCTACAATTTACCTTCAAATGATTTCCCATATAAATATTCAGATGGCAAAATGTGAACTGTTGACTCTATGTTGTAGATATACATATGGGTGGGTGCTTAGGGTATCATTTTTTTTTAACTTTCATGTGTGTTTGAAAATTTTTATTAAAAATGTTGAAAAGGGCTGGGGTGTAAGTCAGTGGTAGTGTACTAGTGCCTGGCATATGTGAGGTCCTAGGGTTCATCCCCAGCACTGCATCAAATAAATAAATATCAGAATTTAGTTTTAGAAATGGGGAACTTTAGAGATGAAAAACCTTACTCAAGGCTACATGGCTTCTCAGTAGCAGACAGAACTTGGTCTTGGCCTGATTTTTAGGAGTAGGTAGTATACAACACTAGCTGCACAAACTGTCTCAACTTACACAGAAAATGACTTGCCACCCTGGTGAATTCCATATATGGTAAGCAGAACTAGACAAATATCCTGATTTGGAAAAATGTCTAATGCAAACATGCCTTGTTTAGAAAACAATTCATATCGAGTGCTAAAGAAAGAATCTTTATTTCAACTCTTGAAACTTACCCCAAGGAAAGAAAGACAAAACATTACGCTTAATAATGGAAACTACAAGATTTTTTTTTTAAACAGCAGAAATTCCAGACATATGCAAAGGTTCCACATTGGGGTAATCAAGTACAACTGAGACTATACATTCGATAAAATAAATGTTCAATACTATATAAGCAAAGTTGCTTAGGAATGAGGCAAAACTGGGTAATAAAGGTACATTCCAGGGCAGAGAATGAATATGGACAAGAATGGTATTGGGGGTGGGGAATCAATAATATGGGCAAATTATTCAATTAATTAATGTTTTAATTAGGTATATATGACAGCAGAATGCATTTTGACTCATTGTACACAATTGATGCACATCTCTTCATTTCTCTGATTGTATCTGGGTATTCAAATTCTTAAAAAAATAATTAGAGATCATACTTCCTATTGCCTCAAAGCCCCTCTCCACATTTCCAATATGCCTTACACACCCTAATTACCCAAATTGAGCCAACATTAAAATAAGAAAACTAAATCCTTATCATCAATATACAATATCGGGGGTAAAACATTTTAAAGCAGAACAGTAGCTTAGAAAGCAAATCTAGGTACTCCCTCAACCTCTGCGTGGTTGAGTATGGAGTGGAATAAAACCACTCTTTTGTATAAACGTCCACGACTAGCAAGACCAAGCAAATTAAAACTCAGGGCTGCGGGTACATTAGGGATGGGAGATGAGATCCCCCGCTGGCTGGGGACCTGCTCTCTGAAGGGCTCTGCCTCAGGTCCCACAATCAGGAATTGCCCCCCCTCCAGGCGCCTAGAGGGGGCTGGGGACTCCGGGGCCACGCGGTAGGTCCTGTCCCAGCCGCCCACTCGAGAAGGAAGGAGGGAGAGAGTGTGGGGCTCCCTGGGGGCGCGAAGCTGGAGTCTCCCTCGGTACCGCAGCCTCCTCCGCGGGTCCTGGACCCTTCAAGCCGCGGCGATCCCCGCCCCGTGCACCTGCCGGTAACGCCAGAGCCCGCCAACCCGCACCGCCACTCGACGCTGGCTCCCGCCCGCCTACCAGCCCCCGACCCCGGCCCCCGCCCCAACTCACCCTTCGCTGTGGAAAGAAGAAATCTCTCCCAGGCCCATCTCTAGAAGCAAAACGCCGGACGCGCGCTCAAAAACCGCAACGGCAGCGCCTGAGAGGCCAGGATGGAGCGGGCGGGGCCAAAGGAAGCACGCGGCTCGGGTTATGGGCGTGGCCTACCCCAGAGGGAGGAGCGGAGCTTAGGGTCCAGCTTATAGGGGTGGGACCACTGGCAGCTGGGACCAATGAGATGGCTGGATTGATTTTCTGGGCGTGGCCCTCCCAAGGGAGAAGGAGACAGTGGACATGGCTAGAGTGTAGTCCAGCTGACATGAGGGGCGTGGCAGAACACTGGGCTTTGCCTGTCTGTCCCTGGGAAAGTGCAGGTCTCAAGGATTATGTGGGAAGTGAGAGTATGGCTTGGAATTATAGGTGTCTGAGTTCAAGTCTTTACTGGCCTGTAATCTCAATCAAGCCACTTCATCTTTCTGACGCTCAGTTTCCTTCTGTAAAAAGCAGACGATCACAGGGCTAGGGATATAACTGAATCGGTAGAGTGCTTGCTTTGCAAAAAAAAAAAAAAAATTAAAAAGAGAGAGAAAGAAAAAGAAAAGATAAAACAGATGATCTTCTGATCTCATTTCATGGGAGTGTTTAGAGGAATGAGATTCTTGCAGAGCTCTCAGGTTCCTGGCATCTCAACAATGCTGTTATTATCATTATCATTATTTGCTTTGCTGCCCTTTTCTTATTATTAAGAATCCATTGGAAGGAGACCCTCATGGTTATACAAAATTACATACAAGAGGAAGTGAGGGAAAAGGGAAAAAAAACAAGGGGGAGAAATGAATTACAGTAGATGGGGTAGAGAGAGAAGATGGGAGGGGAGGGGATGGGGGATAGTAGAGGATAGGAAAGGCAGCAGAATACAACAGACACTAGTATAGCAATATGTAAAACAGTGGATGTGTAACTGATGTGATGTTGCAATCTGTATATGGGGTAAAAATGGGAGTTCATAACCCACTTGAATCAAAGTGTGAAATATGATATGTCAAGAACTATGTAATGTTTTGAACAACCAACAATAAAAATTAAAGGAAAAAAAATCCATTGGGAATCCATTGCTTCAATTCTTTATAACTTAAGTATGTTTATTCTTTATCATTTTTATATAAAAGAATCATAACAAATATATACATAGCACTTACCAAGTGTCAGACCAGGTCCTCTTTAAAGATTTTGCACATATATGCAGCAATTTATTCAATCCTTATAAGAGTATGAAGTAGGTATTATTATTTTGTGATTTTAATAGTTCTGGTAACTGAGACACTGACATTATTTACTTTTCCAATAACAAAGTAATGGAGGAATTTTAACTCGGGAGGCCCTGTAGAAATTCTGCATGTATCTAATCCCCACACCACACTACCTCTCCAATTCTGCTTTGAATTTTTCACAACAATGTGGAATGAAATCATTCATTGTAGGTAGCAGGGGGAACTGGAGGTAGCTGGTCTTTATAATCCAACATCTTATTTTACAGACAAAGGATACAAGCATCTCAAATTATGGATTATAAATTCTGTGACAATCCATGGAATGTAATTGTTTGAGATGTTTCCTTTGTCTGTCTTTACTGAGACATGCCTCTTTGCAAGGTCTGTGAGCCCCCGGATATATCTTCATGGCAAAACTGATTATCTTTCAGAGAACCTTTGTAGGGCTTTCTTCTTTTCTGTGCTCTGACAGAATTCTCTACACAGTCCTACCATCTGCAACAGGTGGTGTTGACTCCACCCTTCACATGTTGACCTGTGGTCAGAACTGGCCAATCAGAGAAGTCCTTCCTTCTGCACTCACTATGTTCTCTCTCTCTCTCTCTCTCTCTCTCTCTCTCTCTCTCTCTCTCTCTCTCTCTCTCTCTCTCTCTCTCTCTCTCTCCCCCCCCTCCTGTTGGTTCTGCTGCTGTTGCTACCATTGTTGCTGTTCTGCCCAGAGGACAAGTACCCAAAGAATACTAAAGGAAAGCAGGCAATATAGACCAGGACCAATTGAGTTTTAGCTGAATCCTGAAGTCAGTCAGTCCCTGGACTATTTAGTGATGGAATCCATCAAATCCCTCCCTTACCTCCTCTGAAAGCAGTGTAGATTGGGTTTCTGCCATTTACAGAGTCTTTTTGAAGTTCTTTCTTTGCTGACTCCAATGCTTGTCCTGCATCTTCCATTAACTCTGACTTCAACTTTATATCTCAGCCAACTGTCTCTGCCAAGCCTTCTTTAAACCCACCCCTCACCAAATAAAACTATTCCTTCCTTGAACTTATCACAGTTACTAATTAAGCATTTACACTTTGAGAATCCCTTATCAGAAATGATTGGGACCAGAAGTGTTTTGGATTTCTGATTTTTTTCTTGATTTTGGAATATTTGCTGGCTTTGAAATCATGATCCTCCTGCCTCAGATTCCCAAGCATCTGGGATTACAAGTGTGTGCCACTGCACCCAGCTCAATTGTACTATTGAACCCCATTAGTGAGATTTTATCTCAGCTATTATATTTTTTAAGTCCAGAATTTCCACTTGGTTCTTTCTAATGATTTATCTCTCTTTGATAAATTATCTTATTTGATGTAAAACAACAACTATGATTTAAAGAAAATAAGAAATACTTTACTCTGAGTCAAATGTGAGTGGCTGAGGTCTGGGAACACAGATTTAAGTTACTTTGAATAAGGTACTCTAAAGTGGAAGAAGTTACATGAACTATTTTTACAGTGCTGGGGATCAGACCCAGGACTTTGCACATGCCAGGCAAGTACTCTACCACAGAGCTACACCCCTAGACCTCACATGAACTTCCAAAGCACTGAACAAAGAAAGAAATCAATGCATCCAACAAATATATTAGTGTGAGTATTACATAGGTGGGCTACAGCCAAGTGGGAAAATGTATAGGTTTCAGATGCTATAGCATCCTTAGCTTTAGGGTTGGTGGAAGGTAGAGATCTGTTCAGCTTAACAATACATTATGAGTTGTTTACAAAAGTAAGTAGACTTTTTTCTAAAGAGCCTAAGATACTTTAAGATAGTTTTGACTCTAGACCTTCAGCTTCCATGTTTCCACCATCAGGATGTTCTACCCAACTGAGATCAGGCAGTGGGGTTTTTAATATAAATATGGCTTCTTGATAGAACTTCAACTTCACACTTTATTAATGATCTTTATGTGATGAACCATTGGTTCTATGCTTTCCTTTACACCTTTAATCATGGTTTTGTTTAGTTCTTGAAACATTTATTTATTTATTTTTATTTTTTAGTTGTTGATGGACTTTTTTAAAAAATTTATTTATATATGCAGTGCTGAGAATCGAACCCAGGGCCTCGAACATTCTAGGCAAGCGCTCTACCACTGAGCCACAACAGCCCTAAACTTATTTATAAAACCTTTGAAATTCTGACCTATGAAATTTGACATCTGGTCCTCTGAGACAATTTCTGTTGCCCAGTTGTCTTCAGTGTTTGGGTTATTCTTTCCTGCTTCTTTGCATGGCTTGGAATTTGGGGGGGTTTTGTGGGCTTTTTTTTTTTTTTTTTTTTTGGAAAATAGACATTATGTGTAATACACTGTAGTAACCCTAGGTACTGGTCACCTATCCTCTTGCAGGGCTTACTATTGTTGGCCATTTTTTTAAATTATTTAGTGAATGATGGATTATTTTAGGGAAGTCTATTCCCCATCACCCCCTTGCAGTGTGAAGCCACCAATGCTGATTCTTGGGATGGGGGTGGGAGACTTCCTTCTAGTAGCCTTGGGAGTGGTTTTAGAAGATTGCTCTCTGGCTCTCTTTCCCTGAGCACTTATAGAAATGGAGCTCAACCAATTGCTGGCTGATTGCTCTGTTGTTTTCAACAACGGACTGTGGCATAAATTGTTCCACATGCTGATCCAACCAAATTTAAAGGGCTAACTCTTATGGGAAGCACTTGAGGTTTCTTCTGCCCAGGAGTGATCCTCTTAGATGTCTCTTCCAGCTATGTAGCAGTCCTTCAATTTATCTATATCTCCAATAAATCTGTCAATCTCTTCCCAACTGACTTTCACCCCACCTTCACTGTTTTTGACATTATTTATATTTGAACCTCTCTCCATTGCAAATGAAGGTAGATCCTTTGGAGAAAGATTTGGACCTCTATCTTCTATAGCTTGCTTCTTTCCATGGGCAAAATCTCTGACTCCCAGCTGTCCTGAGGGCAGAGACAATGGGTGTTTCTGACTGAGTGATGTAATGCCAGATTCATGGGACCTCAATAGACCACCAGGAGCCAAATCCAATGCAATCACATGAGAGTCTTTATTGGAAACTCAAGCCTGGACTCACAACTGTTTCAGATGCAGTGGTCTCAGGGAGTCTGTCCCGACCCTTAGTTCAGTGAGGATTTATAGGTTTTTGGGGATACTCTATGCATCACAACATCACACAGCAAATCATTTCACACTGTGGGAAAATCAAACAACTCTTAACATTGATTAGCACATTCACTGGTAGGAACAATTTGGGTAGGGGTGATTGGTTAGTACAAGAGGGGGAATACTTAAACTGATTGGTTTAAGCCGTGAGGGGTGTACATGCTAAACTACATGGTTTCCTAACATATTATTGAAGCTAGAATTAGACAGGCAGTCAGTGTAGATAGGTAAATCGAGTCAGGTCGGATCTAGGAGGCCAATTTTGAGTGAGTCTGGGAAGTTGAAGACTGTCCCCTGAGGGTTACTCTTTACTCTAAAATTACCCTAGTGTCAACCTTAGTAGGACCACTAGCGGCTTTCATCAAGGACAGAGTAAACACAGTTCAGATGATGGTTCCGCATACCTACTATCAAACCCTAGACCCAGAAGTAGAATCCTACCAAGATATAGGGCCTGTCCAAATAGACCCCCCCAACTGAGGGAACCATGATTGGTCCTCAAGTTTCCAGACAAAGAGAGGAATGAGAAACTGATGTGACTCCATTTTTGAGAAACCAGCTTCTACCTCAAGGCCTGTCCAGAGGGAGGGGGCGTGACCCTTGTCCTTGGAAAAACCCACAGAGCTCTCCTAGGCACATACCCACCCTGCTGAGTTGTTTGTAAATAATAGAAGAGATCCCCCGAGTCAGGTGTCCCTGACTCAGGCTAGGTAAGGACCCATAGCAACCCCCTAGCAACCACCAATCAGTGTGAGACAGGGAAAATACCTGAAATGCCAGGTGACCCTCCCCAGTAGTTTCTGGGATTGATAATATTTTAGGAAACCCTGTAGTTTAGTGCTTACACCCCCCCCCTCATGGCTTAAACCAATCAGTTCAAATGTATCCACCTCTTGAACTAACCAATAACCCTTACCCAACTTATTCCCGCCAATAAATGTGCTAATGTTAAAAGTTGTTGTTTGATTTTCCCGCGGTATGAAATGATTTGCTGTGTGATGTTGTGATGCATAGATTAGCCCCCCAAAAAACTTATAAATCTTCACTGAACTAAGGGTCAGGACTCACTCCCTGGGACTGCTGCATTGGGGACGGTTTTGAGTTCAGGCTCGAGCTGCAATAAAGACTCTTGTGTGATTGCATTGGATTCGGCTCCTGGAGGTCTACTGGGGTCCCACGAATCTGGCATTACAGGTGGAGGGGAACACAGCCCTGGGTCTCCTTGCCTCTGCCAGCATGGAGGCACAGCTCCAGGAGCCAAGGCAAGGTCAGTCAGGCCCAGTACTCTCAGTGGTGCTGTGCCTAAGGTAGAGCCTTGCTCTCACCAGTGGGGACTAGGTGGAGGATTGGAGGCCCTACCTACTGCACTCAGCCTCAGAAACTGGTAGTTGAAGACAAGATGAGAAATTCAGAATTTCTACTTTCCTCAGAAGACAGCCCTCTGACTGGGAGGTGGGGGGAAAGAGAATCAGTCCTGTGTTCTTGGTTGTGCCAGCCTGGGGTTCAAGGGATTAGGAAAATATTAAAGATCTTCCGTGTCCACCTGTGACCTTCACACACCCCTGATGGGACATCTAAAGAATGCTGACTTCTTATATTATACTCCTAGGAATTTTAGGAGAAGGAATATTATTCTTCTGGATACCGTTGTAAATGGAATTATTTTCTATAATACAATTACAATTGATTTTTGTGATTGGTTTTGTGCCCGGCAACTTTCATGATTTTGTTTATTAGTTGTAGTAATTATTGGTGGGCTCTTTGAGATTTTCTATATGTGATATACCATCTGCAAACAGAGATAGATTTACTTCTTTTCCAATTTGGTGCTTCTTATTTATTTTAGTTATTTAAATGCTCTCCCTAGTATGACATTGAATAACAGTGATGAAAGTGGATGTTTGGGTCTTGTCCTGATCTTAAGGGGGAAACTTTTGGTCTTTAACATTTGAGTAGCTGTGGGTTTTTCTTAAATAATATTTATCATATTGAAGAAATTCCCTTTATATATATATCCTGGGGTTTTTTTAATCCTAATTTTGTCAAAAGCTTTCTCTTTGCTAATTGAGATGTTTTCCCCACTCTTTTCTACTAATGCCATGTATTACATTGATTTCCTTATGTTGGATCACCCTTGAATTCCTGGGGTAAATTCCTCTTGGTCCTGGTGTATAATCCTTTAATGTGATGTAGGGTTTAGTTTGCTAGGAATTTCCCCAGGACTTTTACATTTATATTCATAAGGACTGTTGACCTGTAGTTTTCTTTCCTTTTCATGTCTCTTTTGCCTTTGGTGTCACATTGACATTGATTTCATAAAATTAGTTAGGAAGTATACCCTCCTTTGCTATCCCTTTGTTTTGTTGTTGTTGTTGTTTTGTTTGTTTGTTTTGGAAGAGTTTGAAAAGCTTAAATATTTGGTACAATTCTCCTGTGGAGCCCTCTGGTTCTAGACTTTTCTTTGTTGGGAGGTTTTTGATTTTGGACTTCATCTCTTTCATTTTTATAGGTGTGTTCAGATTTTCTTCTTCTTCTTGAGTCAGTTTTGTTAATGTGTGTGTTTCAAGGATTTTTCCATTTGATCTAGTTTTTCTGGTTTGTTGGCTTGCAGCTGTGCATAATATTCTCCTATTTATTTATGGATCAGTGTTCAACGGTCATTATTTTCATATCTGATTTAGTTATTTGCCTAAACTTCTGGGTTAGCCTTCACCTCCTGCTTGTGTGGAGCCCGAGGATGGGTTGGAGTTGCAAGCCTAACATTCCCCCAATTCCTTTTGGAGTGTTCATCTGGCCCTGGGCAAGCTGGTTTTACTCTATATCCCCTGGTGTGTGTGGTGGAGAAATTGCCTCCAATATTTGTCTCCTTGTCTCTTCCTTCTCAGGCTCTTCAGTCTGTCTGCAGCTTCTTTGTCTATTGCTTTTCCTGTCTTCAGATGCTCTCAACAGATGCTGACTAGTAAGCTAAAGGCACCCAAGGGGAGCAAATCAAAGACAAGCCCTGCATAGGGACCTCAGGGGGCTGCCAGATTATTCAAAATGCACAAACAATGGATGTGACTCAGGGGTAGAATGTGTCTTTGGGTTCAACCCTAGTACCACAAAACACACAAGCACATATTTTTTTTGCAGTGCTGGAGATAGAACTCAGGGCTTCAAACATGCTAGGCAAGTGCTTTACCACTAAGCCACGTCCTCAGCTTGTGCAAGTAGTTTTTAAGAACAAAGTTTATACTGACACTTGACACTGGCAAGTCACACCAGGAACACTGGGCTGTCATCCCTGCAGTCACCATCATACTGGGGAATGGAGGGGTGGCAGGTGGGGAGGAAAAACACCAAAAGGCCTTCTTAACTGAGTTTTGGAAGTTGTTCATCATTATCCTCTTCCCTGGTTGCTGGAAATTCTTGATTAGATTCCAGAGTTCCAAAGATAGTTGACTCTGAGGCTGGGGATGTGGCTCAGGGGTAGAGCACTTGCCTAGAATGCACTGAGGCCCTGGGTTCAATCCCCAGCATTGAAAAGGAGAAAAGAGTTGATTCTGTCTGGTTTTGCCAGCTTAGTGGCTGCTTCAGTGAAGAAACTGAAGGTCCTGTACACTCCATTTTTGCCACTGTCTCCATCTCTTCCTCTGCTTTTTGTTGAGCTCCTTGTTTTACTTCCAGTCACCTCCCTCATGAACAGCACTGTTCAAAACAGCTGCAGAAAAATTGCATCTTTTCCCCTTGGAAATAATTTCCTTGGAATTTATTCTAAGATGGGGAAATTCCAGGACAAAGAAAAAGAACTTTTGTTAAATAATATCAATTGCTCTAGAAGAAATGACCTGACTAACCATCCCATCTATAAGTCTAATATTGGTTTTCTTTTCTGTCCTTCAGCAACTGATTTATTTTTATTTTTTTCATGCCTACTCATCTAGTATGTGCCAAATATCTTTGTCTGCTATTCTTAGTGCATCTCTTCAAAGTGAGTATTTTGATTTGCAGATGAAGAACATCAGAAAGCTCTTGAAGTCACAGGGCGAAAAGGCACATGACAGCTAAGTGGCAGACCATTCCTTCAGTTTCTAGAGCCCAGGGGCTTGCAAACTGTGATTACTTGTATCACTTCAGGAATTAAAACAAAAAGCAAAAAACCATAGATCCAAATTAAACCCCAGAGGTAAGGAGTCCTGGATGATGGTGGCAGTGGTTATACTGCAATTGAATATCCCTGGATTCTATCACAAAAACATGAAGAGAGCCAGGCAAGGTGGTGTGTATCTGTAGTCCCAGCTATTCAAGAGGTTGAGGTGGGAGCATTGCTTGAGCCCAGCAGTTTGAGACCAGCCTGGTTAACATAATGAGACTCCCTAAACAAACAAACAAAAAACCCATCCACCCATCCATTCATCCATCCATCCCAGAAAATGCAATGAGGGTAGCATACAGTCTCCCACAGATTAGATCTACAAGGAAACCACATGGCAAGGACCCAAGTATGTAAAGCTCAAGAATGCAGTGTGTCCCCATGAGCCTTTCCTGAGAGAAATCTACTAGAATCTTTTTTGAGGATTGATATGGCCACAAATTTTTTTGAAATTTCTCCCATCTAGCAGTTATATTCTTTCCTTTAATCTTGGTGGGCCCCTTAGAAAACCAAGGAAGTGATAATGTGCCCATTTCTGGGATCAGCATTAAACACCTTGCAGTTTTCACTATCTTTTACAAAGCTCATTCTGAAAAAAGATAACTACCAATGTCGGGTGTCAGGCCACCTTGAGGAAGCCCAAGCTGGTCACCTGGAAAGGCTGCATGGACATAGATCTAGGCTTGACCATCTCCAGTAGTTTCAGCCATCCCAGGCCAGGAGTGCCAAGGTAAGCCAAGTCAGGTAGCCACAGCCAGCATCTGATGGCAATTGCACTGGAGGCCCCGCAGGAGAGCCACCCAGCTGAGTTCACTCAACTCACAGTACCATGACACTAAGTCATGGCTTATGCCTATAAATTGGCATGTCCACTCCCAATCTGGTGCAGGGGACTGGACCCAGGGCCTAATGACTGCTAGGAAAGTGTGTCACTGAGCTACACACCCAGCCCCTGCCTCCAAGTTTGGAAAGGCTTGTTGCATAGCAGTGGGTAACCAGATCCACCTTGCTGCAGGAAGTGTGGGGTCAAAACTGGCAGCATCAGCATCACCTGGGAGACTGTTAGAAATTCACATGCTCAGGGCCTGGGCTGGATCTTCAGAATCAGAATGCACACTGCAATTTGACCCTCAAGTCATTGTTCTAGGAAATATGCTCAGATAATGAAAATGATGGGGACACTTTGGCAGTAGGTCTGGTGACAGTTCCAGCAAAGAGAAGACTAAGCCCTGCTCCCTGTGTGCCTCGTGTTCTTCTATGTCTCCCATATGCCTTAAATACAACAAGCACTCTGTCCCTTATACCTCTGTACCCTCTTCTTGGAGTATTCTTCCCCCCAATATCCCAGGGTCTCATCTTTGTCAAATCTGTGTTAAAAATGAACAATCTCCCTGACATCTCCCCTATTTAAAAATTCCTTAGAACACAGAAAGTGCTCAATAAATATTGGTTCACATTAATTTTATTATTATGGCAGATTTTGTTGAAGGCACTCTGTTTTTGGTGTTTTACTTTCTGGCTACTTGCACCTGAGTACTTCTGTGATAGCTATCTGCAAAGCAATTTTTCCCTCATGGGACATACTTTGAAGTGTGTCCATTTTGCTTGGAGAGGCCAGCATAGGGCTTTTTTGGGGAGGACAGGTTTTGTTATTTTAAAAATTGAGATATAATTCATACATCATAATTTGAAAGCATATAATTCAGTGATTTTTAGTTGAGTCATCCCTTGGTATCCACAAGGGATGGGTTTTGCCCCATGTATACCAAAGTCCAAGAATGCCCAAGTTCTTTTTATAAGTTGGTGTTTTTTCTACACACATTGTCCAGTATACTTTAAACCAACTTTAGAATACTTATAATACCTAATACAGTATAAATGATGTATAAATATTTCTTATACTGTATTGTGTAAGGAATAATGACAAGAAAAAGGTCTATACATATTTAGTGCAGATGCCACCATCAAAGGCCTACTACATAGTACACGTCAGTGACAATGTAACTTTTTTCCCAAATATTTTTGATACAGGGTTGGTTGAAATGGTGGATGTGGAAACTGTGGATACAGAGGGATGACTGTAATTTGTTATAGCAGCCAAAGGAAATTAATAGAAGTGGCTTAAGCAAGACAGAAATTTATATCATTTAAACATAAAAATCTGAATATGGGTAGTCCTGGTCTTCTGTGATATTTCCATAGACAGCCAGGATTCAGAATAATGTCACTTTTTTTTGGTAAGCCATTAAACCAAATGGCATCCATGGTGACAATAGGACTGATATCTGTACTTTTGTAAGAACCACATAACAATTGTTTGCCTAATTGCAAAAAGTCTCCTGTCTTTCTTTTGTATTTTGAGCATTTGTTATCCAATCTGTATGATATTTAAATATTAATGTAATGTTTCTGTTAAAAATTCTATTATCCTTTTGTATAGGGTCTGGACCAACTAATAAGCTCATCAGAAGTGAAATAGGTCTGGAAAGGGAGAGACAATCTCTCCAAAGTATAGCTCTTAGAGGTATATCTTCATTAATGTCCTTAAATTTTCTCCATGGACATCTCTGCAGAAAGGGTTGGGGCCAATAACATGAGTCTTTAGCATGAGGGGGCATGGTCATGCCACTAGGCAGATCACTGACAAAAACTACTTTTGCTTCTCCTTCTAAGGAGAGTGGCCAAAAACCTATAATGCCTCCTATTCCTGGATCCCAAAGAATATCATTATGAAGGCAAATTGTAGACTGACACAATCTCTGTGCCCTAGACACATCCCTTAATATAGTAAAGGCCCATGAATGATCAAAGGAGAGTGACATATTCCAAGGATGCCTTGCTATTGGGTCAGATGTAACTGAGCATTGTGAGGAAACATTAGTAGAAAACAAGAAAGGCACTACAGTATCATCCAAACCAACAGGTAAAAGAATCCCTGGAGATGGAGCCCCCTCCCACCAAGCATGTCCTTGAGGGCTGAATGACAGAATGATGCACAATAGCATAAAGGGGGTCCTTTTCTGCATTGATGCAAAGGAAGGGAAAGTCCAATTAAAGTCCTAGAAACAGCATAAGTTGTTTCCAGTCGGTTGAGTGTGGTCCTTCTGGTCAGGTGCAGGGGAGCTGCAAGAGTCGCAGTTGCAATTGTGGCTGTGAGGACCGAGAGCCTTATAATGATATGGATCCAGGAGGCTCCTGTTGTCCTCCTGAGTTTTGTCCTTGGGATGCATTCTGCAAGATTTGATAGGGAGTATGTACAACATACTGATCATGATTAATTGATTAATTGCTCTGAAAGTTTTTTAATTGCAGTGGAATGAGTATTTTTCTCACTGAAGGATTTTTGCCATTAGATGGTGCTAGAGGCTCTCCACTAGAGGAGGACTGTCCCCCAGACAGCCATTCATGAGCGATAACTATCTGCAAAGCAATTTTTCCCTCATGGGACATACTTTGAAGTGTGTCTGTTTTGCTTGGACAGGCCAGCATAGGGCCTTGAGTTATCAGGCCGTTAGGCAGAGGCCTTTCATACGCCATATTACCTGTTGTGCACTTACCTATGAGTTGCAGGTTACAATTGCACACATAAGCAAGAAGAGAGTACCAGGGCTCTGGTCTCTGGCAGATGACATGGTCTGAACTTGATATGGTAGGGCTTTGATATCACCCCAGGTTATCTGTGAGCCGTCCAGTGGGGAGGTCATAATGATCTCTTCTTCTACTTTTGGCTTGGTTTCCAAAGCCTGGATGTTGGTGGCTGGTCTGACATTTCTTGCTGGTACCCAAATGGGGTGAGGCGCCTGTTAACATATGTAAACCCTCCACCCATGGTTAAGAGGAGCCCCAGACCATCCCATGCACTTGTTATGGGATCCTTTCATGGGACCATAGGTAGATGGGAGGACCCTGAGAGGGGGGCACAATGTTTATGCTGCTATTTTCATAGAAAATTTTGAAATTGAAAGAAAATTTAAATCAGATAAGATTCTTTTCAAGGCATCATGAGGAGAGTTGGTATAATTTCTTGTGTGTTCTTTCTATAATGCCTTGAGTCTAAGGGCTATAGGGAATTCCAGTTAAGTAATGTATATGCCAACCATTGCAAATTGCTTAAAATGTCTTGTTAGTATAGGTTGGCCCTTTGTCAATTTTAACAGACATGGGAACATCCGTAATTTTAAAACATTAAAGTAGATGGGAGATGACATTTTATTGCATCTTAGGGCAGGGTGTCTTGGGGCCAGGGAGGCTGCCATTCTTGGGACAGTAACGCTCAATGAGGCCTGGCTGATTACAGCCCTAGCAAATGGGATCAGATCTTGGTTGGGAAGACCCATCATTTTTGTTAACTGATAATTTGTTAAAGGAAGTTGTTAATGCCTGAATGGGCCCTGAAGAGGGGGCTATTTCCTTTTCAGCAGAGATCCATTTCAAAAGGGATTCGCTGCATACTGGGGCAATTGCAGCCTTAGCTCCTGCAGTGGCTCCTTCTCATACCAATTGTTTAACTAATGAGCCTTGAGTAGGGCCAGTTGAATGAGCTTCCCAAGTGCCTGGATTACTCTAGATAAGTCAGGAAACCATTCATGGGGGCCTTGAATCATTTTTCTGAACAATTCCTCATATTTTTTAAGAGTTCTTAAAACAATGTCTTTGTGTTAGACCAGAATGAAAGAAAAGACCACTGACTCCAATTAAAATCAAATTAAAGCAAGCTTATTATTTCAACCGGCTGGGCTGCCTCTCCCTCCCAAAACCGCCAGAATAAGACAGCAGCCCCAGTTTTCCTGCAGCCCAGATTTATAGCCCAGAAAGTTACACAAAGGGGGGTTACAGATAACAGAACTCTGACAAGCATCACACTAATGGTAGTTTACATTTTTTGCTGGCCCCAACATCAGAATTTATGAAGACCATTAGAGCCTCAGAGAGGGTCGTTGTCTGGCCAGGGAAGGCCAATATTTATGAGGTATCACTAAAGTTTCAGAGAGGGCTGCTATCTGGTCAGAGAGCCAGGCATGCGTGGGTTCAAGGCACGGGCAGGCATTCCAAGCAGGTTCAGAATTTGCAGTAATTTATAGTAAAGCCAAAATTATCTTTTCATGGCTTTGTGGTGAGATGGCTCCCAATTTTAAGAAAAGATCAGGTTGGGTCTATCATTTGACTTGACAAGATGCCTAATATAGGGGCCCAAGAGGTTGACATGGAGGGCCCTGACTAAGACAAACAAAAGATGTGTTTAGGGTCCAATGTCTTGTGCTTAGTGGGGGACTTGCTTGACTTGTTAGATCAAGGCCATGTGCCCAAATGGTGTCTCCAGAACAGAGTTCCCTTTAACAGAGAAAACCAAGGTTCCAAATTCTGGTCAGTCCCTTATGCCTTATGTGAATTCGCCAGGTGAATCAGGGTCATAAGGTGACACCAAAGCTTATGATGGTGTGTGCCTCAACTCGGGGTACCAACGGTATGACAAAGACAAGGAAAGGGGATAGAGGAGGGGGTTCCTTGCTCACCTTCAAGGAACTGACAGCACATAGAACACAAACGGGGTCTACTACCCGAAATCCTACCCAAAATCAATGGGATGGCAGGTCCCGAGGTGCGAGGGTGTGAGCAAACACATTGTGGCACCAAATTGCTGTGGTTCTGGTCACTGATGTAGTCAATTAGTCGCTCCACTACCTTGTCGTGGGGCAGGGGGTTGGGTAGAGATGGGGAACCAACACACAGACTCCAGGAGCTGGTGAGAGAACTGGCTGGAGACCCACCCCAGGTCATCGTCCAGTAGCTCTGTTTATTTTTGGAATGCATACAATTGTTATAGTGTTCCAGTGGGGCATGCCCCTCAATCACACATAAGCACCTTAACATCTATAAGCCAATCATCTTATGTCTAATGTAACCGCACTATGAGGATGCTCTAATATTGCTATCATCAGGAAGGGTCTTTGTCCCTAGGGGAGGGGGTTTCTAAGTTAGGAGTTCCATGTCTGAAGCACCTGGCTTTCAGTTTCCTGGCCTGGCAGCTTGGCAATGCTAACCACAAGTGCTAAGGATTTGGTTTCACTAATGGCTCCCTACAGCAGAGCATCCCATCCTGTAGGCGTTCCTATCAGGCCTATTGAGTGTAGATTCTTCAAGCACTCCCAACCGCTCATAGCTGCTAGCTGCTAGCTGTAAATTGAAAGTTATTCCAACAGGCCTCCACACAGGTGTGTGACATTCACACAGATGCTTGGCCCTCTATTGCCCTTTGAGGAAATCCCAGAGCCTGTGAAGCACCCTGTGACCTCACCTAAAGCAAAGGGGATTAATTTTGGCACAAGCTGAGGACAAGAATTTGGAAGGGTTGGAATGGGGTGAAAAGATTTGTAAAAATGGGGTTCCTGTGCAAGGATCCCAGGGAAACATTGTAACTGTCCCGACTCAGGGGTGCCTGGGTAGATGGAACTGCCCTAATGCGCTTTCATTTTCTTGCTTTTTCATGAAAGGATTTTTGGCTGGTTTCAGTAGTGCTGAAAATAAATGGGGTATTTTAAATCACTTCCATGACCATAAATGCCCATGTTTCTGTACCTGTAGAAGTTATTTATTTATTTAGGTACTGGGGTTTTAACTCAGGGGTGTTTAACACTGAACCACATTCCCTGCCTTTTTTGTATTTTATTTTGAGACAGAAATTTCTGAGTTGCTGAGGCTGACTTTGAACTTGTTATCTTCCTGTGCATCTGGGATTACAGCCTGTGGAGTTAATTTATAAACAGGGTTGCTACTGTCCTCCCTTTCTTTGTCAGCAATTGACCATATTGCTTTTCCCCCTGAGGTCCTGGCTCATCTACAGCTGAGTTCTTTTTTTTAATATTTTTTTTTTCAGTTGTAAGTGGACACAATATCTTTATTTCATTTTTATATGGTGCTGAGGTTTGAACCCAGTGCCTCACGTGTGCTATGTGAGCACTCTACCACTGAGCCACATCCCAGCCCCTACAGCTGAGTTCTTTATTCTGAGGAGGAGGACACCATTTTCCTGAGACTGTAAAGCAGCGAGGTGAGCCTCCACTGTATGTTTTAATTAGCGTCAGTCATTGAGGTGCCTCTGCCTGTTGCCTGAAATGTGGTGGTTAAGTTAACAATATCTGGGGTTGTGTCTCAGTGGTAGAGTGCTTTCCTAGCCCGTGTGAAGCCCTGGGTTTGATCCTCAGCATCACATATAATAAATAAATAAACTAAATGTATTGTGTCCATCTATAACTAAAACTGTAAAATATAAAAATTAAATTTATTGTGTCCATCTACAAAAAAAAAATGAACTTTTCATGGCATACTGGGGCCCTTGATTAGTAACTTCATTTATTTGTCATGTGAGCATCCAGAGTCTTCTAAGCTTGTCTCAGGCTCTTTCTGTCTTTCTTCTTCTTCTTTTTTTTTTTTTTTTTTTTGGTACCAGAGATTGAACCCAGGGGTGCTTAACCACTGAGCCACATCCTCACCCTGAGGCTATTTCTTTTTGTAATAAATCAGAGACAGAACTCTTGGTATGGATGGATGGATAGATAGATAGATAGATAGATAGATAGATAGATAGAGGGGGAAAAAGAGAGAGTTTTTTGGTGGAATTGGCTCATGTGATTTTTGGAGACACAGTGTCCTATGACAAGCTTACTTCGGGCTGGAGACCCTGGGATGCTGGTATTGTGGCTAAGTCCAAGTTCAAAGGTCTTAAACCAGAGAAGACAGTGATGTAATTCTCAGTCTGAGGTGAAGGCCTGAGAGCCTGCGGTTCTGCTGGTGTAATCCTGGGATCCCAAAGCCAGAGAGTTCTGATGTCCAAGGCTGCAGGAGGAGAGTATTTGGCTCCAGCAGAGAGACAAAAACCCTTTTCTCTGTTTCTGCTCTGTCTGGGCCCCCATCAATTGCATGGTTCCACGTGGAGGGTGGAACTTCCCCGGTCAATTGCAAGGTGCCCACCCACATGGAGGGTGGACTTCCCCACCTCTTCCACTTTGACTCACAGGCCATCTCCTCTGGAAGCGTCCTCAGGGACACACACCCACAGATACGCTTTCCCACTTCTCTAGGTATTCCTTCATCCAGCCACACAGACACTAAAATTAACCATCTCCCCTCTGTGTGTCCTCAACTTCTCCTTGTAGGGTGGACATATTTCCAATCCTCCTTCCAGGCTCACTTTGTCTCCCTTCCTCAGTGAAAAGTCCCTTGTATTTTTCCCTCTCTCAGTCCAAATTAGGTCCCTTTCTGCTGTCCTGTGATGCCCTGTGCTGATTTCTACAATGCTCACCTCCCTGTGTGCAGAGGTGTTTGTGTCTCCTCCACCAGCTTGCAGGGCAGGGTCCTGGTCCAGTTCCTCCCTGCCTCTTCCCCTGCTGAGTTCACACTTGACCTCCCAACCCTGACCATATTTGAGTTTTGAGAGGAAAACTGGCTTGAGTGATCCCAAACATTGTTCTAACATTTCATAGATTTTATTAGCTCCTTGGTACTGTTTGTGTAAAATTTATGGGTATTTTGGAAATCTACTGACCAGGTGACCATTTCTTTATTTGGAAATGAATTACAGGGTAGTAAAGATGGTGTATTATAAGAAGTCCTCCATCCAAATAATGTGCCATGATAGAGAGTACAGGTTCATATGTAGTGATCCCAGTTCTTTGCCTGTGGACCAACAAAGGGCAGGTTTACTGGATTCCCAGGATCCCTAGTTAGTGGGCTTGAAGGAATCAAGGTGCCTGTGCAATTTCCCAGCTGTCACCTCAGCAGTGACCTGCGTCTGCGGTGCCTGTAAAGAGCAGGCTTCTCTGCCCACAGGCTCCTGTCCTGTCCTCCCTGTGGGTGCCTTGTTTTTATCTCCTGCCCTGAGTTCAGGGCGTGAGGGGCTGCAGCTGGTTTGGGCAGAAGCCCCTCCTCTGCCTGCCTGAGGCTGCATGAGGGAAACTGGCAGCAGGCTGGGAGCCCCAGGTAGCCCCGAGACCTCTTCCTGCCCTGTACCCCTGGTTCTGGGCCTGACTACAGTTCTATGTGTCATTATTGCTCCCAGGAACCTGGTCAGCGCTGGAGATGGGACATGGAACTCAGGAAAAAACGGAGCTTCCAAGAGTGTTTCTCCACACTGTTCTGCTGGGATCTGAAAAAAAAAAAAAAATTGTAGTTTCTTTTTTTTTCTGTATGTTTCAAAGAAAACTTGGAAACAAAACTGTTGGGGTAAATTGGCTTATCAGTGCCATAAGTCTTTTAGTAGACTGGTGTGGCAGCTTCATTCCTCTGCCCGTCCTCACCAAAAGTTTCTGTGCTGGAATCTTGGCCCACAGCATGGTGATCATTGAGATGTGCTGGGATCTTTAAGAGTTGGCACCTTGTAGAAGGTGGTTAGGTTATTGGAGGCACAAATTAATGTAGGTATTGTGGGAGACTCCTTAGTTTCCAGAGAACAGGTTCTTATAAAAATAGCAAGCCTGGGGTTGTGGCTTAGTGGTAGAGTGCTTGTCTGGCATGTGAGACCCTAGGTTCCATCCTCAGCATCACACAAAAATAAAAGAATAAAAAAAATGATATTGTGTTCATGTATAACTAAAAATATATGTAGCTAGCTCTGGAAGCTTCCTATTTTTTTAATATTTATTTTTTTGGTTTTAGGTAGACATAATATCTTTTTATTTTATTTTTTTAATGTGGTGCTGAGAATCAAACCCAGTGCCTCACGCATTGTAGGAGAGCACGCTACCACTTGAGCCACATCTCAAGCGCTGGCAGCTTCCTATCTTGTCCTATGATCTCGTCTGCAATATGCTCCGATCCCTGCAATGCTGCCTGCCAGGAGGACTTCATGAGAGGCCAGACAGAAGGGGCTGTCCAATCTTGTGCTCTCAGCTTCCCAAACTATGAGCTAAACAGATTATACCATTCATCCTCACATGGCAGTGCTGGGGAATGAATTCAGGGACTTGTGTGTGTGAGATTGACAGAGGGATCTGAAGTTTTGGGAGGCCCTGTTGTGCTAGGGCAGCAGGATAGTTTGCTAAGACACCCAAGAAGACACCTGGAGATGGGGTATGAGATATAAAGTTCATATCTTTGTTTTAATAATTTAAAAAAATTGTAGATGGACAGAACACCTTTATTTTATTTGTTTATTTTTATGTCCTGCTGAGGATCCAACCCAGTGCCTCACGTATGCTAGGCAAGTGCTCTACCACTGAGCTACAGCCCCAGCCCCTAAAGTTCATATCTTTACATAAGATTTATTGGGCAATGCTTATGAAGGAGAGGTGCTGAGCTGGACAGGTGCTTTCCAGAAGGCCTAACGGTGACTGGCTGGACAGGTGGGCCTGCCCAGTGTCTCACCGTGCTCCTTTTCATTGAGGATGACACACATGGGGAGGGAGCTGAAACTGCTGAGGGCCCAGCAGTGTCCATCCCTCTTCCCAGTCTTGGACCTGGACATGGAAGAGGGCCCAGATTGCCAGCATCTTATACAATTCCCCCTCTTCCTCTTGTAAAGCTTTTCATTTGAGAGTTTTTATTTGATTTATTCCTTGTGTAAACACACCTGAATGAGCAGATCGCCACACAAAGCACTGCACACACTTAAAGCCCATGACTTGGCAAGTATTCACAGTGTTCACACCTGTAAGATCATCACCACAATCAGGACAGTGAATGCTATAATTTGAATCTGAAATGTTCCCCAAAGGGCCAGTGGAATGACATAGTGGTGACTAGTGAACAGTTTAGAGAACGCACTTAATGCCAATAACCTGGATCTTTTCACAAACAAGTATAATGTTTGATTTTAAAGCAAGCAAACTATACATAAAATATAAAACATTAAAATAAACAAAACGAAAAAAAGAAAATTAGGGGCGAGGAATGGAGGCTCTGGGTTGGTCTCAGTAAGAGGCACTGCCTCAGGGTCCAGCAGGAGTTCTTGGCCGCGATCTGCCATTACAGGCGCTTCCAGCTCCAGCTCCATCACAGGTGGTGGAGGTGGTGGAATTTGAGCTGGAGCGTCCCCAAGCACCGGAGGTGGCCCTGCAGCTACAAGAGGAGTAAAGGTCAAGAAACTGTCTATGTTCCTTCTGAGAAACTGATGTGACTCCATTTTTTAAAAAAAACAGCCTCTACTTCAGAGCAAGGCCTGTCCAAGTGGGGATGACCCAGCGTTCCTAAATTCCAGGAAAGGCCTGGGGAACCAGATACCCCTAACTGCAGTGACCAGGTAGCCTTGACTAAGCAATGCAAGACCCAACGACATGATGTTGAACCATAGCAACAACCAATCAGAGTGAGACAGGGAAAATATCTGAAATGCCAGGTGATCCTCCCTGTCGTTTCGGTGATTGAGAACATGATTAGGTAACCCTGCAAATTTATCGTGTACACCCATTGTGGCCTAAACCAATCAGTTCAAGTGTATCCACCACTTGAACTAACCAAACACCCTTACCCAACTCGTTCCCGCCAGTGAACGTGCTAATCAATGTTAAGAGTTGTTGTTTGATTTTCCTGAGGTATGAAATGATTGAACTAAAGGTTGGGACTCACTCCTTGGGACTGCTGCGTCAGAAACAGTTGTGAGTCCAGGCTCGAGCTTGCAGAAAAGACTCTTGAGTGACTGCATCGGATTCGGCTCCTGGAGGTCTATTGGGGTCCCACAAATCTGGCTTTACACCTTCCAGCGAAAAAATATTTCCCACTGCCTTTCACACAGTTCCACACACGAGCCCAACCCTGGCAGTGTCCCCAGAATGCATGCAGACAGTGACAGCTCTGCTTCTCATTGTGCCTGGCCTGCCCCAGTTTCTGGAAGGAATGCTCTGCATCTCAAGCCCCATCCCATTCCTATATACTCATACCCCACCTCAGTCCTCCTCACCTTCGGCCTCTTCCTCCATGAGCTCCAGGTTTTCTGTCAGGGCTGGGACATGGTGGCCTTGGTCCTCCATTTCAGCACCTGTGACAATGACCTGGCTGTGGACATTACCAAGTGGGTAGTGAGGCAAGTGAGGGAGTGAGGAGACCACCCAGGAGGGAAAGGGCAGCAGTATGAGAGGCCTGGCCTTTCCTCCATGAGGTCAGTGATCTTGGCACCCCACAGTTCAGAGGAGAAGGCTGAGGCTCAGAGAGGCACAGGGCCAGTTCCTGGACTCAGAGCTATACACGACCTTGTCACCCTGGGTGGGCTTACCTTCCCAACACTGTGTCTGTCTCCTGTTGGGTGGAGAAACTGGAGATGGTAGACCCGGAAGAGAGGCTGTCAGAGACTAAGGCTGTCTCCAGAGTCTCCACCAGGCTCCTCAGTGAGGGAGCCTGGAATACACATAATGTGCAAGGGTCATCCACCTCTGAAATCACCTGTGCCTCAGGGATATTGACAAAATAGACACCTGAGGCTCTTGTGGTGGTAAACATGCCGGCACCTGGGCCTCAGGCCCTGCTTGGTGTCCCAAAATTAGTGCAGCCACGTAGTACCAAACCTGGAGTCTCCCCCGCAGCAGGCAGCTCGCCAGCAGCGGCAGCAACGCAGGCGGCTATGGCTCCTGCGGTGGTGCAGCTGTAGGGACCGCGTCACCAGGCGATCTCCTGGTCACGTGGTCCGGGGCAGAGGTATCTACTGTGGCTGCAGCAAGTGGTTGCAGCTGCCAGGGGAAAAAACCTCCAGGAACCCGTGGGAGGGCAAATGCGACATCACAGGGAGCAGCAGGCAGGAGGACGCTGATTGGAAGGTGGTCTCGGCTTGTCAGCCCCAGTTACCGCGGAGGTACTCAGAGGGAGGTAGCTGCCGCCGGGAGACCTCTGGGCACCCGCAGCGGTCCACCTATGAAGGCCTGCTTGTCATCAGCAAATTCACCGGAATGCACCGATATGCCCTCTGTGCAAAGCCAAGAGTCGTCCCGAAACCCCAAAAAAGCCTGAGCGGAAGCAGGGTAAATGAAGAGAGGGAAAACATGTGAAGCTGTGCTGACCATGACCCCTCCCTTTGGCCTGAGTGATAGATGTCCTGATGTGAAAACACCTTTCCCCCCACCTCACTGTCTCCTATTTAATGTGACAGAAGTACAACCCCTCCCTCACTTTACTTATTTCTTACTGCTCTTGGCATTACTGGTTTAGGAAGAGATGTGGTTCAGGTGCTAATGGCTGAGTCTCATGATCCCTTCTCTCCCACCCACCTTTACACCTCTGCCCTTGTTTGGAGCTAAGGAGAGGGCAAGAATCCCAGATGTAATTCTCTGTCTCATGTGCCTGAGGCCTGGAACCTGAGGAGATGTAGGTTCTGAGGGCTGGCTTAGGCCTGTATTTTGTTTCAGGAAAATGCACCAGTTTTTCTCCTCCCTGTACTTTTTTGCCTTAGGCTTTGAAGGGACAACAGTCTTCTTGCTGGACTTCCTAACAGGCTATACCACATAAAAATAAAATAAAGATATTGTGTCCACCAAAAAAAAAAAAAATTAAAGGCATCAAAACTAAAAATCACAATTCCCATTTAAATCATTAGAGAATAACCATTCGGTAAAATTCTTCTTCCCTTTATAGTGAAAACCCTCAAAAATTAGAAATAAGAGAAATGTGTCTCAACCAAATAAAGGCAATGGATGACAGACCCAAAACAACATCACACTGAAAGGTGAAGAGGGGAAACCATTCCCTGTAAGATCAGGAACAAGGGCTGGGGTTGTGGCTCAGTGATAGACTGCTTGCCTAGCATGTGCCAGGCCCTGGGTTCGATCCTCAGCACCACATAAAGATAAATAAATAAAATAAAGATATTGTGTCTAACTACAACTAAAAAATATTTTTAAAAAACATCAGGAACAAGACAAAACTCTTGTTCAATACACTATTAGAAGTACTGGCCATACATTTGCAAGTAAATGGATGAAGCTGGAGAATTTCATGTTAAGTGACATAAGCCAATCCCCCAAAACCAAAGGGTAAATGTTTTCTCTGATATGTGGATGCTGATCCATAAAGGTGAGCGGGCAGGGGGGGTATAGGAAGAACTGAGGAACTTTGGATTGGGCAGAGGACAGTGATGGGATGGGAAGGGGCATGGGGTAGGAAAGATAGTAGAATGAGATGGATATCATTATCCTAGGTACATGTACAAGTGCACGAATGGTGTACTGCACAAATGGTGTGATTCTACTTCGTGGACAACCATAGAAATGCAATGCTGTGCTTCATTTGTGTACAATGAATCAAAATGCATTCTGCTGTCATGTATAACTAGTTAGAAGGAGGTCTAATTACCCATGTCTGCAGATGACATGATTTTATATACATAAGCCTCTCTCATTACAAACATCTGAGCTGCAGGCAGCCCCTGATTTCCATGTCTGCTGGCTTCTAGAGGCTCCCATCAAGCTAACTGCACATGGAGGTAAAGGGAGCAGGCTCTCAAAAGAAGGAAAGTGATGACACCTGTGTTGCTAAATCCTCACAATTTAACCACAAAATACAGAGCTCAGAAGATGTGTGGCTCTTTGAACATGATGACAAGGAGATACTGTTGCAAGGTGTAAAGCTTTTAAGAATATGAAAATGGGCTTATGCTAAAACCAAACACTCGGGTCAACTCTAAAACTTCAGAGCTTTCAGGATCAAGTCCATGTTCTAAGACCTTTACTTACTAAAATCTTCTTATTTTAAAATTTATTTTGTAAACTGTGGAAAAAACATATACATTCAGGATTAATTCTACTGACGTGACAAAATATTGTCCCAATTTCTAGTATGTTTCAAATTGCTCCCTCAATCAACTTTTCCTTAGTAATAACAATAGTGATACTATCCTTATATTAGGAGGATAAGGACAAGTAAACCAGACCCAACTACAAAAACATCCTAGCACACTCATCACTCACTCACATAGGCTGAATAATACCAATCATCACATTCAACCCCACGCTAAATATGTTTAATCTAATTACTTATATTATGCTTTAAGCAATATATTCATGTTATTCCATTACAATAAAAAACCCACCACCCTCTCACTCTCCAATATATGAAATAAATTTCCATAATTCTTATTGTACTTATATCCCTAGGTGGACTTCCTCTATTAGCTGGGTTCGCCTCAAAATGAGTTATTATTAAGGAACTTTTATCAAATAATAACTTTATTATACCCATAAAGAGCAATAACAGCTCTGCTAAACCTATAGTTCTACATATAATTTACTTACTCAACATTCCTAATATTATTTCCACCCTCCAATAATATTAAAATAAAATGACAATTCGAAAGTACAAAAACAACCCCCTTTATACCCATCCTATAATTCTATCTACCCTCTCCCTCCCCCTTACATCCCTATCATCAATCTTAAGCTAGCAATTTAGGTTAAACTTAGAACAAAAGCCTTCAAAGCTCTAAGTATACTTAATTCCTGCAGTAAGGACTGCAAGACTTTATCTTATATCAACTGAGTGCAAATCAATTACTTTTATTAAGCTAAGCCCTTCAGTAACCCATTTCTCTAGACTGATGGGATTTTAACCCATAAAAATCTACTTAATAGCTAAATGTCTAACTCAACTGGCTTCAGAAAAAAAAAAAAAAGGTGGGAGAAGCCCCAGCTGCTCCTCTGAATTTGCAATTCAATATGATAATTCATCTCAGGACTTGGTAAAAAGAGGGCTCAACTTCTGACTTAGATTTTTTTTCCTTTTTTTTTTTTTAAAGAGAGAGTGAGAGAGGGAGAGAATTTTCAATATTTATTTTCTAGTTCCCGGCGGACACAACATCTTTGTTGGTATGTGGTGCTGAGGATTGAACCCTGGCCGCACGCATGCGAGGCGAGCGCGCTACCGCTTGAGCCACATCCCCAGCCCTTTTCTTTCCTCTTCATCGGTCTTTATTCAGCAGTACATATGCACCAAATTCCATTTTAGAAGTTTCCATATCATTTTCATTGAAAACAAGTAACATTTAAACACAGCAAGGTATTCTATCACAACTGAAACTTTTTTCTTCTTCTTCTTTACAGGACTCAACAAAATCTAAAGATGAATTATGCTGTAGATTTACCTCATGCAAAGGTCTTTATGTTATCTCTGAAAATGAAAAGAATGGCCTTTTAAGCACATTGTTTTTTTACTATTATGGTAACTTGTGTACTGCAACAGTCTATTTTGAGGGAAATTTATGATTTTTTTACATGCAAAAATCTATCTACACAAATTAGTTTTGATGCTATGAAAAGCTTTTCATAGCATCAAACAATTCATCTGGTGCAAATGCACAGGGAAACCTTCCTGAAAAGTTTTCTGACTTGAAAAGCAACTAACTAAAAGAGCCATACTAGGTAAAGTAAATAAAAATGGGTGGGGGGATGACAAAACAAAAAAATGGGGGTGGGGGTTTTGGGGGAGAGAGGAAATAGAAAACACAGGCTGCAGGGCTGGGGATGTGGCTCAAGCGGTAGCGCGCTCACCTGGCATGCGTGCGACCCGGGTTCGATCCTCAGCACCACATACCAACAAAGATGTTGTGTCCGCCGAGAACTAAAAAATAAATATTAAAAAAAAAAAGAAAAAGAAAACACAGGCTGCAGAATAAACCAATGTCTGCTGCTAAACCAGTCTTTGTATTCATGTCCAGTGTACATTAACACTTATGATCTCACTGTGATGATTTGCTATGATTGTTATCAGCCCCCTGAAGGCAAATCAAGCTTGCATGCATTCACATACAACAGCACAACCACACTCTCATACACAGTCACTCCAGGACTAGGAATCTGCTTCATGAGTGAAGAGCCCTAGATTTGAAAGATGAAACTGGCTCTCTATCACCGAGCCAGACATTCATTCAACATTGTCCATTCACACATTGCTTTATAGCAAAGCCTGGGCTCATTTTCCTTGACTTATATGGGCACTCTATTCTCTTTTATGCTTCCAAGGCTTGAAGATGACAGTATTTCACTTTCCCCTCAATTGATATAGAGTAAGTCAATGTTCCTTCTCAGGCACTGAAGATCTGTGACCCGTAGCCCTTTTTACTTTGAACAACCTAAATAAGCATCCATGTAAAGTTTTCATTACATTTTGCCACTATATATATATATATAGTGGCAAAATGTAATGCCATTATATATATATATATATATATATATATATATATATATATATATATATATATATATATAATCTGAGTGCTGCATTGTACCTAACTTCCACAATATCTTTCTAAAACTGGAACCCTTCTGTTGGTACATTGGCTAATGAATTGAAACCAAATGTTCCACCTTGAATTGCCTCTGGAACAAGACTAGGATCTTTATCAATATCATCTGAAGAGAAGAATTGATCAATGATCTCATAGGCCAATTTGTAGGTGTCTTCATTTTCATGATTTTGAAGTTTTTCAATTTTCTCCAGTCCTCCACATTTTTCTTTAAGATTGGCTATGGTTTCTGCCTCATCTTCAGCCATTTTTAATATATTACTTAATCCATCGAGTACTACTTGCACAACCTGTACATCTTTTCCAGTCAGTAAGTTGCAAAAGGGTGGGATAACATTTTGTTGAATAAGGTAGGCCACTTGATCTTTCCTTCCACTAATTGTTAAGTTACTTATGGCCCAAGCAGCTTCTTTCTGAGTGCCAAAATCCCCCTTATCCAAAAGGTATATTATCATTGGTACAAGATTTGCATCAATTACTGCCTGTACCTGCTGTTGATTTCCTGCAGCGATGTTAGAGAGGAACCAAACTGCTTATTTATTAATTTTCTCTTTGGGATGTGTTAGGAGTGCTGGGAAGTGTGAGAGGGCATCACAGTTCAAAACTATTTGTGTTTGTTCATCAGTTCCAGTAACAATGTTGCCCACTGCTCTAAGTGCAACTGTCTGAACTTTAACTTCCTGGTGGCTGCCACAGTCTGGCTGGGCATAAATCATGAGCCACTAAAGCAGGAACAAACTTTATTTTTGAACTCCACCAGCACGCTCCACACACACTCCTGGGAACTCCTCCCTAACACTACGTGGCTTGTCCAGGAACCAGCAGCCGGAAATATCCTCTGGAAATCCCTCCTCCTGCACATCCCCAACCAATGGGAACTCTCCGGGAATCCCCAGGAGAACTCCAAAGTAGCGTGAGAACTGCAAAGTAGCAGCCTAGGTGGATAGTAATGCCTCGCCTGTCAATCAATACTATTGGCAAAATGCCAGGGGCCATTCCGACTCAGCTGTGGCTCTCAGCATTAAACTCCTCTGTTTAATTAAAAAACAAGCAATGTGGCTTAGGGACCGTGCCTGTTAGGTTGTCCAATACAATATATGGTCCTTACCCGTCATCGGATGAGCTGACCTCTAGGCGTCAGCCTCCTGTCTTAGGTTGGTACCACAGCAATTGGATCATACTCATCACTGACTACCAGTCCAGCATATAGCCATACTTGTGGATAGGCCTTTGCACCAGTGGGGGGGTGAGGTTCTTTGCCTCACCTCTGTTGCCCCCCAAATTTGGTCTTGGTGCCAGTGGGGGGTGAGGTTCTTTGCCTCACCTCTGTTGGCCCCAAATTTTAGACCATCACTAGCAGAAGGGAGGAGGATATAATAAATGCCACGACACTAAGCCAATTGATGGCTCCTTTGAAAAATTGTACCACCGGTGACACCATCAGCAAAGATACTCCAGCATTACCACAATTCGCTGCACCAACAGATAGTTCACAATATATTCAAGTGATTCACAGAGTCCAGGCAAGTTCTGTAAGCAGTTCAAAGTGGAGGAATCTATCAATATGTCCATTTCCTCCCAAAGTTAACCAACTCCTTGATTGAACATTACTTGTTGAGTTATCATTCATTGATGCATCAGTTTATACAGTTTACTGTGATAGTTATCAAAGAAGCTGTAGTTTGGTTTTATCTTTGTCTTCACCAGCACTGGGATGAAGATAGGAATTCTGGCAATGATGGCTAAAAAAAAAATTATGTAACATTCTAACAGATACTAAGAAAAAAATTTTCTGAAAAATTTACATTATCCTGAACAGAATTATTAAATATAATGAAAAGGAAAGGTGAAAGTAAACAAACAGATCTGTAAAGCTCCTTACTTGTTCACATATTAAAACAATCCTCAACAGCTGTTTACCCAATTTAAATTAAACCATTTAAATCATGTGAATAAAAAAATTCGGATCCATTTTTTCATGAGCACTCCTCATATATGAATATATGAACATACGCACATACAGACATACAACACAAACAGAAGTGTGCACACATAACATATACAACACATAACATAATAGTAAAGGCCTTGTAGTTTTTCACAGGTGAAATCTCCATTGCAATGTTTAAAAACTCCTCAGTCAAAAAATAAAACTGATCAGAAAAACATTAACCTAGGTCTATATGAGCTCAAAAAATAAAATAGAACTTTATGATGTGGGAAAAGGCAATAATAAAATAGATATTGACAAAAGCATCCTTGTTAATCACTGTTGCAAATTAAGAATAGCCAAGCCGGAGCTCTGGATATCAGCGGTTATGGATTTGAGTCAAATCATCTTCTTTTTGGTCTTTAGAAATCACTTTGGTTAGTCTCTCTGGAATCCAAATCGGCTACTGTTCTCCCTGTGGAAACACACAAACAGAACTCCAACTCCAGACAATCACTGGGTCAGGACCTTTCCATTGTCATGTTAGAATATCCTTCCAAAGTACCTTAGGCTTATGTACATTTTTTGGATACATATGTCTTTCCGCAGCACTAAGCCCTGATGAATCCAAATTTTAAAAGTTTAGAGTAAAAAGGGTTATTTTAAGTTTATCTTTGGGGGATTTATACCCCTTTCAAATTCCCTCTTTTTGCTTTAATAAGTACATTTTAATAGTTTGATGAGCTCTTTCAACTATGCCTTGTCCCTGTGGATTGTATGGGATTCCTATTTGACACCTAAGCTGGTACAGGAGTAACAGCATTTAGTCTATTGATTCAAGGTGAACTAGGTCAAACCAAAGTCTTGCTAGGGGATGATCAAATTTATAATGTAATTGTAACTGCACATGTGTTCATAATGATTTTCTTTGTGCTTATCCCTGTTATGATTGGTAGGTTCAGAAACTGACTAGTTCCCCTTATCACTGTAGCCATGATATAGCATTTCCTCAAATAAATAGCATAAGCCTCTGACTCCTACCTCCATCATTTCTTCTCCTTCTGGCCTCCTCTATAGTTGAAGCAGGTACAGAAACTGATTGAGCAGTATATCCCCTACTAGCTGGGAACCTTGCACATGCAGGAGCCTCTGTAGATCTCACTATTTCTCACTCCACTGGGCAGGTGTTTCATCCATCCTAGAGGCAATTAATCATATTACTACCATTATGAGCATAAAACTCCCTCTGTATCACAATTCCAGACTCCACTATTTGTATGAGCAGTAATAATTACAGCCGTGCTACTTTCCCATCCCTCCCAGTTCCTTCAGTAGGAATGTCCATTTCCTCACAGATCCAAACCTAAATACAATGTTTTTCAACCCCGCCAGAGGGGGAACCTATGCTTTATCAACACCTATTTTGAATCTTTGGACCTCCAGAAGTATATACATTCTGATTCTATTCTTTTGTATATATGGGAATAGTTTGAGGTATAACATCCATTCGCTTTTTAGGATTCATCATATGAGCACACCATGTATTTACCCTAGGAATGGCTGTGGACACCTGAGCATACTTCACATCAGCAACCATAATTACAGCTATTCCAACCAGAGTTTTCATCTGACTGGCAACTTTACACAGTGGCAATATTAAAGGGCCCTGGGCTTTGTTTGCCTACTTACTATAGGAGGCCGCACAGGAATTGTTCTAGCTGACTCAGCACTAGACATTGCATTACATGCTACATATTATGTAGTAGCTCATTTTCACTATGTCCTACCCATGGGGCTGTGTTTGCAATAATGGGACGATGTATTCACTGATTCCCTCTGTTCTCTGGTTATACTCTAGATGCTACATGAGCTAAAATTCACTTCACTGTTATATTGTAGGAGTGAATTTAACTTTCTTCCCACAACATTTCCTAGGATGATCAGGCATACCACGATGATACTCTGACTACACAGATACACATACAACACAAAATACTATATCCTCGATAGGCTCATTTCTCTTACAGCTGTAATAATTATAATTGTTATAATGTGAGAGGCATCACATCAAAATGAGAAGTCCTAACTGTAGACTGACAACAACTAACTGGGAGTGACTACATGGATCCCTCACCTTACCACACCACACATCATCTCACTCCAGCCAGAATGGCAGCTATTATGAGGAAAAGCAACAACAAGTGTTGGAAAGGATGTGGGGAAAAGGCACATTCATACATTGCTTGTGGGACTGCAAATTGGTGCAGCCAATTTGGAAAGCAGTATGGAGATTCCTTGGAAAGCTGGGAATGGAACCACCATTTGACCCAGCTATTTCTCTTCCCGGATTATACCCAAAGGACTTAAAAACAGCATACTACAGAGACACAGCCACATCAATATTTATAGCAGCACAATTCACAATAGCTAAACTGTGGATCCAACCTAGATGTCCCTCAGTGGATGAATGGATAAAAAAAAATATGGCATTTATACACAATGGAATATTATGCAGCACTAAAACAGAACAAAATCATGGCATTTGCAGGTAAATGGATGGTGTTGGAGAAGAAATGCTATGGGGTGTTAGCCAATCCCCAAAAAACAAATGCTGAATGTTTTCTCTGATATAAGGGATGTGGCTCATAGTGGGGTAGGGAGGGAGAGCATGGGAAGATTAGATTAATTCTAGAAAGGGAAGATGGGTGGGAGGGCAAGTTGGGGAAGGGGGACTAACAAGGATGGTGGAATGTGATGGTCATTCTTACACAAAATACATGATGAAGATTTGAATTTGGGGCCAACATACCTTATATACAAACAGAGATATGAAAAATTTCAGTATATATGTGTATTAAGAATTAAATGCAAAAAAGAATATATGTATAATGGCATAAGTTGGCATGAATATACTGTTTGTACAGAGATACATAAAAATAGTGCTCTATGTGTAATAAGGATTTTCATGAAAAAATAAATAAAATTTTTAAAAAAGGAAGAAAAGAAAGAATCCAATCATCTATGACTAAGTTTCAAGCCAGCCCACAACCATTATGACTTTATTTTATAAGATATTAGTAAAAATATTATGTAACTTTGTCAACGTTAATGTATAGGTCAGAATCTTTTATATCCTCATGGCATACCCATTTGAACTAGGATTTCAAGATGCTACATCACCTATTTTAGAAGAACTATTAAACTCTCATGACCACACACTTATAACCATATTTTTGATGAGCTCCTTAGTTCTCTATATTATCTCACCTCTACTTACCACAAAACTCACTCACACAGGCACCATGGGTACTCAAGAAGTGGGGACCATCTGAACTATTCTACCCACTATTATCCTCATCCTAATTGCACTTCCCTTGCATGAGCTCTCTCTCGTCCAGCGAGGAGGTCCACGGAACAGGGCAGAGGAGAGTGTGGCTACAGAGTCCCTAATCAAGAACTCCGGAGACCAAGCAGGAAGCAGATCTGATTTTATTTTGCAGTTGCCATCTATATATACTCAGGCAGCAGCTAAGCAGGTTACAGGCAGCCACCAATGCAATTTCTGCTAACTGTGCTTGAGGCGAGGAGCTGGTCGTGGAGCAAGCCCAGGGACTGCAACACATGGCCTCATGCCCAGGGCTGTGCCTATGGGGTTAGCCACCTGCCACTCACACGCCTAGCACGAGAGGAGTGGCCTGCCACTCAGATGCCCTTAACATATGCCATATATGCAGTATTCCATGCACTTGTCCCCATATTCCCTTATTGCAAATGTTTTATATAATAGATGAAATTAATGACCCTTAATTAATGAAAAACAACAGTCCACCAATGATATTGAAGCTATGAATATACTGATTATGAAGACTTAAATTTTGATTCCCATATGGTTCCCACCCCTGACTTAAAACCTGGAGAATTACAACTTCTAGAATTTGATAATTGAGTAGTTTTACCGATAGAATTACCAGTTCACATGTTAATTTCACCAAGATGTTCTTCACTCTTGAGAAGTCCCATCCCTCGGACTAAACACAGATACGATTCCAGGTGGACTTACCCAAGCTTCCCTAATATCAACATGACCAGGATTACATTACAGACAAGACTTGGAGGTCTGTGGGTCTTATGTCAGCTTCATGCCAATTGTCCTTGAATTAGTTCCACTGAATCACATTGAAAACTGATTTTCATCGATATTATAAATTCATTATGAAGATAACTACAGCATTAACCTTTTAAGTTAAAAATTAGAAGCTTAAATCTCCTCATAATGAAATGCCCCAATTAGATACATCAATATGATTTATTAAAATTTTTCAATAATTTTCACCCTATTTATCTTATCTCAACCTAAAATATCAAACCATTCACACCACTCTAAGCCCTCACCAAAAGATATGAAACTCATTGTACATAAGACCTCTTGAGGAAAAAAAAAGGAATGAAATTTGCCTACTTCATTACCCCTACAATAACAGGATTACCTACTGTTATCCTCATTATCTCACTCCCCACTATTCTAATGATCCACCTATTCGACTTATCAATAATCGACGAGTCTCATTAAAACAATGATTAATTCAGCTCATACTAAAACAAATAATGATAATACATAATCCAAAGGGACGTACTCATTAATTATGTTTACTGGACTTACTGAGACTATTACCTCACTCTCTTACACCCACCACCCAACTCTCAATACATCTAGGAATAGCAGTTCCCCTATGAGCCCGTGCACACATTAGGGATGGGAGATTAGATTGGATCCTATGCTGGCTTGGGACCTGCTTTCTAAACTGCTCTACTCCAGGTCCCGTAAGAGGCCTCTGCGGTAGGTGCTGGTCCCTGCCAACCCAGTCTAGAAGGATGGAGACAGCAAGTGAGGGGTTGACTGGTGGAGCAAGGCTCATACCCCAGCCTCTCCCAGGGCCCCGGCCCACCAAGCCTTGGTGCTCCCTGCCCCATGCACCTGCTCTTGGTAATGCCACAGCCCACCAATCCATGCGGCTACTCATGGCTGACTCACCAAAAAGATGCCTGGTTAGATTTTGTAAGTTGTTATTGGGGTTGTTTGGTTTGTTTGTTTGTTTGTTTTTGTGTGTGTATGGTGCTAGGAATCAAACCCAGGGCCTTATGCATGCGAGGCAAGCACTCTACCAACTGAATTATATCCCCAGTTCCATCCATTAAGAAGGATGAAATGTCATTTGCAGGAAAGTGAATGGAACTATGTGGGAGGTCACCCTGAATGATTCATGTTCTGGAACCTGGAGCGGAGAGACTTTGACCATTACTATATCTCATAGGGACCTGGACACTGCACCGGTCATGGAAGTTGAGGACACATCTTCAGATGTAGGCATGTCGCCCTGCAGCCCCTTGGGTCAAATTACACCCACCTGTTCTTTGTAACCTTCCTGACCTTTTTTGAATGGAACTTTCTAAGAATGAGGGTCATCAAAATAAATGCCCAATTCCGAACGTGCTCTCTATCTCGCCAGCCTCTCTTGACTTTTCCTCACTCTCCCACTTGGGGAGCTTGAGGCTAAGAGCTGAGGAGCCATCCTGAAGCTTGTTTAATGGTAAAGTGTGTATCTGTGTTTCATTTAGAAATTCACACAAGGGATCTTAAGTTCAGCTGCCCCTGCAGATCAGGGGCTGCAGAACTGCACATCATCATGTCAAACGAAGTCACACTCAGAAAGACAAGTGTTGATGTTCTCTCATGTAGACTCTGGGCATGGGGGAAGACAACAGGAAAGTAGTAGGGGGACCTTCAGGGAAGTGGAAGAGGACCACGGTTACAGTGAAAGGGTTACAGAAGATAATAGGGAAGGAGGATGTGATCAAAGCATGTTATATGCATATGTGGAAATCTCATAGTGAATCTCATTATTTGACATAATTAATATTCACTAATGATTACAAATATTGTAAATACAACATTTGGAAACTATTTCTAATAATTGAATACCTATTTTAATGTTTCTTTCACAAAATATTATCTATAAGACTTCCTTAGTAACTATTCCTAGATTATTCAAAACTTATAATCATTCATGAGATTTTGTTTTTCAAATTATTTAACCAACTAAGAGAATAAATCTTAGACCATGGTAATCATGTCTATAGCAGATATTTTTTCCATCACTGGGCTAGAGTGCTTGGATAGAATGCATAAGGCTTCACATTCTATTACCAGCACTACAAAACATTAAAAAAATTACAACTAGAAATACTGAGAAAACTAATAATACATAATTTTATTATAGAAAAGGTCAATCAAAAATCCATATAACTCCCACCCCTAAAATTAAATTGACTCTTCACTAGAACAAAATTTTAAACCACGCTCATCTCCTATCTTGGTGTTCTTCCCCTCATTTTTGAATTTGAAAAATACTTATGGTTACACCTAAAAGACTGTTGCATAGATTAATGTAGTATGATGTATTTTAATCTTCTTTTTTAAATGCATTTTTATAGGGGAAAATGTATCATTGGGATAGCTGTCTTGAATAATAGGTTATATTAGAAAAACCCCACATGGGATAAGATTCTTTAAAGAAAATTCAAACAAACAATCTTCATTTGCAGAAATGCAATGAGATTTTACAGAAAACTGTCAACTTAAAAGGCAGTTTCAGGGATGGGAGTGTAGCCCAGTGACAGAGCATGAAGTCCTGGTGCAGTCCTCAACAATCCTCCAAATATAAAAAATATATGATCTTTAATGAGAATAAAATGTTTTCTGATATGATTTTTTATTTGTATTTTGGTGGAAGGTGGGCAAAGGAAAAGATTATTTTTTTTAAGATTTCAGTAACTGGATTCTTTGAGTCCCTCCCACATCTGTGCAGGCATCGCCCTGGGTCCCAAGGCTCCAACACTTTGGCTTCAGTGGTATCCAGGCCAAGTTTATTTACACAAGTGCTGCACCGTCAGGGGCCAGAAGCTCCGGCTACAGCAGAGGGTGAAGTACCCTGTGAAGATCATGGTGATGCCACCAACCCTGCTCTTCCTCACCATGGTGTTGCACCAGATCCAGCCTCTGCACACAGCTCCCAAGAGTCTCCTCAGAGGAAAGATGGAGGTGGTAAGCAGGGTTGGGGGTTACAAATTGTTTAAACCAGTTAAACTTCTTCCGAACAAAGGAACTTGTGAGAGGCTTTGCCCCTGAGGACTGGAGAGCTGAGGCCTATGGACTATTGAATTCCAATACTGAGGCTTCCCCTGCAATACCCCTAGTCCAAGAGAACCAGGATAGAGCTCTGGAAACCACTCCAACCCCATGAAGCTGGGAAGGATCTTTCTGTCAGCAGCACCAATATGACTGACTGAGAAAATCACTTTTTAGAAAAGAGATGCATGCAGAGACTGTGGCACCCACTGCACAGTTCTGGGGCTGACAGCCAGAGCTCAAGTCTTAATCTCCACTAATAACTTCACATCAGGGACTTGCTGAAGACTGCAGAATGGTGCTTTCTCTTCTTTGAAGAAATTTCACAGTCAGAGAAGCAAGACTTTGATTCATAGTCAGAGAAGCAAGACTCACTGTAAGCTGTCTCCTGTGGGGGTAACAGATTTGAAAGAGGTGGTGTCCTTACTCATAGGATTACAGCAGCTTCATAATCCTGCTCAGGACATCCATTGCCATGTCTATGTGACAGGCCATGACTTGGAGGATGAAGACCACCACATCCTGGGCTTTATTGAAAACCCAGAGCCCATGGAGGGAAAGGCCAAATGTGAGAAGGTCTGGGGTGATGGGTGAGCATATGGGGATAGGACGGGGCTGGACATGCAAAGCACATCTTCCAGAAACATGGGCAGGGCAGAAACAATGAGAAGCACAGCTGTCATTCTCTGCATGCATTCTGGGGACACTCTCAAGGACTGGGTTTGTGTGTGGATCTCTGAGGAAGGCAGTGGAAAGCATTTTGTTCCTGGAAGGAACATGGATAGTTGGCAACTTTTACTCTGCTTGCACATGCAGGGCCACTTCTGGTGACTGAGGAGACAACTGGCCAATTTTCACCATCTGGGAGAGCACTACAGCTGGAAATGCCTGAAATGTCATCTCCAGGCCAGCAGCTCCTGGTGGCCCCTCAGTCAGCGAAACCCACTGAGCTCCCCCTTATACCTATTCCCATGCCAGAGCTGCTCTTGCTCTCTCCTGGCATTTATTTTTTCATTCTTTTTATTGTATTATTTACTTATATTATTTTTAATACTATCTTTTTTAAATTAAATGTCTATTCGTTAAAGATTCAGTTTATTGGCATGAAGTACATTCTCAGAACACTGCACCTATCACCACTATGTAGTTCCAGAACATTTTCCTGAATCTGGTACCCATAACCACTCCCATCTCCCCTCCAACAACCCCTCATCATTCTAGCCCTGGGATATGCCTAGTCTGTGTTGGGAGTCACCCCGGCTCCAAAGACTAACTTCCCCATCCCCTAAGAACAGCTGTCCAATGGTGAGCTCTGCTGGCTCACATGACCCTTACCCACCAATCAGACTAGCCCTGCTGGCTCACATGATCCTTTCCCACCAATCAGAAAGGACCCCAGTCAACTGTCAAACTGTTCAACCATTAAACTGTCATAATTGTCAAACCACCCCCAGCTCTATAAACATGCAGAGCTGTTCCTCAATAAATGGGCATTTTCTCTGATGATGAGCCCTGATGGTTCTTTCAGTCTGCATTTTTCAAATCAGTGTAGTCTCTTTTCTTTTTGGTCACATAATGTTGGAAGAGACTGATGAAGTTTATTTAGCAGGGTAAATGCCATACAGGTCTATGTTTATTGGCTTCTTATTTTCTGTTGCTGGGTGTTGAACCCAGGGGTACTCTTTACCACTGAGCTATATCCCTGGTCCTTTTCCTTTTGAATTTTAGAAAGGGTGTTGTTCAATTGCAGAGGATCTAGGGCTGCCCACAAACCTATAACCATCTTGCTGAAACCAAGATTATTTTGAAATAGAAAAAAAATCCTCTCTATTCAATGCATGGAGAACAGATAAATCAGGTGTGTTACAGTTATACCATGGAATATGATACAACAGTGAAAAATAGTAATGTCCAGCTCCATGTCATTGAGCAGTTAAATCTCAACAACAGTGCTGAACTAAAGAGCACACAGAGAAATCATTTGTGATAACAGCAACAAGAAGCCAAGCAAAAATAATAAAGCACTAAGAAACATGTTCTTAGCATAGACTGTAAAGAATAGTGAGGACAAGAGTGGACAAATCTCCAGCTAGTGACAACCTCTATGTGGGAGAAGAAAGAGGTTAGAGAAAGCCCAAGGAAGGCGTCCAGGGCACCTGGCCTCATGGCCCTCTCAAGTGGAGCAGTGGGTCCACAGGGGCTCATTCTTGTCCTCTTTAAACAGGCAGCAAGTGTACTCTTCATGTGCATTGGTTTTATGAAGTGTGAGAAAATCTTTGATTTCTGGGAGGTGAGAGAGGCAGAGGGAGATAGATGGAGAGAGACAGAGAGACAGAGAAAGAGATAAGAGTTTGTGCATGCATGTGTGTGTGTGTGTGTGTGTGTGTGATGGTGGACCCCAAGGCCTCCTGCATGCTAACATATTCTCTGTCCCTGAGCTCCACCCCAGGCCTCTGACGTGTGTTTTGAAGTGGTTGTCAACTTTGTACCCTACTTTAATTGTAAAACAATGGTCTATATTAGCACCAATGAACAGCTGCACATTACTTAACTGAGCAGTTACCAATCTTTTAATAAATGACCAAAGTAGCATTTTTTCAGTTTGGAAGCCAAAGTCAACATTTCACACAAGGCACCAACTCATGTGAGGCTCATCTGGCCACACCATCACCCCCAGGCCTTTTATATGTGCACAGTTAATAAGTAAGTCGACTGCATAACAGTGGTACCTTCCACAATTAAAAATAACAAAAAACGTAAGGTCTCCACACCACAATGAGCATTGCCAATGATTTGGAGCCCTTGCTTTAGAATCAGCACCAGTCACCATAGAACACACACACCAAAGTTTCTACATTAAAAAGGAAAACAAAGCCTTTCAGAAATTAATGTCTCCTGTGGGGACAAGTGCATGGAGTACTGCATACATGGAATATGTTAAGGGCGTCTGAGTGGCAGGCCACACCCCTCATGCTAGGCGTGTGAGTGGCAGGCCACTTACCCCATAGGCACAGCCCAGGACACGAGGCCATGTGTTGCAGTCCCTGCACTTGCTCCACAGCCCGCTCCTCACCTCAAGCACAGTTAGCAGAAATTGCATTGGTGGCTGCCTCTAATCTGCTTAGCTGCTGCCTGAGTATATATACATGGTAACTGCACAATAAAATTAGACCTGCTTCCTGCCTGGTCTCCAGAGGTCTTGATTAGGGACTCTGCAGACACACTCTCCTCTGCCTTGTTCTGTGGACCTCCTTGCTGGACTTGAGAGAGCCCACGCAACCTCGGGCTGGGTCATGGCTCAGCGGTAGGGCGGTTGCCTAGCATGTGCAAGGTTCTGGGTTTGTTCCTCAGCACCACATACAAATAAATTTATAAAATAAAGGTATTGTGTCCAACTACAACTTAAAAAACATTAAAAGAAAAGAAATTAATATCTAATGATTAAGAAATCCCAGCAGAGTACAAAGGTAAGGAATTTTCCTGAATCTCATAAAGGGTGACTAGGAAAACCCATTGTTGAGCTAACAAGACCCTTAAAGTTGGAAGACCGAAAACTGTCCCTGAAGAGCAAGAACAACAAAAGGACACCAACTCAATCCACTGCCCCTCAGCACTGTACTGTCTGTGCTGGCCAGAGCACTTAGGCCAGAAGGAGAATGACAGGAGGAATGCAGACCCCAAAGGAAGAAGAAGGCTCTATTAGCAGACAAGATGACCTTACATACAGAAAATCCCAAAAAACCCACCAAAACACTACCAAAGCTAGCACCTGACATCAGCCAAGTTGCAGAGGACCCATTCAACACACAGAAATCAATGGTCTTTTCCATATACCAACAATGAACAGTCTGAATGGAAATTTAAAAGGAATCCCATTTGCACCAGACTTAAAAAGAATAAAACACCTAGGAATAAATTTAACCGAGCAGGTGACAAACTTCTGGAAATGACAAAACATGGCTGAGACAAAATGAGGAAAGTTTTTTCTAACACAAGTGTTGAGTCCTACAGATTACCTGAACTCTGTTCAGGAATTCAATGGGGGATAAGTGGGAACAATGGTCACAATGTCATAATGCTGGACAAGGACTGATGACATTAATTGACTTGCTGTTTTCCCTATCATAAATGTAGGAAGATATACTGGACAGGAAAAATAACAATTTGAGAATATTGGGGATTCCCAGACCAAGACTACCCCCAAGGTTTCAGGCCCCACCTGTTAGGAAACTGAACTAGGCCACTGATCCCTATCTAGACTCAAATCAAGTAAGACATATGATTTAGACCCTCAGCTCTATCAGATGCTAAACAAAGCTTCCCCCCTTCTCAATGTCTAAACCCCCATGTAGGAAAAGACTGCTGGCACTGCTTACCCCTGAAGGCTCCCCAATTCCTGGCCACATCAGCACCCCTAATGAAATTGACCAGCAAAGGCTCTCTCCCAAACTCTTCTTTAAGAAGAACTATTCTGCATGGAGTGGTATTTCTGTCTTCATAATTTGAATACTTTAGCTACCTAATAATTGTCTCAACAATTACCAAATACATATTATCAATATTGACATTTTCAGTTTATGGTCATGCTGAAGTTGAATTTATTGTAGATATTTTAATCACTAATTTTTGCTTTAGCTTTTGTTTTAATTTCAGGAGTTTTGCTATATTTTCAGTTGTAGTTTTTTTGGTTAGCCTTTATTGATGTTTTTGATATTTTAAAGACTATTTTAGCAATAATCAGAAAATGAAATTTTTAAAAATATTCATAGTATATGTACATGTTTTTTTAAGCCAGCCTTATAACCAGTTACCTTGCTAAATTCATGTCTAAATTATAATACTTTGTTCACTTTTTGGACTTTCTATGTTTTAGTTTTTACTTTATCATTGATAGCCTGTGTACACATAGAAATCACTATTACTTTATCCATTATAATCTTCATACCTTTTTTTTCCTTCATTGCACCAGCTAGGATCTCCAGAAGTAGATAGTAGACACTTTTGCATTTTTTTCAAATCTAAAGGAAAATGAATCATTTTATCATTAGTATGAGATGAGGTAAATTTTAGATAATGTCTATCACATTTAAAAAGTTCCTTCAAATCCTAGTTTTCTGAGGTTTATTATCATAGAGTTGTTGAATTTCATTAAATATTTGTTCTGCAACGCTAAGAATGATTCTTCTCATTCTGTTACTGAGATTGAATTCTGAGCATTAATTTTTAAAATTTCCTTAAATCGTGGTGAAATGCATATAACATTAAATTTTGCCACTTATCCATTATTTTTATACAATTCAGTGCTGTTAATGACATTCATATTGTTGTGGATCAACCACTCCCATCCATGTCCAGAACTCTTTTCATCTTGCAAAGCCAAAACCTATCACCTATTAAACAACAATTCGCCATCTCCATCCCACTTCCCAGCCCCTGGAGATAACCATTCTATTTTCTGTCTTCATAATTTGAATACTTTAGCTACCTAATATAAGGAGAATCATACACTTTTTTGTCTTTTTATGATATGTCATTTAGCATAATATCCTCAAATTTTGTCTATGTGCATTTATTTTTGTGCCACTGGAATTGGACACAGGGGCCCTCTACCACTGAGCTACAACCCTAGCCCTTTTTTAAACATTGAGTCAGGGTTTCTTTAACATAGCTGAGGCTGGCCTCCAGCTTTCAACCCCCCTGCCTCTACCACTCAGGTGGCTGGGATTAACAGGCATAAACCACCATGACCAGCTATGTGGTCATATCTCTGGTTGTATATAAAGTATGTTCACACCAATTCATGTCTTCATATATGTACTTTGAATAATGATGACCAACACATTCCACCATCCTTGCTAAGCCCCTGCCCCCTCCCTTCCCCGCCCACCCCACTGCCCTACCTAGATATCTCTCCATACTGTCTTGTATGTTTCCTATTGTATTTTTTTAATTTTCAAATTTAACTGAAGCATAAAATTTCTACATCTCTTTGGGGTACCATGTGATGTTTCAATACTGTTTCCTTTAGTGCAATAACTTTACCAGACATTTTTTCAGATTATAGTGGACTCATAAAATGAACTGAGAATTGTTTCATTTTATTTGTTTTTTTCCATCTTATTTTGTGTAAAAAGTTTATGTAAAAGTTTATGTAAGTTTGATATTATTGGTATTACAGGTAACATATATAAGCCAGTAATTTTCTTTGTAGAAAAACTTTAACTTATGAATTCAACTATTTTAACTACATAAGACTATTGAAATTTTCTATCCCTATGTAAGATTTGGAATTACTGCCTCTTTTTCTATTTCCTGAAATAAATTGAAGGGTATTGGTATTAGTTCTTCTTTAAAGGTCTTGTAGAACTCAGCTGTGTATCTATCTGGTCATGGGCTTTTCTTAGTTGGTAAGCTTCTGATGGTGTCTTCTATTTCATCTCTTGAAATTGATCTGTTTAAATTGTGTATATCTTTCTGCTTCAATCTGGGCAAATTGTATGACTTAAGAAATTTGTCTATGCCTTCAGTGTCTTCTATTTTATTGGAGTATAAGTTTTCAACAGGGCTGGAGCTGGGACTCAGTGGTAGAGAACTCATCTAGCATGTTCGAGGCCCTGGGTTCAATCTTCAGCACCACATAAAAATAGACGAAATAAAAAGCTGTAAGAAAAAAACTTTTCAAAATAATTTCTAATTATTTTCTGTATTTCTGTAGTGTCTGTTGTAATATTGCCCTTTTCATCATGTCTGCTGGTAATTTGAGTTTTCTTTCTCCTTCTCTTTGTTAGTGTAACTAATGGTCTGCCAATTTTCTTTATTTTTTCACTGCTTGTATTTGCCCTTATATCTTCCTTGAGTTCACGCAACATTTTAACATGTATATCCTGAAATCTTTCTCTGTCTTTTTTTCTGCTGTACTTGCCAATGATTCTAATGATGTGTTGCCTTGATTTGTTTGCAGTACTTTCTTCCCTTGTCCTTTCATGTTGCTTGTGTGTCTTCCTTTCCAGCTCTCTGGGTCTGGGGTGTTATTGTTTTCCATGCCTGGGCCAATGGAAGCACATACATGCTGGGAATACAGGCAAGGCTGTACCAAGCAGGGCACACCTGCACCTACCCTGGGAAGACAGTAACCTAGAACTCTGCAGCTCCACCCTGCCCATCCTGGGGAACTATGCAGCAGAAGGCTTATGTGTCACTTCCTCTCTAATCCTTCACTGGACATGTGGGAAATTGAGACCCAGTGTCACGCAGGTACTGGCCCAGAGAATAGGACAAGGATAGACTCCATTGGAAAAGGCAGAGTCCTCACTTTGTAGCTCAGAGATCAGTCATTTCCCATAGCATTTCCTTTGGATAAAGAACTTCTATGATCCTGGGGATACCTGCCTGCCTTTGCCATGTGACAGTATTTTTTTCAGCCTCCCAATAGGTACAAACACAAAGATGCATACACATGGAAATCAGAGAGTAGGTCAGAGAACATGGAGGTCCCAGGAGGTGACACAGAAAAGGAGAAAGAGGCCAAGCATGGTTGTGCATGTCTATAATACCAGCAGCTCAGGAGACTGAGGAAGGAGGATCGCAAGTTCAAAGTTAACCTCAGCAACGCTGTGTCAACCTGCCTCAAAATAAAACAGAAAAACAGGTTGGTGATGTGGCTTGGGGTTAAGTGACCTTGGGATTATTATAATTAAATATAAAATTGAAATACATTGTGTATATTCATAAATGTGTGTCAACTTAATATCAATAGAATTAATACCTAGCACAATGTGTGATGCCTACCATATGAGAAACTGCAAATGAACAAAAAATTGATTCACATAAGGATACACAGGTGCATATGTCATGAGCACATGGATCAGTGCATCTACAGGAAAGCCTAACTCATCCTGCGCTCTCAGGGAGGAAGGCAGCAAAACATATTTTCACTTAGACACTTCTTTATTTTTTCTGCAATTCTTTTGAATTGGTCTCATTTATTTTCTTGTCTCATCAAACATCATCAAATAGCAAAAACCCACCCTAGAGAAGATAGGACAACCAAAGAAACCATTCATAAAACAAATAAAAGGACTCTAATCAAAACAGGCCTATTGTCTCTTCCAAAGACAGGAAATCATGAAGATAAAGAAAGAATAGTTATAATGAGAAAGAACAAGAAATCTAGGAGGAAGAAGTCATTATGGTCTAAAGGAGAAACTCAATAGTTGGTTAAATGGTAGAAATAAACCAGCTTAAGAAAACAACCTGAGATGACTGAGCCAAGGCAATTTTCTAAGTATGGTATACATAAGGCTGCAAAAGAAAGCAAGCAACAAGAAAGTCTTAGATAGGGACGCTTATGCACACCTTGTGGCCCCAGTTACCCAGGAGGGTGAGGCAAGACAGTTACTTGTTTGAGCCGAGGAGTTTGAGACCAACCTGGGCAACACAGCAAGATCCCATCTCTGAACTTACTTACTTAATTAATTAATTAAAAATAGGGGAAAAAGAAGAAATTATATTATCATCTGAATTGGCATTTTAATTTTTGGGGGGTATGTAACATGAAATTAAATAAGCAGATATTGTAGATTTTTCTCTTTCCAAAATTCTTAAGCCATTTTTTCTCTATAAGGGTCTAAACTGATAGTTGAAGCATAGGAAAGTCCTCAATTCCTACCAGAAAAAAAGTTCCTGAGATCTATAAACTGCTGTCTTTTAAGTATAGTAAAAGGCAGTTATTTGGTAAAGTAACTGAAGAGAGAAATAATCCATGTGAAACAAATAGTTCCTAAAACAAAAGAGCTAAGTACAATATAAACCAAAATTTAAATAAAAAGTCACAAAAGTGATGTTATGTCAAAGAATAACAAATGTGTTTAATAAAATTACACAAGTCTGGGGCTGGGGTCATGGCTCAGTGGTGGAGCACTTGCATGTGTGAGGCACTGGGTTGGATTCTCAGCACCACATATAAACAAATAAATAAAGGTCCATCAATAACTAATAAAAATTTTTTTAAAAAATTATACAAATCTGATTTACCCAGTAATGCAAGGATGGTTCAACTTGAGAAAAATAAATGTAATACATAACATTAATAAAATAAAGGGATACCCAGCAAACACACACACACACACACACACACACACACACAACTAGAATTAATAAAGGGGGAAAACATACAATTATTTCTATACAGAAAAAACATTTGACAAATCCAATACCTTTTTATGATAGAAAGACTCAGAAAACCAGGAAATGATTTTACCTAATAAAGGATATTTATAAAAACCTATAGCCAACATCAGATTTAATGGTGAAAGAGTGAAAGCTTTTACCCTTAAACTCAGGACTGAAACAAGGATGATGTTTTCACTACTAGTGTTTAACACTGCACTGAAAGGTCTGCCCATAAATATCAGGTATGAAAAGAAAATGAGAATCCAGGAAGATGGCGGCGGGGAATGAGTGAGCCGCTCTGTGCTCCGCGCCACCGCCGCCGCCGCAGCGTATGTTGCTGCTTCTTAAAAGAAGAAGTAAAGATCATTAAAGGAGATCTGTCGACAATGATTCAGCACCGTGTCAAGAAAAGGGCCTAGATGGAGTGAATCCGCCACGACTTCAGCGCGAGCAGTAAGGCTGCAGCCCCCGAGCTGCCGGGCTCCCTGGGCCCCTTCTCACTCCCCTCTCCGCCTCTCCGCTTCGCTTCTCCCCCGCCATCTCTCCTCCCACGCTCACTCCCTAAATCTAGATCTCAATCTCTTTCCCCCACCCCACCAGCTCTCTCGCATGCCCACTACCTGGCCCGCGCGGGCCCCGAGGCGCTGCCTCCCCTCCCCCAGCCCGCACCCCCTCCATGGGGGTCCCGAAGGCCACAGCTTTGCCGCCACCACCGCCGCCGCTGCAGCCGCCACCGCTGCAGCCACCGCCGCTGCCGCCACCGCTTTCCCCGGAGCACCTTAGAACAGACTCTTAACCGCTGATAAGATGAGTGACAATTTAAAATCTAAATGATCCAACATGGCGGCGGACGCGGAGAGATCAAGTCTCTAACCCCTTCAGCTGCACGGGCATAGGGAGAAGTAAACTGTCAAAATACTGTTCGCTCAGGACCACTAGGCACGGTTGAGCTGAAGTGGACCCCGGGCGAACGGTCTAGCCTTCTCAGAACACACCGAGCCCGAATTGGCTGCATTCTAGCTCAGGTTCGCCTGCTTCATGGACTCAACACTAATGATCCCGCTGAAATAACTAGTCGGCCCGCCTGAACTCAAAGAGGTAAAAGCCAACTGAGCACCACAGCCAGACCCAGGGAATCAGGAGTGACGCAGGACTAGCGGCGCAGAACTCCCAGCTATTGCTATCACCAGTGCTGACAACAGGTCCCTTGCACCAGCTATCAGGGGAGTTGCTGCTACCTGAGGGCAAAGAAATTCACTGGGGGCCCTCAGCCCCAAGCCCTACAAACTTAGGGTCTGAGGGAGGCAAACAGAAAGGGTGTGCCCAGGCACCCATGAAAACAGGGCTCCCAGGAGCAGCAGACCTGGCGTGTAGTCAGTATTGTGGTGAGTGTCACAGGTGAGCGGGGCCTGGCTTGAGGAACCACAAGAGAAGGCCCTAGGCACTCAGGATTAGAGACCCACACAGTCTGGGAAGAAGAGCTGAGGCACAGTGATTGGTTCCCACCTATCAAGAAGAAAAGCCTGGCCCAGTGGGCATAGCTCCACCAACTGGATGAGAAGTTAATCGAGCTATATGACTGCATTTATTATTATTATTTTTTTAATGATTATTATTAGTATTTTTTTTAATTTTATTTTCACTTTTTGTTGTTGATGTAGTTGTTGTTCTTTAACGTTCCTATTAATGGTTTCAATTTTTTAAAATTCTTTTTATTTTATTAGTATTACTATTATTTTTTAAACTTTAATTTCCATTTTTTACTATCATTATAAAATTTTTTCTTTTTTTTTTTTGGTTTTAAATTTTTATTTTTTTTCGTTTCTTCTTTCTTTCTTTTCATTTTTTTTTTCTTTTGTCTTCTCACTTCTTTCAATTTTCCTATTCCACCTTCCTTGAATTCTACCTGCCTACACTCATTCTCTTTAGTGAGTTCTTCCCTCCCCTTCTAATATCTCTCCTCCCCAGTATCACACTAATTGGAGGAGGATCACAGCCACTACCTGCCCTGAAAGGATGATTTTTCAACTATACAAGAGCAATATAATTAAATAGAGGGGGAAAATATCAAAGACACAACAATTTCACCAAGCAGAAAGAAACGCCAGCAGTATGAAACGACAAGGAAAGAAAGGACCACAGGCAATGCAGGTCAACTCAACTTTAGAAGAGGTAATAGCTGCAACAGATGGAATGTCAGATAGAGAGCTCAGGACATAAATGCTTCAGATGATCTGGAGTCTCAAGGAAGACATGAGACAGCAAAATCAGACAATGAAAGATCATATTGACAAACAAATCCAGGAAGTAAAAGATCAATTTCACAGGGAGATAGAGGTAATAAAAAACAAACAAATAGAAATACTAGAGATGCAGGAAACAATAAACCAACTTAAAAACTCAATTGAGAATACTACCAGCAGAGTGGATCACTTAGAAGATAGAACATCAGACAATGAAGACAGAATATTTCAACTTGAAAAGAACATAGATAGCTCAGCAAGTCTACTAAGAAACCATGAGCAGAACATTCAAGAGCTATAGGATAATATCAAAAGACCAAACTTAAGAGTCATTGGGATACAAGAAGGCACAGAGCTCCAAACCAAAGGATTAAGCAATCTATTCAGTGAAATAATACAAGAAAACTTCCCAGACTTGAAGAATGAGACAGAATCCCAAATCCTAGAAGCCTACAGGACGCCGAATGTGCAAAATCATAAGAGATCCACACCTAGACACATTATAATGAAGATGTCCAACATACAGAATAAGGAGAGAATTTTAAAAGCTACAAGGGAAAGGAAGCAGATTACATTTAGGGGTAAACCAATCAGGATAACAGCTGATCTCTCAACACAGACTCTAAAAGCTAGAAGATCCTGGAATAACATATTTCAAACGCTTAAAGAAAATGGATTCCAACCAAGAATCGTGTATCCGGCGAAATTAAGCTTCAGATTAGAAGATGAAATTAAAACCTTCCACGATAAACAAAAGTTAAAAGAATTCGCAGCTAGAAAACAATCTCTTCAAAAAATCCTTGGCAAAACATTACAGGAAGAGGAAATGGAAAATAACATTGATAACCAACAATGGGAGGTAGGACAGTAAAGGGGGGAAAGTAGACAAAGAGGATAACAAATCAGGTTTAGTAACATCAATAAACAAATATGGATAGAAGAACAAACCATATCTCAATAATAACCCTAAATGTTAATGGCTTAAACTCACCAATTAAGAGACACAGGCTAGTTGAATGGATCACAAAACAAGACCCAACAATATGCTGTCTACAGGAGACGCATTTGATAGGAAAAGATGTACATAGACTGAAGGTGAAAGGTTGGGAAAAATCATATCACTCATATGGACCGCGGAAACAAGCAGGAGTGTCCATACTCATATCTAATAAAATAGATTTCAAGCCAAAGCTAATCAAAAGGGATAAAGAAGGACACTTCATACTGCTCAAGGGAACCATACACCAACAAGACATAACAATCATAAATATATATGCCCCAAATAATGGTGCAGCCGTGTTTATCAAGCAAACTCTTCTCAAGTTCAAGAGTCTAATAGACCACCATACAATAATCATGGGAGACTTCAACACACCTCTCTCACCACTGGACAGATCTTCCAAACAAAAGTTAAATAAGGAAACTATAGAACTCAATAACACAATTAACAACCTAGACTTAATTGACATATATAGACTATACCACCCAACATCAAGTTGCTACACTTTTTTCTCAGCAGCACATGGAACCTTCTCAAAAATAGACCATATACTATGTCACAGGGCAACTCTTAGACAATACAAAGAGGTAGAGATAATACCATGCATCTTGTCTGATCATAATGGAATGAAACTGAAAATCAATGATAAAAGAAGAAAGGAAAAATCAAGCATCACCTGGAGAATGAACAATAGGTTGCTGAGTGATCAATGGGTTTTAGAAGACATCAAGGAGGAAATTAAAAAATTCCTAGAGTTAAATGAAAACACAGACACGACATATCGGAATCTATGGGACACATTGAAAGCAGTTCTAAGAGGAAAATTCATTGCTTGGAGTTCATTCCTCAAAAAAAGAAAAAACCAACAAATAAATGATCTCATACTTCATCTCAAAATCCTAGAAAAAGAAGAGCAAAACAACAGCAAAAGAAGTAGAAGGCAAGAAATAATTAAAATCAGAGCTGAAATTAATGAAATTGAAACAAAAGAAACAATTGAAAAAATTGACAAAACTAAAAGCTGGTTCTTTGAAAAAATAAATAAAATTGACAGACCCTTAGCCATGCTAACGAAGAGAAGAAGAGAGAGAACCCAAATTACTAGCATACGGGATGAAAAAGGCAATATCACAACAGACACTTCAGAAATACAGAAGATAATAAGAAAGTACTTTGAATCCTTATACTCCAATAAAATAGAAGATAGTGAAGGCATAGATAAATTCCTTGAGTCTTATGATCTGCCCAGATTGAGCCAGGAGGATATAAACAACCTAAACAGACCAATAACAATAGAGGAAATAGAAGAAACCATCAAAAGACTACCAACTAAGAAAAGCCCAGGACCGGATGGGTATACAGCAGAGTTTTACAAAACCTTTAAAGAGGAACTAATACCAATACTTTTCAAGCTATTTCAGGAAATAGAAAAAGAGGGAGAACTACCAAATTCATTCTACGAGGCCAACATCACCCTGATTCCGAAACCAGACAAAGACACTTCAAAGAAAGAAAACTACAGACCAATATCTCTAATGAACCTTGATGCAAAAATCCTCAATAAAATTCTGGCGAATCGGATTCAAATACATATCAAAAAAATTATACACCATGATCAAGTAGGATTCATCCCTGGTATGCAAGGTTGGTTCAATATACGGAAATCAATAAATGTTATTCACCACATCAATAGACTTAAAAACAAGAACCATATGATCATCTCGATAGATGCAGAAAAAGCTTTCGACAAAGTACAGCATCCCTTTATGTTCAAAACTCTAGAAAAATTAGGGATAACTGGATCATACCTCAACATTGTAAAAGCAATCTATAAGCCACAGGCCAGCATCATTCTGAATGGAGAAAAATTGAAGGCATTCCCTCTAAGATCTGGTACAAGACAGGGATGCCCTCTCTCACCACTTCTGTTCAACATAGTCCTCGAAACACTGGCCAGAGCAATTAGGCAGACGAAAGAAATTAAAGGCATAAAAATAGGAAAAGAAGAACTTAAATTATCACTATTTGCAGATGATATGATTCTATACCTAGCAGACCCAAAAGGGTCCACAAAGAAGCTATTAGAGCTAATAAATGAATTCAGCAAAGTGGCAGGATATAAGATCAACACGCATAAATCAAAGGCATTCCTGTATATGAGCGACAAATCCTCTGAAACGGAAATGAGGACAACTACTCCATTCACAATATCCCCCCAAAAAATAAAATACTTGGGAATCAACCTAACAAAAGAGGTGAAAGATTTATACAATGAAAATTACAGAACCCTAAAGAAAGACATAGAAGAAGACCTTAGAAGATGGAAAAATATACCCTGCTCATGGATAGGCAGAACTAACATCATCAAAATGGCGATATTACCAAAAGTCCTATATAAGTTCAATGCAATGCCAATCAAAATCCCAACAGCATATCTTATGGAAATCGATAAAAGAATCATGAAATTCATATGGAATAATAAAAGACCCAGAATAGCAAAAACAATACTAAGCAGGAAGTGTGAATCAGGCGGTATAGCGATACCAGACTTCAAACTATACTACAGAGCAATAGTAACAAAAACAGCATGGTACTGGTACCAAAACAGGCGGGTGGACCAATGGTACAGAATAGAGGACACAGTAACCAATCCACAAAACTACAACTATCTTATTTTTGATAAAGGGGCTAAAAGCATGCAATGGAGGAAGGATAGCATCTTCAACAAATGGTGCTGGGAAAACTGGAAATCCATTTGCACCAAAATGAATCTGAATCCCTATCTCTCGCCGTGCACAAAAGTTAACTCAAAATGGATCAAGGAGCTTGATATTAAATCAGAGACATGGCATCTGATAGAAGAAAAAGTTGGTTATGATCTACACACTGTGGGATCGGGCTCCAAATTCCTCAATAGGACACCCATAGCGCTAGAGTTAACAAATAGAATCAACAAATGGGACTTACTCAAACTAAAAAGTTTTTTCTCAGCAAAAGAAACAATAAGAGAGATAAACAGGGAGCCTACATCCTGGGAACAAATCTTTACTCCACACACTTCAGATAGAGCCCTAATAACCAGAATATACAAAGAACTCAAAAAATTAGACAATAAGATAACAAATAACCCAATCAATAAATGGGCCAAGGACCTGAACAGACACTTCTCAGAGGAGGACATACAATCAATCAACACGTACATGAAAAAATGCTCACCATCGCTAGCAGTCAGAGAAATGCAAATCAAAACTACCCTAAGATACCATCTCACTCCAGTAAGACTGGCAGCCATTAGGAAGTCAAACAACAATAAGTGCTGGAGAGGATGCGGGGAAAAGGGCACTCTTGTTCATTGCTGGTGGGACTGCAAATTGGTGCAGCCAATTTGGAAAGCAGTATGGAGATTTCTTGGAAAGCTGGGAATGGAACCACCATTCGACCCAGCTATTCCCCTTCTCGGTCTATTCCCTAAAGCCCTAACAAGAGCATGCTACAGGGACACTGCTACATCGATGTTCATAGCAGCTCAATTCACAATAGCAAGACTGTGGAACCAGCCTAGATGCCCTTCAATAGATGAATGGATAAAAAAAATGTGGCATTTATATACTATGGAGTATTATTCTGCATTAAAAAATGACAAAATCATAGAATTTGGAGGGAAATGGATGGCATTAGAGCAGATTATGCTAAGTGAAGCTAGTCAATCTTTAAAAAACAAATACCAAATGACTCCTTTGATATAAGAGGAGTAAACAAGGACAGGGTAGGGACGAAGAGCTTGAGAAGAAGATTTACATTAAACAGGGATGAGAGGTGGGAGGGAAAGGGAGTGAGAAGGGAAATTGCATGGAAATGGAAGGCGATCCTCAGGGATATACAAAATGTCATACAAGAGGAAAGGAGGGGTAAGACAAGATAATACAAATGGAAGAAATGATTTACAGTAGAAGGGGTAGAGAGAGAAAAGGGGAGGGGAGGGGAGGGGAGGGGAGGGGGGATAGTAGAGAATAGGACAGACATCAGAATACATCAGACACTAGAAAGGCAATATGTCAATCAATGGAAGGGAAACTGATGTGATACAGCAATTTGTATACGGGGTAAAAGGGGGAGTTCATAATCCACGTGAATCAAACCATGTAATATGATGTATTAAGAACTATGTAATGTTATGAACGACCAATAAAAAAAAAAAAGAAAAGAAAAGAAAATGAAAACAAATAGGAAAGGAAGAGGTCATTTGAAGGTGCATATAAGAACCCTATTCTTTTTTTCTTTTTCTTTTTAAATATTTATTTTTTAGTTGTAGTTGGACACAATATCTTTAATTAATTTATTTATTTTTATGTGATGCTGAGGATCAAACCCAGGACCTCGCTCGTGATAGGTGAGCGCTCTACCGCTGAGCCACAACCCCAGCCCCAAGAACCCTGTTCTTATATACAGGAAACAATAAAGAATACAAACACACACAAACACAATAAACTACTATAGCTAAAAAATAAATATTGCACAATTGCAGGGTACAAGAGTAATATGCAGATATTAATAGAGTACCTATATTCCACCAATGGACCTCCAACAAACAAACAAAATTCTATTTACAGTAACATCAAAAAATAATACACCCTACAAATAAACTGAACTTAGAGTAGAAAGTGAAAGACATGTACACTGAAGAAATTAATATATAAATACATAGAAGGAAATATTGTATTAATAGCTGGAAGATTAAATAGTAAGATGGCAATACTGTCCAAAGTAATCCACAGATTTAATATGATCCCTATCAAAATTACAAGGCCACTTTTTGCATAAACAGAAAAGCTAATTCTTGAATTTATATGGAGTTGCAAGTTTCAAAGAGCAAAAAAATCTTGGAAAAGAACAAAACTGGAGAACTCATAATTCACAATTTGAATTAAAACTGAGGGTGGTCTTGGCAAAAGATAAACATAGAGACCAACTCAAGAGCCCAGAGATAAATGAAACATTTACAGTCAATTGATTTTTTACCACAAGGTGCTAATGGCATTCAGTCGGGGGAAGAATAATTTTTAATAAATGGTGCTGGACAATTAGATATCCACATAAAGAGAATGAGGTTGGACCCCTACCTCCCAACATATACAACGAATAACTCAAACTGGATTAGACCTAAATGGAAGAGCTAGAACTGTGAGATGTTTAGAAAACAGGGACAAACCTTCCTGTTTGCTAAACATGTTTGACAATATTTTTTAAGATATGACAACAAAAACATAAGTAACAGCAGAATCTGGACACACAACTATAGTCCCAATCCTGGGGAGGCCAAGGCAGAGGATCCATTGCTTCAGTTTAGGAGGTCAAGACCATCAAAAACATAGTGAGGCTTTGTACCAAAAAGAAAAAAAAAAGGCCCTATGTTTGATCCAAATATTGGGAGAAAAAAGAGAAAGAAATAGATCAAGGGGTTGGGGTTGGGGCTCAGTGGCAGAGTGCTTGCCTAGCATGTGTGAGGCACTGGGCTCGATTATCAGCATTGTATATAAATAAATAAAATGATGGCCCATTGACAACTACAAAATATTTAAAGAAAAATTAGATCAATAAAAAACAATAGCTTCACTGACTTTAACAAAATTATGACTTTTTATGCATCAAGGGACCCTATCAAGAAAGTGAGACAATCTTCAAAATGGAGAAAATATTTGAAAATCATCTACCCAATAGAATCTGGAACTCAGTATCTATCTAGCTATCTAACTACCTACTTATCTACGTGTGTGTGTGTGTGTGTGTGTGTGTCTTCCTGTGACAATAATAAGGTGACTCAATTAAAAAATGGGCAAAAGGGCTGGGGATGTGGCTCAAGCAATAGCGTGCTTGCCTGGCATGTGCACTGCGCTGGGTTCAATCCTCAGCACCACATACAAATAAAATAAAGATGTTGTGTCTGCTGAAAACTGAAAAATAAATATTTTAAAAATTCTCTCTCTCCCTCTCTCTCCCCCTCCTCCCTCCCTCTCTCTCTCTTTCTCTCTCTCTCTCTCTCTCTCTCTCTCTCTCTCTCTCTCTCTGTCTCCCTCTCTCTCTCTCAAAAAAAATGGGCAAAAGATTTTAACAGACTTTTATCCAAAGAAGATCATGCCAATGATCAGTTGAACGTCATTAACTGTTAGGGAATGCAAAACAAAATCACAATGATATAATACTTCATACCTACTAGGATGGCTATAACCAAAAATTACCAGAGAACAAGAATGTTAAGAAACCAGAACCATCACACACTTCTGGTTAAGTGAAAAAAGCCAGACAAAAGGGTAAATTCTATTATTACATTTATATGAATTCTCTAGAAGAGGCAAATCCCTGGAGACAGGAAGCAGATTAGTGGTTGCCAGGCAATGCGGGCAGAGGGGTGGGAGGAATGGAGAGACATTTAATGGGTTCAGGGTGCTCTGGGGTGATGAAGAAGTTGTGGGACTAGACACAGATAGGGGCTGCTCAACATTGCAAATTAACTAAATGCTGCTGAATTTTTATGTTTAAATTGTTAATTTTATGTTGTGCCAATTTCACTTTGTGAGACAAATACTTAATAAGTTTGCTTCCAACATTCCCCAAACTCAACTAAAAGATGGATAAGTTACAAATTGATAGAAATCTATGTGAAACAAATACCCACAAATCAAGAATGAGAGAGCAGCTACACACACCTGCGGGGAACGCGGACCGGACCCACTAGGACAGGTCCGTCGGCCGGCTGAGGGGCAGACCCGTCCCCTCCCCCAGTGTCTGCAAGGTAGGCGGGACTGTGAACACCAGCAGATCGGGCCCAAAGCCTGCTGAGTGGCGGAACCGGCCCCTCCCCCAGTGCCTGCAAGCTAGGCGATCCTGCAACCCACGGGCGGGCAGGTCAGGCCCAGCAACCAGCCAAGTGACAGAGCAGCTACACGCGCCTGTGGGGAACGCGGACCGGACCCACTAGGACAGGTCCCGTGGCCGGCTGAGGGGCAGGCCCGTCCCCTCCCCCAGTGTCTGCAAGGTAGGCAGGACTGTGAACACCAGCAGATGGGGCCCAGCGGCCTGCTGAGGGACGGAACCACCCCTCCCTCAGTGCCTGCAAGCTAGGGGAACCTGCGACCCATCGGGAGGTTAGGCCCAGCAACCTACGGAGTGACACAGGTGCCCCTGGAGCCTGCTGGGTAGGCGGACCTTTGACCGACCAACAGAGCAGACCTAGGGCCTGCCAGCATGGTCGTCTGGATCACACTAATTGGAGGAGGATCACAGCCACTACCTGCCCTGAAAGGGTGATTTTTCAACTATACAAGAGCAATATAAATAAATAGAGGGAAAATATCAAAGACACAATAATTTCACCAAGCAGAAAGAAACACCAGCAGTATGAAACAACAAGGAAAGAAAGGACCACAGGCAATGCAGGTCAACTCAACTTTAGAAGAGGTAATAGCTGCAACAGATGGAATGTCAGATAGAGAGCTCAGGACATAAATGCTTCAGATGATCTGGAGTCTCAAGGAAGACATGAGACAGCAAAATCAGACAATGAAAGATCACATTGACAAACAAATCCAGGAAGTAAAAGATCAATTTCACAGGGAGATAGAGGTAATAAAAAACAAACAAATAGAAATCCTAGAAATGCAGGAAACAATAAACCAACTTAAAAACTCAATTGAGAATACTACCAGCAGAGTGGATCACTTAGAAGATAGAACATCAGACAATGAAGACAGAGTATTTCAACTTGAAAAGAACATGGACAGCTCAGCAAGTCTACTAAGAAACCATGAGCAGAACATTCAAGAACTATGGGATAATATCAAAAGACCAAACTTAAGAGTCATTGGGATACAAGAAGGCACAGAGCTCCAAACCAAAGGATTAAGCAATCTATTCAGTGAAATAATACAAGAAAACTTCCCAGACTTGAAGAATGAGACAGAATCCCAAATCCTAGAAGCCTACAGGACGCCGAATGTGCAAAATCATAAGAGATCCACACCTAGACACATTATAATGAAGATGTCCAACATACAGAATAAGGAGAGAATTTTAAAAGCTACAAGAGAAAGGAAGCAGATTACATTTAGAGGTAAACCAATCAGGATAACAGCTGATCTCTCAACACAGACTCTAAAAGCTAGAAGATCCTGGAATAACATATTTCAAATGCTAAAAGAAAATGGGTTCCAACCAAGAATCGTGTATCCCGTGAAATTAAGCTTCAGGATGGAAGATGAAATTAAAACATTCCACGACAAACAAAAGTTAAAAGAATTTGCAGCTAGAAAACCATCTCTTCAAAAAATCCTTGGCAAAACACTACAGGAAGAGGAAATGGAAAACAACAATGAAAACCAACAGTGGGAGGTAGGACAGTAAAGGGGGGGAAATAATCAAAGAGGAAAACAAATCAGGTTTAATAGCATTAATAAACAAACTATGGCTGGAAGAACAAACCATATCTCAATAATAACCCTAAATGTTAATGGCTTAAACTCACCAATTAAGAGACACAGGCTAGTTGAATGGATCACAAAACAAGACCCAACAATATGCTGCCTGCAGGAGACGCATTTGATAGGAAAAGATGTACATAGACTGAAGGTGAAAGGTTGGGAAAAATCATATCACTCATATGGACTGCGGAAACAAGCATGAGTGTCCATACTCATATCAAATAAAATAGATTTCAAGCCAAAGTTAATCAAAAGGGATAAAGAGGGACACTACATACTGCTCAAGGGAACCATACACCAACAAGACATAACAATCATAAATATATATGCCCCAAACAATGGGGCTGCTATGTTCATCAAGCAAACTCTTCTCAAGTTCAAGAGTCTAATAGACCACCATACAATAATCATGGGAGACTTCAACACACCTCTCTCACCACTGGACAGATCTTCCAAACAAAAGTTGAATAAGGAAACTATAGAACTCAATAATACAATTAACAACCTAGACTTAATTGACATATATAGACTATACCACCCAACATCAAGCAGCTACACTTTTTTCTCAGCAGCACATGGATCCTTCTCAAAAATAGATCATATATTATGTCATAGGGAAACTCTTAGTCAATATAAAGGAGTAGAGATAATACCATGCATCTTATCTGATCACAATGGAATGAAACTGAAAATCAACGATAAAAGAAGGAAGGAAAAATCATGCATCACTTGGAAAATGAACAATAGGTTACTGAATGATCAATGGGTTTTAGAAGACATCAAGGAGGAAATTAAAAAATTCTTAGAGTTAAATGAAAACACAGACACAACATATCGGAATCTATGGGACACATTGAAAGCAGTTCTAAGAGGAAAATTCATTGCTTGGAGTTCATTCCTCAAAAAAAGAAAAAACCAACAAATAAATGATCTCATACTTCATCTCAAAATCCTAGAAAAAGAAGAGCAAAACAACAGCAAAAGAAGTAGAAGGCAAGAAATAATTAAAATCAGAGCTGAAATTAATGAAATCGAAACAAAAGAAACAATTGAAAAAATTGACAAAACTAAAAGTTGGTTCTTTGAAAAACTAAATAAAATTGACAGACCCTTAGCCATGCTAACGAAGAGAAGAAGAGAGAGAACTCAAATTACCAGCATACGGGATGAAAGAGGCAATATCACAACAGACACTTCAGAAATACAGAAGATAATCAGAAATTAGTTTGAATCCTTATACTCCAATAAATTAGAAGATAGTGAAGGCATCGATAAATTTCTTAAGTCATATAATCTGCCCAGATTGAGTCAGGTGGATATAGACAACCTAAACAGACCAATATCAATTGAGGAAATAGAAGAAACCATCAAAAGATTACCATCTAAGAAAAGCCCAGGACCGGACGGGTATACAGCAGAGTTTTACAAAACCTTTAAAGAGGAACTAATACCAATACTTTTCAAGCTATTTCAGGAAATAGAAAAAGAGGGAGAACTACCAAATTCATTCTATTAGGCCAACATCACCCTGATTCCGAAACCAGACAAAGACACTTCAAAGAAAGAAAACTACAGACCAATATCTCTAATGAACCTAGATGCAAAAATCCTCAATAAAATTCTGGCGAATCGGATACAAAAACATATCAAAAAAATTGTGCACCATGATCAAGTAGGATTCATCCCTGGTATGCAAGGTTGGTTCAATATACGGAAATCAATAAATGTTATTCACCACATCAATAGACTTAAAAATAAGAACCATATGATCATCTCGATAGATGCGGAAAAAGCGTTCGACAAAGTACAGCATCCCTTTATGTTCAAAACTCTTGAAAAACTAGGGATAACAGGAACATACCTCAACATTGTAAAAGCAATTTATGCTAAGCCTCAGGCTAGCATCATTCTGAATGGAGAAAAATTGAAGGCATTCCCTCTAAGATCTGGAACAAGACAGGGATGCCCTCTTTCACCACTTCTGTTCAACATAGTTCTCGAAATACTGGCCAGAGCAATTAGACAGACAAAAGAAATTAAAGGCATAAAAATAGGAAAAGAAGAACTTAAATTATCACTATTTGCAGATGACATGATTCTATACCTAGCAGACCCAAAAGGGTCTACAAAGAAACTATTAGAGATAATAAATGAATTCAGCAAAGTGGCAGGTTATAAAATCAACACGCATAAATCAAAGGCATTCCTGTATATCAGCGACAAATCCTCTGAAATGGAAACGAGGACAACCACACCGTTCACAATATCCTCAAAAAGAATAAAATACTTGGGAATCAACCTAACAAAAGAGGTGAAAGACTTATACAATGAAAACTACAGAACCCTAAAAAGAGAAATTGAAGAAGACCTTAGAAGATGGAAAAACATACCCTGTTCATGGATAGGCAGAACTAACATCATCAAAATGGCGATATTACCAAAAGTTCTCTATAGGTTTAATGCAATGCCAATCAAAATCCCAAGGGCATTTCTTGTAGAAATAGAGAAAGCAATCATGAAATTCATATGGAAGAATAAAAGACCCAGAATAGCAAAAACAATACTAAGCAGGAAGTGTGAATCAGGTGGTATAGCGATTCCAGATCTCAAACTATACTACAGAGCAATAGTAACAAAAACAGCTTGGTACTGGTACCAAAACAGGCGGGTGAACCAATGGTACAGAATAGAGGACACAGAAACCAACCCACAAAACTACAACTTTCTTATATTTGATAAAGGGGCTAAAAGCATGCAATGGAGGAAGGATAGCATCTTCAACAAATGGTGCTGGGAAAACTGGAAATCCATATGCAACAAAATGAATCTGAATCCCTTTCTCTCGCCAAGCACAAAAGTTAACTCAAAATGGATCAAGGAGCTTGATATCAAATCAGAGACACGGCATCTGATAGAAGAAAAAGTTGGCTACGACCTACATGCTGTGGGGTCGGGCTCCAAATTCCTCAATAGGACACCCATAGCACAAGAGTTAACATCTAGAATCAACAAATGGGACTTACTCAAACTAAAAAGTTTTTTCTCATCAAAAGAAACAATAAAAGAGGTAAATAGGGAGCCTACATCATGGGAACAAATCTTTACTCCTCACACTTCAAATAGAGCCCTAATATCCAGAATATATAAAGAACTCAGAAAATTAGACAATAAGATAACAAATAACCCAATCAACAAATGGGCCAAGGACTTGAATAGACACTTCTCAGAGGAGGACATACAATCAATCAATAAGTACATGAAAAAATGCTCACCATCTCTAGCAGTCAGAGAAATGCAAATCAAAACTACCCTAAGATACCATCTCACTCCAGTAAGATTGGCAGCCATTATGAAGTCGAACAACAATAAGTGCTGGCGAGGTTGTGGGGAAAAGGGTACACTTGTACATTGTTGGTGGGACTGCAAATTGGTGCAGCCAATTTGGAAAGCGGTATGGAGATTTCTTGGAAAGCTGGGAATGGAACCACCATTTGACCCAGCCATTCCCCTTCTCGGTCTATTCCCTAAAGACCTAAAAAGAGCATGCTACAGGGACACTGCTACATCGATGTTCATAGCAGCACAATTCACAATAGCAAGACTGTGGAATCAACCTAGATGCCCTTCAATAGACGAATGGATAAAAAAAATGTGGCATTTATACACAATGGAGTATTACTCTGCAGTGAAAAAATGACAAAATCATAGAATTTGGTGGGAAATGGATGGCATTAGAGCAGATTATGCTAAGCGAAGCTAGCCAAGCCCTAAAAAACAAATGCCAGATGTCTTCTTTGATATAAGGAGAGTAACTAAGAACAGACTAGGGAAGAAGAGCACGAGAAGAAGACCAACATTAAACAAGGATGAGAGGTGGGAGGGAAAGGGAGAGAGAAGGGAAATTGCATGGAAATGGAAGGAGACCCTCAGGGTTATACAAAATTACATACAAGAGGAAGTGAGGGGAAAGGGAAAAACAGTACAAGGGGGAGGAATGAATTACAGTAGTGGGGGTAGAGAGAGAAGAGGGGAGGGGAGGGGAGGGGAGGGGGGATAGTAGAGGATAGGAAAGGCAGCAGAATACAACAGACATGAGTATATCAATATGTAAAGCAATGAAGTGTAACTGATGTGATTCTGCAAGCTGTATACGGGGTAAAATGGGAGTTCATAACCCGCTTGAATCAAAATGTGAAATATGATATATCAAGAACTATGTAATGTTTTGAACAACCAACATTAAAAAAATAAATAAATAAAAAGAAAAAAAAGAAAATATTTTTAAAAAAATCAAGAATGAAACAAAGAATGCCTACAGCTCAGTAAGAACCACACAAATGAAACCACTATTAAATAGACGAAGGGATGTAACACATTTTCAATGAGGAGGAAGAATATCTGAAGATACTTTCAACCTCGCTAGTCATCAGATCCATCCATCAAAATGACAGGATACCATATCACAGGCATTCAACTAACAAGAGTTTAGAAGCAAAGATGGATGCCCAGGGTCCAAATCTCATTGCTAGTGGGAATATAAGTTGGCACAACTGCTCTGGAAAAATTAAACATTCACACACCATGCAATTTTGCAATCTCACTAAGATGCATACTGGCTTGTATACCACTGGGGACATACTAAATGTATTCACAGGAGAGCTATTATGACAAGGAATGCCTAGAAACAACTCATACGGACATAGATAATTAGGCTGAGATACAGCTGCACAAAGAGCACTTCTCAGTAGTCAAATGGTAACTGCACATACAACAACAGGGATGAGTTCCAGTTGTGTACATACTTCTTACTACATAACACCAAGTGAAACACTCAAAAGATTACAGTTTTTCCTTTTCAAGTTAAAAATGTAAATATACACATATAATTTAGTATTAAATATATGAACTGAAACTATCAAAAAGGAAATCAAAGAAAAAATGACAGGAGATTCAGGACAATGGTTCCTGGGTGGGAGCAGGCTGTGGGATGTGATGGAGAAGGATCATGTGAGCAGATGTGAACTACTGGGATGATTTGTGTTCTTTCTCTCTCTCTCTCTCTCTCTCTCTCTCTCTCTCTCTCTCTCTCATTTTTTTTAATTTTTGTAAAGGGGCACTTTACCACCAGGCTACATCCCCAGCCCTTTTCTAAAATTTTGATACAGGGTCCATATGAGCTGCTAAGGCCTCAAACTTGCAATCCACCTCCCTCAGACTCCCGAATTGCTAGGCATACAAGTGTGTACCACTGCACTTTGCTGATTCTTGTTTTCTTGTTGGGTGACAGGATCAGGATCACAGGTGTCAACTACTATAGAGGGATGAACAGAGACAGAATGAAGAGATGCAGATATTCAAAAGGGCCAAGACTATGCACAGACCAATGATGAGACAGACTTATAATCAATGACTGGTCCAATTCTAGGTACTTGAGGTTCAAAAGAAAAAGCATAAATTACTGATTAAGACATTTAAAATATACAGAAATGCATTTATAAAACTCAACAGATCACTAAGCAGGATACATACAAATTTTAATTCTATGGAACACCTCAAAGAAATGGAACTATACCTTCACCACAATACTAAAATTTAACACAGTTCAAGCTGGCTCACCTCTTCTTGAATATACTGCAACAGGAAGGGAGATGCTCTTAAATTATCCATGGAATCTTGAAGAAACCCTGAATTTCATTCTGGTATAAATCCATGGCAATGATCTGGGTTAGACCTTCAAAAATAAAGCAGATACAAGCACATAAATTATTTTAAAACAAGCTGAATCATGGTAAATTAGTACAAGGTAAACAAAAATACTAAATGTAATAAGTTACTATGAAAAAATTATTCTCCTATCAAAAAACCCTAGTACCTTTATGGTTCAGATTCCTTGGCACTGTGGGATGCATGATTTTTAAATAAAGTATAAAGTAGCAAAGATGACAGTAACACACAAATGTCTCTAAAAATTCTATTAGAGTGGATTCTATCTCCTTGAAGTTTTCTTAATAACAAAGCTAACAGAGAAACTGTACCAAGTTGGAAATGGAGGAAATGAAAAAACTTCACTACATCTTTATAAAGAATATGTGAAATGACCATTAGCAAGTATAGGGAAATTCAAAATGAAAAAAATTTATAAAGCAATACTTACCCAAAAGAGCAAAAACACTTGAGCCTCTGGAAGGTTGGAAGAGAAGGGTGGAAGTTTTCCAAAATTCTCAGTGAGGAGCCCCTGCCCCTCTTTTCAGTGCCTGTTACAGTGTTTTCAAGGAGAGATGCTGCTGAGGTCCCTGAGGTTTGATTCATTTTTGGTTTTTTAGTGTGGTACACTGAAAAGTGTATTCTACGGTAAGTGTCTGTTTTAAAATGCAGTGATAAGGGGATTTTAAAATTCCTTCCCCTTGTGCAAATGCTCTGTGATATGTACTTATAATTATATACCCACTAACACACACAGGGACATATACGAATATTTGCATATATACAAACACATATTCCCAGTGGAAACTATGTAGGATATTTAGAAACAAGAAGACATACTTAGGATGTTACCTGAGTAAACATAACATAAAACAATACATATGGTTTACAAAATATGATTCTCTATCCTGGAAAGTTGTTGTTTTAGAGAAATAGCAGGGTTCAGAATGACTGTTATCCTTCAAAACCAGATTAATGTGACTGTAAGTTGTCATTTCAATATAAATTTGAACAAAGTGTTTAGGAAAAAATTAAAACAAAAGTCATTCTCTAATTTCTCCCTCCTCACCAGGCCACTATATAGCTAGGTCCTAGCTAAGGGCCCTCAAGATGAACCCCTACCCTCAGCGGTAGGGAAGCCCTTTACAAAAAGGCCCTCCTCTGGGCACCCGCCCTGCATCTCCCCAACTTCTCCCAACTCTTCACCCTCTATGTACATGAAAAACAGGGACAAAGTCTGGGCTTTCTGGGTCAGAAAAAAAGGCCCCACATTTGCACTAGTGGCCTACCTATCCAAACAGTTCGACCCCACCATCAGGGGCTGGCCCCCATGCCTTAGAGCCCTAGCAGTGGCCCATGACCTCCAGAAAGAAGCACACAAACTTACCTTTGGCTCCCTGCTCACCATCTCATCTCCTCACCATCTAAAGGATTTTCTCACAAGGGGCTACAGTCACTTCCTCCTTCCAGAGTTCTAACCCTCCTTGTCTCATTCCTTGAAAATTCCTCCTTCTCTTTTCAGCCCTGCTCTCCATTAAACCCTGCCTCTCTCCTCCCATCTTCTCCCTCCCAAGATCCCATCCACAAATGCCTGGAGGTATTAGAGAAGATTTTACCCTGCCCTACCACCATTTCTGAGGGACCTCTGCCCTCTTCTGACCTCGTCTGGTTCTCAGATGGTAGCTCCTTTATACACAAAGGGGTTAAAGTGGCGGGGTATGCTGTTGTTTCCCTCTCATCCATCATAGAGGCAAAATCTCCCCCACCCAATACCACCAACCAACAAGCTGAACTCATAGCTGCCACAAGGGCATGCGAGGTAGCGGAGGGAAAAACCCTCTCCCTATATACAGATTCCAAATATGTCTTCCATATCCTGATCTCCCACACAGCCATTTGGAAAGAAAGGGGGCTATTGACCACCTGAGGGATGGCAGTCATTAATTCCACACTCATTTCTGGCCTACTAGGAGCCTCCAGGCTGCCTTCCCAGCTGGGAATAATCCATTGCAAAGCCCATCAAACTGACTCCTCCCTTACTACTATGGGGAATTCCAAGGCAGATCAAGTGGCTTGATCAGCCCCCCTACAGAGCTTTACCTCCTCTCCGCTACTCTTCATTACCACTGGGGATCTGCCCAAAGATCCCCAACAACTCTTCCAGTTTCTTCACACTCTATTCCATTCTAGTCCACGGAGTCTCACTACTTTCCTTCACTCCTTTATCACCCTTTCCCCAGGTGATAAGACCCTCCTACAACAGATCACTTCCGCTTGTCAGATCTGCCAGAGAACCAATACCAATATCCATTAAAACCTAAACCTTTCCCTTCTCATCAGGCCTGCAGTCATACCCTGGCTGGAGACTGGCAGATTGATTTCACCAACATGCCCCGAGTAAAAAACAAAATATCTTCTTGTATTGGTAGATACTTTTTTGGGATGGGTTGAAGCCTTTCCTGCTTCTAACAAGTGGGCCTCTACGGTAGTTGGTTGATCTGTTGCTTACTCACATAATCCCCTGTTTTGGGATGTCCACTTTTATCCAATCAGACAATGGCCCAGAATTCACCTCGCAGATAACTCAGGGACTGGCTCATGCGCTATCACTCCCTTGGCATTTCCGTTGTCCTTACTGCCCCCAGGCTTCCAGAAAGGTTGAAAGGAACAATTGGTCCCTTAAATAGACCCTCACCAAGCTCACCATGGAATTAAGCCTGGACTGGATAAAGGTGCTCCCTTTGACTTTATTGTGCATTAGGGCCTTGCCAAAGAAGCCTTCTAATCTCTCACCTTTCAAAGTCATGTATGACCATCCCCTGGTTCCTCCTAGACTGCCTACAGAACCTCTACCTGTCCCCATACCTATGCCCTGCCCCTCCTCTTCCATCTATGCTCTGAACTCTGGCGCTATCAAGACTGGCTCCTTCCTGACCCCAGTCTCTCTCAAAACCCTACCTCCTTAACACCTGGTCAACTTGTTTACTATAAAAGCCCCCTCTAAAACAAAATGGGAGGGTCCTGCTCAGGTGATTATGTGCACTCCCTCAGCGGCCAAATTCAAGCTGTCTAATAACCAACTTACCCCATGGATTCACATTTCCAGGCTTAAGCCCAGCGCTCCTGCACCTTCATCAGAAGAGCCAACGACCATATCGTCACCTGTCATTAAGTACTCTTGTCATCCCTCTGCACAAGATCCCCCAATACCTGAGGATGTTCCATAAATGGGTTCTCCTAATGCTCCCCCTCATTTCTGGCCCCTCTTGGGTCCTCTCTTCACCCCATGTCTGGAGATTCAAGGCAAGTGAAACTTATTCTCACAAAAACACCAGGATTACCCGCCTTTCGGCCACCACTGATTGCCCCCTCTTGAAGGTGCACTTACATTATACTACTGAATCCCTGGCCTCCCTACAAAAGCAGGACACCTCTCTGGCCCAGGTTAACCTCCAAACTCACAGCCGAAAAAAAGAGGTACCTATATATGTTTCTTAGGGAAGAATGCTGTTATGTTAATGAATCAGGCCTTGAGGAAGAAAACATTGTCAAACTCACTGACTTGGTGGCTACCCTAAGGGTCCCCTCCAGCCAGACCCCCCCCTACTTCCTTGGATCTGGTCGGTAGTGGGTCCGTTGTGTGTCGTCCTCCATATATGCCTATTCCTTCCCTTTATCATAAAGTTCTTTCAGACTCAGATGGGTAAAATTTCAAATCAAGCTTTTAACCAGCTTCTCCTCAGGAATTACCAAATCCTGGCTACTGATGAACCAGCCAGCTCTTCTGGAGAACACCTCACCACATGCTGATGGGCCCATTATACACCTACTTACCTATGCCGAATGGACGGACATCATCATGGATCTGTGGTGGCAAGGAACCTTCCTTGATCAGGTTCCTGAAGTTACACCGGTCTTCTCTGCCCTCCTGTGGGGGCTCCTTACCTCCCTCCTCTGATTCTCCCACGCCACCCCATCTCAGCAGGAAGCAACCAGAATGAGTGGATGCCCACTCTCATTTAATAACAAAGAGGGGGAATGTTGGGAGTTGCCCCAGCTCCAAAGATGGCGCTGACCGGGTGCTTCTTGTCTGAGGCATGCTTCTCGACCCACCGACCTCGCACTTCTCATCCAACCAACCAACTGACCGCTTCTCGTCTGACTGCTTCTCATCTGACCAACCACTTCTCATCCACCAACCGACCACTTCTCATCCAACCGACCACGTGCTTCTCCTCCGACCAACCACGCACTTCTTGCCCCAACCGCACCTTCTCTTCCGGTAACTTCCCCATGCCCTGAGACAGTGGTGGGAAGAGCTGTCCAATGGTGAGCCCTGCTGATCCTTGCCCACCAATCAGAAAGCGCCCTGTGCAAATACCCAGCTCTATTGAACCACCCGCCCCCTCTATAAATGTGCAAAGCTGTTCCTCAATAAACGGGCACTTCTCTGACAATCAGGAATTGCCTCCCCAAAGGCGCCTAGGGGGAGCCAGGGACCCCTGTGCCAGCGTGGTAGGTCCCGGTCTCTGCCAACCCACTAGAGAAGAAAGGAGGGAGAGAGCAAGGGGCTCCCTGGGGGCACTAGGCTGGAGTCTCCCTTGGTACTGGGACCAGACGAGCCTGGTGCGCCTGCTAGGCAGGACTCCAACCCCGACCCCAACTCACCCACCGCTGTGGAAAGTAGAACTGGCCAGCTCTCCAGGAAGTGGAAGGAAGAAACCCTGGCTCTCTAGGACCAAATCCATGGCTGCACACCCAAAAAAAGCAACTGCAGCACCTGAGGGGCCCGATGGCAGGGGGCAGGGCCAGAGGATGCACTGTATCACACATGATTTCACTAAAACTCTCCTCCTTGCCTGGTTTCCAAACAGTGCTTCAGACAGTTGAGGATATGATTAAATCGCTCTAGGGAATATTGGGTGTATTAACAAAAGGATCAGGGTTTTAAGCACTCCTGTTATAGAAATGTTTTTTTTAAAATAAAAATGGTTAACCAAAAATTTGTATAATATACATTTTCATTATCTGTGCAACATAAAATAACCATTCTCTTTAAAAATAATTCGACTAACAAAGTTGAATTCATTCTCATTCTGGATTGTGAAGAAATGAAAATTGGAATCCTTGTTCAAGGCACTTTCTTTCAGCAAGGGCAGTAGGTATGGTCCTCTCATTTATATGAAGAAGAATTAAATTTGTTTGAAGAGTAGACACTAAAAGTATATGCAATATAGAATTCAAGTAGGAATTTATTATTAAGAGAGAACTATTCTATTGAATTTGTTTTTCAGGTTTCTGACCATGCATATAAAATGTATCAAATGCTGGATGTAAAATTAAATCATCACTTTGAATAAGGTTAGATTGTTGAAATTAAGCTACAAATATGGTTTCCTTAAACCAGAGATGCATTGCCCTTGTCAGAAATTCTGATTGCACTGGTTTATATTTGTAATTGTGTGTTTTAAGTATTCTAAGCATTTACTAAAACGTTGGCTTGAACCATTTGCAAGTTTATCTTGACTCCACTGATGGGCCCATTATGTGTTAAGCAAATATATTTTAACTGGAGGTGGAGATTTTTAAATATGATGCAGCTCTGTTCAAACTTCAGAAGCAGTTCTGAGTGTCTGAGTGTTAAGAACAGCACCCGCTGTGCTCGAGCTCTGTCATCTTGTGTGTAACTGTAGCTCTACATGTCTGGGATGCAGCACTGCCCAGGTGTGTTTCTATCTTATGGCACTGCTCATTTTAACACAGACCATCCATTCTAGTTTTCCTTAAAAGGATAGTTAGAGAGTAATCTTAAGACTATTTGACACCATCTGTATGTAATAATTTCAGTATGTAACAGAGCATTGGGCCCTGCTGCAGAGTTATGTATTGAGGTAAAAATATAATTTTCAAAAATGTACTCTAGCAAAATTTATGGCCACATTCAAGAGCCTTAGAAAATGGCAGATGCTTTCTACCCCCAATTTCCCAAACTTACTCTTTTTTTTTTCCTTCCACAGACTTGTGCAAAAGACTAGGTAACAGTCAATAGTAAGTTTCTTTTGGTAAATTTTTCTTCCTTCTTCTCTAAGCTCAACTTTATTCTTGGCTTATTTTCTTGACTGTAGTTATGAGTCTTTGTCATCAAGCAAATACACCTTTTTCCCAACAGCACGTGGATCCTTCTCTAAAATAGACCATGTATTATGCCACAAAGCAACTCTCAACAAATGCAAAAAACTGGAGATACTACTCTGTATTCTACCAGATCATATGAAATGAAATTAGAAATCAATGATAAAAAAAATGGAAGCTACTCCAACACCTGGAGACTATATAATATGATACTGTATAAACAATGGATAGCAGAATACATCAGGGAGGAGATAAAAAGATTCCTGGAGGTAAATGATAAAACATATCAAAATCTCTTGGACACTATGAAAGAAGTGCTAAAAGGAAAGTTTATTACCTTAAGCTCATTCCCTAAAAGAATAAAAAAAATCAACAAATAAATGTTCTAACATTACATCTTAAAGCCCTAGAAAAAGAAGAAAAAAATCAACACCAAAAGTAGTAGAAGACAGTAAATAATTAAAATCAAAGATGAACTTGAAACAATTCAAAAAAATGATAAAATGAAAAGTTGGTTCCTTGACAAAATGAATGAAACTGTTAAACCCTTAATCATGCTTATGAAGAGAAGAGGGAAAATACAAATTACTAAAATTAATGTTGAAAAAGAAAATATCATAACAAGCACTATTGAAAAATAAGAAACCCAGAGTAGACAAAACAATCCTTAGCAAGAAAAGTCAAGCAGGAAGTAGCACAATACCAGACTTTAAACTATATTACAGAGCAATAGTAACAAAAATGGCATGGTATTGGCACCAAAATAGACATGTAAACCAATGATACAAAATAGAAGACACAGAGATAAACCAACATAAATACAGTTATCTCATACTAGACAAAGGTGCCCCAAAAAAGATAGTGCATACAGAAATCAATAAATGTACAGTCATTGGAGAAAAGAGAGCCACTTCAACGAATGGTGCTGGGAAAACTGGAAATTTATATACAGGAAAATGATATTAGATGTGGTGAGCCGTTTCTGTGAACTGTGGCCGCCATTACAAGATGGCGCTGGTTTCCCCTGTAGTCTGTGACAAACAACTCCTTATCAGAATGAGTTGGCACGCTGTGACTTGGCACCCTATAAGAAAAGTCCACGTGGCAGCTTCGCATTGGGGCTTGAGGTGCTTTATTAAGGCTGGGAGGGGCATCCGGGGAGAAGAAGAAAAAGTATCAAGGACCTGAATAAACTGCTGAGAGAAGATTCCCGAGTTGCGTCTTCCTTGCGGGCAAGGGGTCGCGACAATTAGACACCTATCTCTAACCATGCACAAAACTCAACTCAAAGTGGATAAAGGACCTAGAAATTAGACCAAAGACCCTGCACCTAATAGAAGAAAAAGTAGGCTCAAATCTTTATCATGTTGGATTAGGCCCCTGCTTCCTAACAAGATCCTAAAGTGAAAGAAGTAAAATTAAGAATCAATAAATGGGATGGATTCAAACTAAAAAGCTTCTTCTCAGCAAAAGAAACAATCAATGATGTGAAGAGAGAGCCTACAGAATGGGAGAATATCTTCACCGTATGCATATCAGATAAAGCATTAATCTCCAGGGTATATAAAAAAACTCAAAAAACTTAACACCAAAAAAATGAACAATGCAACTAATAAATTGGCTGAGGAACTGAACAGACACTTCTCAGAAGAAGATACATAAGCATACAAATCAAAACTACTCTTAAGATTTCATCTCACTCCAGTCACAAAGACAATTATCAAGCATACAAGCAATAATAAGTGTTGGTGAGGATGTGGGGAAAAATGTACACTTGCACATTGCTGGTGGAACAGCAAATTGGTGCAACTGTTTTTGAAAGCACTTTGGAGATTCCTCAGAAAACTTGGAATGGAACTACCATTTGACCCAGCTAAAAATGGACATTGGGAAACCAGCCCTTCCTGTCTCTCACTTGGATTCCTGGCTGCCGTGAGGTGAATGGCTTCTTGACCATGTTATCCCACTTTCGGACCGGCTATCCCACTACTTGGCCTATACACAAAGAACTTAAAATCAGCATACTATAGTGATGCAGCCACATCAATGTTTATAGCAGCTCAATTCACAATAACTAAACTGTGGAAAAAACAGATGCCCATCAATAGATGAATGGGTAAAGAAACTGTAATATATATACACAGTGGAATATTACTCAGTGAGAATAAAATTATGGCATTTGCAGATGAGTGGATGGAGTTGGAGAATATCATGCTAAGTAAGCCAATCCCAAAAAACCAAAGGCCGAAGGTTTTATCTGATTAGTTGATGCTAATCCATAATGGGGGGCAGGGATGGGAAGAATGGAGAAACTTTGGATTGGGCAAGGGGGAGGGTGGGGAGGGGAGGACATATGGGCCAAGAAAGATGGTGGAATGAGATGGACATCATTACCCTAGGTATATGTATGATTGCATGAATAGTGTGACTCTGTATCATGTAAAAACAGAAAATTGAAATGTTGTACTATATTTGTGTACAATGAATTGAAATGCATTCTTCTGTCATGTATAACTAGGTAGAAGAAAATTTTAAAAATGGAAAAAAATGAGCTGATATAGTTCAGTGGTAGAGGACAACTGGATTCAATCCTGAGTACCGCTGAATAAATAAAGAAAAATAATAATAAAATAGGTAATGACTAAAGACCAGTTATTTGAATTTCCCTTTAAAAATCAATGGTAAGAAAGCAAATAGCCCAATCTTCAAAAATAACAAAAGATTTAAATGGGGGCTTAACAAAATAAGATATATGAGTTGTAATATTTAAAAAGGACCTGGAAAGATGCTCAGGGTCAGTAGCCTTAAGCAAAATATAAGTTTAAAGCACAATGACACACCATTAGGCAACAGAACGGCTAAAAATAAGACTGCTGTAGTTTGGATCTGAAGTCTCCCCCGAAGGCCCATGTTTCGAAGCCTTGGTCTCCAATCCCTGGTGCTATTAGGAGGAGTGGGATCTTCAGTGTATGAGCCCAAGTGGGAGGAGGTTAGGTTATCAGGAGTGTGCCCTAAAAATGGACATTGGGAAACCAGCCCTTCCTTCCTGTCTGTCACTTGGATTCCTGGCTGCCATGAGGTGAACTGCTTCCTGACCATGTGCTCCCACTGTGACATGCTGTGCAGTCACAGCCCCAAGGGACAAGCACTGAAACCTCTGAAACCCTGAGCCAAAACAAACCTTTCCTCTTTTTAAGTTCTACCTCAGTGATCTTTATGTCTCAGGTATTTTATGACAGTGACAGAAAGCTGACTGCCACAAAGACTGACAATACTGTTGGTGAGGCTGTGGAGGAACTCCTCACACATGGCCAGCAGGGATCTAAAATGGTTCAATGCTTTGTAAAGTGGTGTATTGGTTTCCTATAAAATCATACAAACATTAAAACCCAGCAATCCCTCTTTTACATACTTATCCAAGAGAAATGAAAACAAACATACATCATGAAGCTCGTATGTGAATGTTTATAGCAGCTTTAAACATAGTATCCAAAATTGGGAATAGCACATATGTCTCTTGGGTGATTTTCAAATACTTAAAATGTCCCTTGGTCAAAGAATGAATAAACAAAGTGTGATATATTCATAAAATGAAATCCTGATTGTGGATGCTTCTGAAAAACATTGTGTGAGGACTGGATTGGGGATGTCATTCAGTGGTGGGTGCTTGCATAGAAAGCTCAAGGCCTGGGATTTGATCACCAGCATTCAAAGAAAATAGTGTGAGTGACAGAATACAGGAAAGACTATGTGAGACAGGAAAGACTGCAACATTGTATGAGACCCTTTCTGTGAGATTCTCATAAAATTAAGATTAAAATCAATCTACAGTGACAGAAAGCCAAATCAATGGTTTGCCTGGGACCTGAGAAAATGAGGGAAAGAACTTTTCACAATTATGGAAAAATTCTATTTCTCATAAAGCACGGCATTGTTTCATGTAAAATAATTATATTTTATGATGTACAGATTATAATTCTATATGATTCTGTGAATGGGTGTGCTATTGGGAATTGAAACCGTGGGTGATTTACCATAGAGCTACATCTCCAGTCCTTTTCAATTTTTCTTCTTTTAAGACAGGATCCTGCTGAGTTTCTCAGGCTGTCCTGGAACTTGTTATCCTCCTGCCTCAGCCTCCCTGTGTGAGCTCTCTCTCATCCAGCGAGGAGGTCCACGGAACAGGGTAGAGGAGAGTGTGGCTGCAGAGTCGCTAATCAAGACCTCTAGAGACCAAGCAGGAAGCAGGTCTGATTTTATTGAGCAGCTACCATGTATATATACTCAGGCAGTAGCTAAGCAGGTTATAGGCAGCCACCAATGCAATTTCTGCTAATTACCCTTGCAGCGACCAATTAAGGAGTGGGACAGGGAGCAATCACAGGGACTGCAACACATGGCCTCATGACCAGGGCTGTGCCTATAGAGTAAGTGGTTTGCCACTCACATGCCTACCACAAGGGGAGTGGCCTGCCACTCAGACACCCTTAACATATGCCATGTATGCGGTACTCCATGCACTTGTTCCCACATCTCCCCCCTCTGACTGTGCTGCAAGGACTTCAGCCAGCATTGCTGTTTTTCATTCAGTGGCCTTTACATAAGCGTCTCACAACACAAGAAAATATTATCACTATTATAAACAGTAAGGCCAGGGTAATAGCATTATAAGGATTAGTTAATTTGGATATCAGGTTTTTCCAATGTTCAGTCAATCCCTGAAAGAAAGAAGAGGTTGTCAAGAGAGACACCTTATTTGGGCTGGGGATGTGGCTCAAGCAGTAGCTCGCTCGCCTGGTATGCGTGCGGCCAGGGTTCGATCCTCAGCACCAATACAAACAAAGATGTTGTGTCCGCCGAAAACTAAAAAAAAAAAAAAAAAAAAAAAAAATTAAAATTCTCTCTCTCTCTCTCTCTCTCTCTCTCTCTCTCTCTCTCTCTCTCTCCCTCTAAAAAAAAAGATAGACACCTTAGTCATTAATTTTGGCAATTGCCTTAGTAAGGCTATGAATAGTCATAACATAGTTTGCATCCAAAAAACTCTTAATATACTGAGAAAAATTGGAGAAGTGTAAGGTTACATTTTTAGATACAGCATATTGGGTGACACAAATACTATGGAATTCAGGGTCACAAATGAGCCTCTGCAACATAAACATAACTAATATCTAGTTATTCCTGGTGGAGGTCTAGTTCTTGCTGAATGACTAAAATAGCAGCTTGTGGCAGTTTATTTAAGTCATTTTAAACAGCAAAGGCTTCTGCCATGGCAGTAGACAAATTGTTTGCAGTCTGAGCAGTCTGGATACTCTGAGTGAGAAGAGCAGCGCAGTGGCTGTGGCAGTGATGGCAGCTACCAGGACATAATCCCAGCATTGATGAGACTAATTGCACACCTTGTCTGGTGTAGGATCTCATTCAGAAGATTCTTCAGCTCCATGTCCCATGGACTCCTCCACTCTCTGGACAGGTTCATTGGAAGCCAGATTGCTGGGGGCACTCTGAGGATAAATATATGTTTGGCTTTCATAGCAGGGGTTAGACAATTTGTGAGCTAGCAGGATGTATTGACTGCACAAGGGATCTCTGTATGAGTGATATTTATGCCATCAGTATCATTGATTATTAGCATGGCAAAGGGTGGTGTAACACAAGCTTGTGCATAGTGGGTATGGGTATAATTTGGCCCAAAGGCAAATCCATGGTCAGAGACTGGACTCAATATACAACTACTCATCCAGCTAGCTGCTGGCCATTTGATGGGTCTAGTAGCTAGCAATATTGGCGTGATATCCATCATACCGTACTGATTTCCTGCATACCAGTTGGTAACGGCTTGTCCCATGTAGCAGGTACTACAGTAGCCCGTATGGTTTGGGGGCACATCAGTTATATTCCAGGGAGCTGCACCCACTCAGGCACATAGATGTTGTTTCTCCAGAGAAATTCCTCTTATCAAGGAGATAAGGTATGGCAGTGACACACTGATTCCATGGGATGCCATCATTATCTGAGGAGGCTCTCCCAAAAGCATTGTTAGGCATGTTGGCAGCAAGGGGTTCTTGCATTTGCCATGGGGGAGTCTATGACTATAGGTGGCATTAACTATAACTCTAAGGTCAGTGAGAGATAGCCCAACATATGACTTCTTAGAGTTATCTACTGTAGTTTCATTGGCAAGAGCAAAACAGAGGGGACTGCCCGGATTGTAGGTTTCATTATCTTCTACAGAGAAACAAAAGGACAGAGTAGGTATGGAAATGCTGATATTCCAGGGTATGGTTACCTCTTGGATGGATAACTCAGGATCAATAAGGTTAGAATTATTAGAGAAGGGCTTGGGGAAAGCCCCTTTCCAATTAGCCACTGGTAAAGTGGCCTAGTGACCAAAGCACAATTTAACTCATGGGAGGCTTTACTGTTAGCAGTGAGCATTGCACATACTAGGACCATCGTCATAGGCCCAGGGATAGGATTGCCACCAAGTAAAGGAGCCAATCTGGTGGCTTAGTCAACAAGACATTTAATATCACCCCAGGTTACTTTACATGAGGTTCATTTGCATTGTTGAGTACTTTGTTCATGAGGTTTCTCCTCCAGAGTTAATTTATTCATCTTCTTGGTTGATGGTTCTGGGGGTTCAGGGCTTGACTTTCTGGCAGGGACCCAGATGGGGTGAGGTTCCTGTTAACATATGCAAACCCTCAATCCATGGTTAGAAGGGACCCCGGACCATCCCATGTGTTTGTTATGGGACCCTTCCATGAGACCATAGGTAGATGGGAGGGCTCTGTGAGGGGGGCCCAACACTTATGTGCTGCTATTTCTGTAGAAAATTTTGAAATTGAAAGAAATTTTAAAGTAAATAAGATTCTTTTCAAGGCATTGCAAGGGGACTTGGTATAGTTTCCCCCCTCTGTTTTGTAGCATGGCCTTTAATTCCTTGTGTGTTCTTTCTATGATGCCTTGAGTCTAAGGGTTGTAGGGGATCCCAGGTAAGTGCTGTATATGCCAATCATTTCAAATGCTTGAAATTTCTTGTTAGTATAGGCTGGCCCATTGTCAGTTTTAATAAACATGGAAACATCCATAATTCCAAAACATTTTAATAACTGAGAAATGGCCTTTTCAGGGCTGGGGATGTGGCTCAAGCAGTAGCATGCTTGCCTGGCATGCGTGTGGCCCAGGTTCGATCCTCAGCACCACATACAAACAAAGATGTTGTGTCCGCCGAAAACTAAAAAAATAAATATTTAAAAAAATTCTCTCTCTCCTCTCTCTCTCTCTCTCTCTCTCATCTCTTTAAAAAAAAAAAGAAATGGCCTTTTTGATGGTTTCTCCTGTGGAGGCTGTGGCCATGTGGCCATTACACAGCCTGAATAGACATCAATAATTACATGAATATATTTTAAATTTCCAAAAGTTGCATAGTGAGTGACATCCATTTGCTATAAAGTATTAGATGTTAATCCTCAGGGATTCACCCCAGCAGGTTGTAAAGGGCCAATGGGGAGAAAGGGTCCACATTTTTTGCAGCCGACTAGCTGTTTGTAAGCCTCTTTAGACTTGTTTTTATGCAGCTGTCATGGCTGAGGGCCACAGAGAGGCTTGAGCTGCTTGTGTCCCTATACCCTGGGTGGCCAAAATCCAGTCATCCAGTGTGCCATTTTGTACTGGCACCACTGTTGCTTTATGTTTCTTATAGCCCATCCCAGATCAATTCCTTGGCTGAGGCTGCCCTAGCTCCTTCATGAGACACCTTCCCTTCTACTGCCTTGTTTACTCTGTCAATAAACTGTGGCAAGTCCTTGGTAGCTTTCTGCCTTAATAAACTGTACCTTCCCCAGCTGGCAACTTCCTCCAGGCTCTCAGAACACAGAGCCACACCTGACCGAAATAATTTGGTGGGCCTGTATCCTGTACAGCAGGAGAATTGTAGATTCCCTCTCCCTGCAAGCATTCAGCTGGGAGGTTAACATTTGTGATGTGGTTAGGGTCCCCCTGCTGTTCACATTCATCACAGAAGAATGCCTTCCACTTCAAAAATGTTGCAGGCTCAAGAGCTGCTCTGGCTAGGTCTTTCCAGTCTTGAGGGCAATTAAGTTCAAGACTGAGTGATTCGATGGAACATTTCCAAATTCTATGAAACCAATATTACCCTCATATCATTTGCTCTGCAAATGGCCCCTGGGGCCCATCCTCTTTTACTGCCTTCTTTAACTCCTTTAGGGTACCCAATGCATGTGGATACCAAGTGGCAGGGCACTGTGGTGTGGGGGCTGTGCTGACTGGGAAGGTTTGTATTCCTTTACCCCACTTCTCATCTCTTATCTTACATAGATCTTCAAAAGGATCTCTGGCCTCCTGGAATGGGTTTGTGGGAGACCATGGCTTGGGCCTATCTGGTGGCCTGGCCATTTCCAAGCTGTCACAGTCCTTTACTGGCTTTGGCATTGCCTCATAAGGAAACAGTTGCCATTGACTCAGTGAAGGATATAATCTTTGCCTGTCAGTAGAAGGAGCACCTGCACCATTTGTGGTCACCTATTCCTGCACCATGAAGGCTAGAGGTACTGTTTCCTGTCTATCTCCCTCCTGCAGCTGTTGTGGTTCCTTGCTTTGAAGTAGATTCTTGGGCCCACTTTCCTGTGCCTGCTGCAGTTGCTTGCTTTGAGGTAGATTGTCACCCCCATATTTTTCACCCTGTCTTTCACAGCCTCATCTTCCTTCGGGGCCATCATTTTATGAAAAGGGCCTGTTGTAGGGCCCCCTAAACTTTGCTGAATGGCTGTCACAATAGGGAAAAAATGTAGTGGTAGAGTATATCCCTGTCTCACCTCAGCTTGTCTGCTTTTGCCATTATCTTGTCCCATACCCTAGCATCAAAAACATCATCTGCACTTATCCATGGACTGGTATCAATTACAACATCCCAGAACCTCTGGGATTCTCTCTTATTCAGGATTAAATCTCTAGTATATAAAAGAGTGCACAGCACTTGCAGCTGCAAGTCTTTGGTGGAACTCGGTAGATTCCCCATTTCCCCTTCCTCACGGCTCTGTGAGGGGTCACACCCTATCTTATAGGTTTACCTCAGTCCCTGTTCAGGCACCAGCTATGTGGGCTCTCTCTCTCTCTCTCTCATCCAGCCAGGAGGTCCATGGAACAGGGTAGAGGAGAGTGTGGCTGCGGAGTCGCCAATCAAGACCTCTGGAGACCAAGCAGGAAGCAGGTCTGATTTTATTGCAGTTACCATGTATATATACTCAGGCAGCAAGCAGCTAAGCAGATTACAGGCTGCCACCAATGCAATTTCTGCTAACTACCCTTGCAGTGACCAATTGAGGAGTGGGCCATGGAGCAAGTGCTGAGACTACAACACATGGCCTCACACCCAGGGCTATGCCTATGGGGTAAGCAACCTGCTGCTCACACTCCTAGCACGAGGGGAGTGGCCTGCCACCAGATGCCCTTAATGTATACCATGTATGCAGTATTCCATACACTTGTCCCCACACATCCCAAGTTACTGGAATTGTGTGTGCCACCATGTCTGGCCTCTTAAGGGCTTTCTTGTTGTGTTATGTCATAACAAAAGTGCAAAGAAACAGTGAAAGAAAGCAAGAGGAGGAAAGACTCAACCTCTTATATAAAACTTGGCCTGATAATGAATCTTCTCCCACAATAATGGCAGTAATTCACTCATGAGTCATCATGGGCAGAGACTCTGGGCAAAGGAGAGAGATCTGAGTATGGTTGGACTCTGGAGGATAGGATCTGGGGCAGGTGAGACAGATGACAACCAGAGGGAGGTGACTGAATTGGTAACGTGGTTCTAATGTATTCAGGTGGACACTTGAGTCTTGAGTAACTATAGATGTTTTGTTCCTATGTCTCTGTAGTTCCCTCATACATTTTCCCCTTCTACTATTGATGGAACTTTGGGTAAATGACAGTTTGGAAAATTTATGAATTGTGCTGCTATGAAACGTTTATATGTCTCTTGATGGGTATATATTCATTTGAGGGGTGCTACAGCTTAGATATGAGGTATCCCCCAAAGTTCCTGTATTAATGAAGGAATGTTCAGAGGTGAAATGATTAGATTATAAAAGCTGGAACTAGTTTATTAATTGAATGAACTAACTGGATGGTAACTAGAGGCAGGCGGGGAGTGACTAGGGGAGGCAAGTCACTGGAAGAACACCCTGGAAGTGACATACCCCTTCTCCCCTCTCTCTCTGCTTCCAGGCACCATGAGCTGAACAGCTTTCCTCTGCCATGCCCTTTCACCATGATGCTTTGCCTCACCTTGGGCCCATTGCAAGGGAGTCGACTGACAATAGACTGAACTTTTTTTTAATATTTATTTTTTAGTTGTAGGTGGGCACAATATCTTTATTTTATTTTTATTTTTATGTGGTGCTGAGGATCAAACCCAGGGCCTTGCACATGCTAGGCACGCACTCTACTGCTGAGCTACAACCTCAGCCCCTAGACTGAACTTTTGATATCATGACCCAAAATAAACCATGCCTTATCCCATTTGTTCTTTTCAGGTATTTTGGTTACAATGACAAAAACCTAATTAGCACATGGGTCATATAACTATGAGTAGAATTAAGTCAGTATATATTTCTTTTTCACCAGCAGATATTGCAATTGAGCCCATAAACATTCCCAATGGTGGTGCACCTGCGTTATTGCTGCACTTTGTATTTTTTACCTTTTAGCCATTCAAGCGGTTTTGAATATTTCAGAAAAGAATTTTGCATTACTATAATTTACACAGTATAAAATTTACCTCTTTTTATGTATAGAATTCAGTGATTTTTTAAAATATATTTTGTAGTTGTAGATAGATACAATACCTTTATTTTATTTATTTATCTTTATGTGATGCTGAGGATCAAACCCAGAGCCTCACACAGGCTAGGCAAGTGCTCTACCACTAAGCTACAACCCCAGCCCCGAATTCAGTGATTTTTAATATTTGCAAAATTGTGTAACCCCATTACTAACCAATTTAAGAACATTTTCATGTCCTCCAAAGATCTCTAGTACTCATTTTAGATTTTGTTTTGTTGTGTTTGATTTTTTTTATCTAGAGTCTCACTATGTTGCCCCCAGACTTGTCTTGAACTTTAGAACCTCCTTCTTCAGCTTCCTGAGAAGCTTGGATTATAGGTGCATACAACCACATCTAGGCAAGCACTCTACTGGATTAGATTTGTTGTTTTTGATCCCAGTGTGTCACTATTTTGCCCAGGCTATTCTCCAACTCATGAATTCAAGTGATCCTCTCACCTCTGACTACCTAGTATCTGGGAGTGTAGGTGTGGGTCACCATGCCCAACTTAGATTTGTTTCAACCTCATTTTCTTCAGTAGTCTTTATGCATGGATGCCAGGCACTTTGCTAAGCAATAGAGTGATTTTAAAAATCTACAGTGATGGGGTTTGGGGATACAGCTTAGTGGTAGACTACTTGCCTAGCATGTATAAGGCCCTAGGTTTGATCACTAGCACTGAAAGAAAATATTTTTAAAACCTATAATATCTAGTTCTTGCAGCCTAGAGGGGAGATGAGTGCAGAACTTTAACATTGTTCATCAGGGAAGGCACTGAGCAGTGTGGCCTGTGCAGTGACTCAGAAAGAGTTCAATGTTCCTGAAGCTCTAACTGCAAATGGGGAGAAGGAATATGAAAGCAGAGAGGCTGGCAGGGTGGTCAGTGGGGCCTTGAATGCCAAGCTGAGTAAAGCTGGACCAGGCAGTATCTGGGGAAAAGTGTTCTCTTCACAGCAAGGAGTGGAAAGGGCAAGTCTGACTCCCCAACTAGACTGAGCTCTTAAGGACAAGGGTGCTATATCTTCTCCACCATTGTCTCCAGGACATAACATAAAGTAGGTACTTATATGACCTTCTTAGGGCTGTCTAAACAAAGGGCCACAAACTGGATAGTTAAAAACAAACAAGTCTATTCCCTTGACATTCTGGAAGCTCTAAGTCAAATATCAAGGTTTCAGCATGGTCATTCTCCCTGGAGAGTCTCCAAGGGAGAACCCTTCATTAATTTCTAGCCTCCTCTGGTTGCTAGCCATGCTTGGTGCCTCTTGCCTTGTAGTGGCTTCACTTCCTTCTCTGCCTCAATGATTACAGGGCACTTTTACTTACAGGGACTTGTGTCGGTGCATTTCTTCTACTCTTACATGGACAAAACACATGCTGGATTTAGACCCAAGCTGACACTCACAGAGATATGTCATGACCCACGACTAAACCAGCCAGGGTCATTCCAGGAGAACTGGGCTGGCATGAAATAATCACACAAAGACAGAGAAATACCTTTTTCTTTGGGTTCTGTAACAGCTCCTCTGACCCAGCTCCCACAAAGGAGGCAAGGCAGGCAAGAAAGAGACATGCCTTGAACCTGGGTTTTATTGGGGAGGCTGTTCCATGGAACATTCTATCCAAAAAAAAAAAAAAGGCAAAGGGTAGGGTTATGACAAACAGGTAGGTATCATTCAACCCCATCGGGTGACGCCCACTCCCAGAGCTGCAACTTTCTTATCCGAGTGGAGGTCAAATCCAATGGCACTACAGGGTGCAACACCATGCCAGTCGAGTAACTCTTTACTCAGGACTTGAAGGTGTGTTCACAGCTCTTGTCCAGGGCGGCTCCCAACAGATAGGAAGGTATCCCAGGTTGTCTCTATGAAACATAAATAGTTTCACAGAGCATCAGTAGCCAACAAGTGTGAAAGCACAAGTGATCAGGAAAAACAAAATTAAAACACAAAACAAAACCAACCAAAAAAAAAAAAAGTTCTATTCTGGCCAGGCACAGTGGTGCACACCTGTAATCCCAGTGGCTAAGAAGGCTGAAACAGGGGCATCACAAGTTCAAAGCCAGCCTCAGCAAAAGTGAGGCACTAAGCAACTCAGTGAGTCCCTGTCTCTAAATAAAATACATAATTGGGCTGGGGATGTGGCTCAGTGGTGGAGTGCCCCTGAGTTCAATCCCTGGTACCCCCTCCCCCCACAAAAAAAAACTATTCTGTAATAATGTCTGACACGGTTAAAACCTGGACATAATTTTATTCAAAGAAGTCACCAACATCCTCTAACCAGGCTAACTGTAAGTCATTGCTGCTTTTCTTCCATTCCACATTCACCTTATTCCAGTCCTCTCTCTTCTAGACAAGATGTAAGATCACACTAAGAATTCTCTGCTTCCTGACAGCATGCACTCCAGAAGAAAACTCCTCTTCCTTGAACTCTCCCCCAAACTTGTTAACACAATTTCAAATCCTATCAGAGAAATCTTTTCCCCTTGCTAAGATGACCCCACTGTTGTCCATGGTGTTTTTCCTGACTGGACTGAGTAATAGGCCCAAGTTGTTTTCAAGACCAGCTGTATTCTTGTTTCTTGAACAGGGCAGAGGATCATCAATTTTGTCTGGGAAATTCAGGAATAGCATTAATACTTTTGAAACCGCTGAGCTGGACCTAAGAATGAGAAGCAAACTTAACCAGGTTAAAAATAGCCTCATTCCTGGCAGAGGTAAAGGGCTAAGCTAGGAAGAAACATGAAAGAGCAGAAGCAGACCAACCAGAGGGAGGAAGTTGAGGAAGAACCCCAAGTTGGTGCACCAGACTTCTCGGGTCCAGGGAACAAGAAAGAGGTGCCAGAACCAGGAACTGCTCTAATAGGCATTTTCTTTCTCCTTCTAGCCAGTGTCTCCAAAGGAGCAATGGCTTGTCAGTATTCTGACCGTGGAAATATACAGAGAAGTGTTTCCCTGGTGGGTAAATGGTGCTGTGATTTCCACAATTTGAATGCCTAGCAGTTTCCCCCTGAAGCTATTAAGATAACTATATAGGTAGACTACCTAGTTTCTATAGTGATATCCTTGGGGAGAAGGGGCTCTGTGTTTGTATTACAAACCTGTACCTTATCTTGGTTAGCTAACACTTGGGAGTTAAAGAAATACTAAGTAAGCAATACTACATAGTATTAGTAATGGGAGCCATGTAATTTGGGGGTATAATAAATGTGACCACACAGAGGGGAAGTCACTTTGTCTTCTTTCCTCTGCACTGTATGTGTGCCTCTCTCTCTCTCTTCTGTTCGCTTCTTTACAGGTTTCTGCACAAGAAGATTCATAACAAATGGCACCCAACTTTGGGGCATGAGAAAAGTTCTCTCCCCACAAGGCCTCCCAATCCACAGGCAGTTTGGGACAACAAAATCAGCCCTGGTAGGGACCAGGGAAAGGGGAAACTTACCCCTAGAGTGAGCTTGTAGACATGAGTCTTTATTTTTTGTGGTGCTGGGAATCAAACCCAGGACCTTTTGCACATGAGGCAGGTACTCTACCAACTGAGCTATATCCCCAGCCCCTAGATGTGAGTCTTTCACCAGCTGGTACCATCCCTAATCAGTAAGCTATGGTTAATTCTCTATCTGACGTTCAATGGTGTCATCGACTGAACTTTCCTTCCTACTTCTCAAGGCTGGACATACTGTAAGTGACACTAATCTTACTAGCTTGCTGACAGAGATAAGCTCTTGCTGTCCTTTTTATCCAGAAAGTGGGTCAAAAAATTTGAAAGACTGGGAGAAGACGGATGAAATGCTTCATGAGGAGCCATGAGCTTCTATACTGGTATTATATGCTTGGTTTCTTTGTAGAGATGTGATAAATAAAGGCTCAGTTTCTCAATCTGTCAGCTCTTCTCTTTCTGTGCCCAGGCCTTCAGTTCCTTTGAAAGAGCAGCTGCAGCCACCTCAGCAGCATGGGCTGCTGTCTGCAGCTGCTCCTGACACTCCCAGATGCATGGCTTCCATGAGGGATTTACTGCCTTTGTCCCCATGCGCGGCTGTGGCAGCTATACTGCCCCCAGCAGGATCCTAGTTAACTGAGTGTTTGGGACAAGCTGTGGAGGAAGGAGAGTTTCATAGTTTGCTGGCTGTTGCATTGGGTTGAATTTCACTGGTCAGCCGGAGCATGAGCAGTTACCTTGTGCAGATTTTAAAGAGTTACAGTGTACTGTTTTAGAAAGTGGTGTGAATAGTAATTTTACCCTAAATATGATTGAATTGTTGGAAATGGGTTATGCCGTGGTTCCTAATGATTGGAAAACATTAGTTAAAATGGTAGCTCATAAAGCTGCCTTGCTTGCCACCACCTTAAAACCCCCTGAGCCAGGACAAAAGGGGGAAATTTGTCTCTTGGAGGGGTCAGGATCCCATGAAACAAGCGTTTCCAGTACAAAAAAAAAAAAAAAAAGCCCTGTCAACTTCATCCCACAAACCCTTTCATGCCACTAGAGGGAGCACTGGAATAGATTTGATTGCTACTGAAAACATTTAAGTGAGGACTCCTGAAAATTCCTGGAGACATAGGTCAGTTAGCAGAGTGCTTTCTTCACATTCACAAGGCCCTAGGTTCAAACCCCAGCAAGAACTTCTAAGTGAAAGTACAACTTTAAGCCTTGACACTACTACTACTAGGACATGTTTGTCAACTACTGAAAGTAGACCTAAGTTTAACTTTTTGCTTTAATGAGCAGTCAATTCCATGCTTATCACACACAAATACTAATGTCATGGTAATAAATACTTTTATGGTATAGCTTTATGCATGGCCTCAGGAGGCCATTTGGATAGGGGCAAAGAAAACAAAAATAAACAAGTGTCCAAAACATCCCTGTGGCTACCATGTTCTGCCCCTTCCAATCCACAACAAATCATTACTTATATTCAACCATATGTGGAAACTGGTAAAAGATTTGCAAGGTTCCTTAATAGGCACGGACATTTGTGTTTTATACCTTACTTATAAAAAAAGAAAAAACTTTATATCTCCAATACTTACAGTTCTTTCTCTACTATCAAGTTGCATTAACAGATTTTTTTAGGACCTGTTGTTTTTCACATGCCTTCTGATGGCCAATTCTCTTTGTTATATCAGGTTCCTTAATCATGTTCCTTTTTTCTTAATTTCTACTGTTCCTCTTGTACATGAAATCATGGTGTATACAGATGGAGGTAAACAAAGAAGAATAATATCTGTTTTTATTAATGATAAATGAACTATTAGACCCACCTCAAATTTCACCACAGCAAGCTGAGTTAGCTGCCATTATCCTGGCACTAAGATTATTTTCTACTTCTCTAAATATTATTACAGATTCTCAATATATAACTAAACTTGTTCCTCATAATTTCACAGCTGTATTATGCCCTCACTTGGTTTCCAATTTACTGTCCCTTTTTATAAACTCTTTTACAGCATCTTTAAACCCTTTTACAGCATCTTACAAGTCCTATCTCCCTCTCATATATACACAGCCACCCCAAGATTCCTGGACTTTTGACCAAGGGTAACACTCATGCAGATGAAGCTATGAAATCCTTTTATCCTTTGTTTTCAGATGCTGTGGAATCCTATGGATTTTTTTCATCAAAATGCTTGATCACTAATGAAAATGTTTTCCATCTCTTCTCAACAGGCTCATGCTATAGTCAACAACTGTTCTCACTGTGTACCCTTTCAGGCCCCTGCTATGGCCCAGTGTCCTGAGTGGGAGCAGAGACCAATATTCTTGTGCGGGGTGGGTGGCCAGGAGAACTGCGTGGGTGCTGTGAATCTGTGAATCCACGAGGCCCACATTCCAGTGCTCTTTGGCAAATGGATGTTAAAGCCATTTCCTTCCCTTTCATCCTTACTCCTTTCTGCATGTTTCCATTGATACCCATTCTGGGTTCATTTGGGCTAATGCCCATAGGTCTATAAGGGTATCTGCTTGCATTTCTCATTAATTACTTTGTTTTTGCCACCATAGGCAAGCCTATTCATTGAAAAACAGATAATGCCCCTGCATAGACATCTTGTGCTTTGGCACAATTTTGTAATCAATGAGATATAATTTTAAATCATAAAATTCCTCATAATCCTACTAGACGAGCTTTGGTTGAACAAGTGCATGGTACTCTTAAAACTTGCCTTTTCGAACAAAAACAAACAAGGGGATCTAGCCTAGCCTCTCTCATATTAATAATGCTTTAAATAATGTTTTATTTACAGTTAATGCACTCAATATGCAATACAAAATTATCAGTCACAATGGGTCATCTGCTTTGGATAGACATTTTATTCCCAAACAGTCATTACCAAAAATTTATATAAAATATAGGGTTTCACTGGACACAGGATGACAAGAACCTATGCCCCTGGTCACATCGGGAAAAGGATAAGACTGCTATGCTTACAACAACAGGTCCTATTTGGACTCCAGCTTGATGCATGAGATCTATTAATTATGAATGGACATCAGGGACTTCACGACCTGATTCCCAAGTTTCATTTGATCCTGGATGAGGAGAGTCCCACAGAACAAGAGGAAAATGATCACTCTCCTTGAAAGAGAAGAAACATTAAAAGAGGATCCCAAGATACTAGATTTCCAGTGACTTGGGGGGATATAAAATCATAAACAGCCTCAGCTCAACAGCTGTTAGCTCAAATGGGGTTCAAATGCACTCCAGAAAACTTAGTCACTACTTTGATTGCTAAATTCACACAAAACTCTATAAATGCTTTTGTCTTAATAATAATGTTGATCCTTTGTTGTACTCCAGATGTGGAAAATTCAGTACAGTCAGACTCCTGGATTTCTAGAATCTATTACAATTTCTGGACTTGCTTGGTTGAGATTGTTATATCCCTCCAAAAATGTCTCATGGTACCCATTGTGTCTTATCAGACTAACTGTGTTCTTACCATCCCCACAGAATTTAATAGGCCACCATTCTGCACAACATATTCATGAAAGGTTTATTCCCCTTGATAAAAACTGTGATGATTCCGTGTGAACCTTCTCTCTAAGGCAGAATTTGACATTGACATTCTCCTTAGTGGATATCCCTGGATTAACTCTCAGGGCTTATAAAACCACTATGAACCTTGCCTGTGCTATAGTAAAAAGTATTAATCATACCTCCATGGCCATTAATAAGCTTAATGAAGAACAAAAACAACATTGTCAAGCCATTCTTGACAATCGGGCTGCAATTGATTATCTGTTATCATTATATCATAAAGGATGTCAGGAGTTTAATCATATGTGTTGCTTCAATTTAAGTGATAACAGTAATTCTATTTCAAGGGAGTTAGGTTACCTTAAAGATATCATTAATAAGGTCCCACAAGATGTTGGAGGTTTAGACTTGTTGGATTGGCTAACTTCGTGGTTACCAATTTCATCTGGGTCAAACAATTATTCATAGGTTGATGTTTACTGCTATTGAGATTGTTATGTTATGCTTGTTGTTGTCAATGCCTGCCCTATTTTTTGCCCCTGACAGCATTAAGAAGAAAACAAATATTATTCATCCAAAAGGCCTTAAAAAAAAACAACAAAAAAAGGGAGCTGTAGGTATTCTGATCATGGAAATACACAGGGAAGCATTCCCCCAGTGAGCAAACTCCCGGGGAGAATGGTGGACCTACTCTGGGCTGTCCGGTATGACTTGTTGGTGCCTTCTGATGAACAGCTTTATACTTCTGTGACAGAGGCTGAACCATCCTCTGAACTAGTTGGTGGTGATGGTTTTACAAGCATACTAAATGCCACTTAATTGTATACAATAAAATGGAGAGATGGTGAAACTTACACAAGATCTTTATCTTAATAAATCCAAGATATACCTGGAGGTGAGAATCCTCAGGTGTGCAGGTGTCTCTGAAGATGCCCCCTCAGTCCCAAAGAAAAGGAGGCTTGCTGATGACAGCTCTGATTGTGAAGACCTTTCCTGAACTCTTCTTTTTCCTCTCTGGCTCTGCACTGACTCTGAAGGGACCAGAGACCAATTAGCACCTGTGGGGAGAAAAAGGGATATATAAAAAAGGCCAGGAAAGATGAAGGCTCTACTTGAAGTCAAGCTCCGGGCTTTTATATGGAATAGGTGTTGCAGTGAGAGCCTGGGAGAGCATTCTTTATCCAAAGGAGACTAGGAAAGTCATGGGATTGTCCTTCAATTCAGTCGTCCCTGGAGCCCCCCTCATCAATTCTCATCTATTGAGTTAATCTCCTGCTTTTTTATTGTGTTAAAATATACATAACATGAAATTGTCTTCATCATTTCTAAGTGTTCGTTTCTATGTCACTAAGTGCATTGTGCAGCCATCATCTACAGCTCTTTTCAGAACTATTTGTCCACCATTAACACCATCCCAAATGGAATACTCTTGCCCATTGAAGTATCATTCCCTGTGTCCACACCCAGCCTCTGACTGTGGCAGTGGTTGCAGTGACCCAAGATGGAGGTGACCAGGCTGGTAGATGGTGGTCCACATGGGTATGGCGGGAGGGGGGTCCCATGTTGGTAGATGGTGGTCCACATGGGTGTGGTGGCTGGAGTTCCTGTGCATGGGCTGTGGCGCAGTGTCCTGAGTGGGAGCAGAGACCAATATTCTTGTGCAGGGTGGGTGGCCAGGAGACCTACATGGGTGCTAATGTCATTGGCCTTACCCAGGCACCCAGCAATTCTGCATGGACAAGTGGCCAGGAGTCCTGCACTGACTCTGAGGCCTGGAGATCTGCACAGCATGGGGGTCATGATTCCTGCAAGGAAGCAGCTGTTAGGGGGTCTCTAGTCACTCGCAGAGAACAAGTATTCCCACTTCTTGTATTCCAAGTCCTGGAGCAACACAGAATGCAACCTCTCTCTAGCCCACCATCTTGGATCCACCCTATTTTTATCAGTTGTATTTGATGTAAATAACTTGATATCTTGTCCACATTATATTTATTATAGATTCTGACCCTTAAAGATTTACTTAGGAATATTATTTATGATTTTTTAAGTGCCCTAGATCAAATAATGAATAATAAAATATTTTTAAAGTATTTATCCATCAATAGTTTTTAAACAATCAGTATTACACGTGAAAGTTGAACCGTGATCAGTTTTATTCGGCATGCAATATCCTCCTTAGTGATATTGACCATGGGAGTCTGAGTGTCTTAGAGTCAAAGCATTTTACTTCCTTCATCACAGAGATTTGATTTTGAGCAAGTCTAGGAATATGCTCTGTCCACGAAGGCCTCCACCACCCTCCACTTCTCCACTCCAAATGAGGGAGGGAGGGGATTTTCTCCCAGCTCTGTTTGGGACACAGCAGATGAAAGACCACACAGAGGCTCCGAGGAACTGAAGGCAGGTTTCCCACTCAAGTGACCTGGGATAGAGCCCAGAATTTGCCCCTCTCCCTGGGAATAAAGAACCATCAACAAAAGAGAGGCTGTAGTGAACATGGCACCAAGAAAACCCCAAGTAAACCCTCCAGTTTCACATGCTTTGAGTTACTGGCTTTTAGTTCACTTAAAAATCACTCCTTTGGGATGTCCACCTGCTGAGCAATGTGTTAAGAGTCTCTGGTGTGTGAGTCTTGACCATAAATAAGTCACTTTCCAGGAATGTGAAGATCACATCTATCAAAACCACCGACTCTTCATTTTGATCTGAAAGTGTCTAACAAGTGACTTTGATGTCAGAAGCCTAAAAACTCCACCCTCACCTCAAGCTGACACCTCCCTGTTCCAAAAATATGACTCATGAAGAGCCATCAGTGTAGACTGTGCATGCAAAGACCACTGACTGCTTCATCTCCAATCACCGCCACCTACTCCTTCATCCCATAAATGATCCTGAAGCCTAGCCTCAGGGAGGCAGATTTGACATTTGAGACTCCCATCTTCATACTTGGCTGCCTTGTAAAAAAAAAAGTTATTTCTCATTTGCAAAATGCTTTGTCTCTAGGAAGGGCATACTGTGAGAAGGCATGACAGGCCTGGTTTGGTAACAAAAAACCAGTGCCCAGCACCCCTGAAAAACTCCACCTCCTCCCCTTCATCTTGGGGTTTAGGAAGGAAAGCTTCTGCTCTTAAACACATGCTTTTCACTTTGTCTATTGCTGCAGGATAAAGACATGGTTTATAGGGCAAGCACTTTTATGAAACTAAAAGGCTGTCATTCCTCACCTCTTTGAAGCCAAGAGTGACCACAGCTCAAGCGGATCAGATGTGAGCAGAAGAAATGTGGGGACTTGGTGAGCAGATTGAGTGAAGCCAACAGAGCTGTGTGGCACTCTGTCCTTCCCTTTCCCCCTCCAACCCTCTGAAATGCAACATCTGGGTCCAGGAATAGACTCAGGGTTGGAAACCAGGTCCAGAGAGGCTGAGACAGAAAGATAGTGAGGTGACTGCATAGGTGCAGTCCAGGTCATTATTTAGCACCATCTGTGCTCCTACAATGCTGGGAGTTGTGGAAATTCTTGTGTGGGGATAAATCTAATCCCAACTCAGGCCCCAACTTTTCCTTGAATCACTGTGTGAACTCAAAGCAGACCCTTCCCTCCTCTGGGAAATATACATTCCTGACTGATCGGGAGGCAGGGCTGGGGATGCCATGCATGTTTCTGAGGATCTGATGCCTTTACCTGGCTTCCATCCAAGCCCATTCTAATAGAGCACCTCACATTTGCTTTGGGGAGCCAACCCTCCCTCCACATTCATGAGGCTAAGAGAGGCTGATTAAACATTCTGGCACTGTGGACATAAGACAAAGAGGGGCTCACACTTCAGAAATGATGAAGCCTTGGGCAAGTGCTCTGTGGCACTGTTTCCATGCACAGGCCACAGGCAGCACACACCATATGAACACAAGGCCGGGCTGCACCAAGCAGGGTTCTACTGCATCCATCCTGGGAAGACAATAATATGGAACCCTGAAGAACCTCCCTGCCCAACCCCACCCAGCCTGGAGAACTATGCAGCAGCTACCAGAATGTCCTCTGTGTTAGTTACACTCTAACATTTAGTTGGACTCTTGGAAAACAAAGGCCCAGTGACAAGCACATACTGACCCAGGGTAGAGTACAGACTCCAGAGGAGAAGGCAGGGTCCTGACTTCCTACATCAGGACTCAGTCAACTGCCATGAATGTCCTGTGAGAGTAGAACTCTCAACAACATGGGGAACCCTGCTTACCTTTCTCATGTGAGAACATTTCCTCTCAGCACCCCAATAGGCACACACACTGGTACACACACTGACACCTCATATGGGGATCAGAGTGTAGGTCAGAGAAAAAGAAAGAGGCTGGAGACAGCTCTTCCATGGAGCAGGGGTAGCCCATCTCCACGTACCATGATCAAGATCCAGAGCATGGAAGGGGAAAGATGACAGGATTTTAGGTTTGGGGTGTCCCTAAGGTGCCCAGGGATCTGCTTAATCTGGGCCATCCCAAAGAGAGCAAGAAGAGTGGCTCTGGTGTAGTTCTGGATGTAGTACTTCCTGGCATGGATGAGGCCCTGGCTTTGACCCGCAGCACAGCAAAGAAAACAATTGGAATTCCAAGATGGTGGGCTAGAGGGAGGCAGCATTCTGTGTCGCTCTGCCTCAGTCTGGCTGGGCACAATTCAGGAGCCACTTGTCAAAAGAAATGAACTTTATTTTCAGAACCACACATGCCAAACAAAACAGCTCCTCAGGAAAACCTTCAGAGCCCAACTGCCACCACCGGCTTCCCACAAGCCTCTCACTCCCACACCAGCCTCCCCACCTCCCACAATCCTCCTGCTCTTGAGGCCGATTGGCTGGGTCGCATGGGCGGAGCCAAAAAAGTCCCCCAATGAGCAGCTCCATGGTCTGAAAGGGCAGGGAAACAGCCCAATGAGCATCACCACAGAGGAGCCAATCAGCTAGATGTTGCTGGGGCTGCTGTGAGCCAATCATCAACTGGCAGTCTGAAAGTTTGCTGGGGCCCCTTGGGCTGTGGCTCTCACCATGGCTCCATGACCCAGATCTCACCTAGTCGGAATACTGCATCTCTGAGAGTTTTAGAGGACCCATATACAGCTGATTTTTGCAGAAATCACCAGCAATGTAACCCCCATGCAGGGCTCCGAGCCTCAGCACTCAAGTAGGACTCCAGACTCTTGGCTCCCTAAACCCAAAGCCTGCAGTTCTAGCTCATGCATGGCTCACAAGCACCTTAGCAGAATCACCGATCAGCACCTCTTCAGAACTCCAGACTGTGCTCTGCTCCCACACAGGTCACTAGGCTACCACCTACCCACAGCACAATGCCGTTGGCTCCCCCTACCTTACCAGACACTCCAGCACTGGAAGCAGACTGACTCCATCTTGGATAACGTTCCTTGCCATATTTGGTGGGGGCAGCTCCCAGATGGGATCTCCATCTGGCCAGGTACCAGATATCCAACTTGCCCTGACCCAGGGGGCAATAACTTGGCACAGTGACTACTCAACACAGAAACAGCTCTCAGTTGGACAGGTGTTCAGTGTGACCAGGGTGCCACCCACCTGGTGTGAGCCTGGGTGTGAGAGGTCCTGTAGTGGGGAAATGCTAAGTGAGAGAGGGGATGGGACTAGAATTTGGAGCCTAACAGAGAGACCAGGAGCTGGGAAATATCTAGGCAAGAGAGGGAGATAAAATACCAGGTGCTCAGGTGTCAGAGGAGTGGTCCCAAAAAGAGATGAGACCCATGAAGTGTAATCTCTCTGCAGGGACTGGCAGGTGGCACTCCCCACTTCCAGACGCCCTACACCAGGACCAGTTTTCCCACCCTGGTAACCTACACCATCCTGAGGGCAGAGGCACCAGTTTAAAACAGACAACCCCACCTATTGGATGAGAAGAGAAGCAGGAAAGAAATGGATCTCTAAAACTAGCAACAACCCTGGTTTCTTCTTTTGAGTTTTTTTTCTCTTTCTCTTCTTTCCCCCTCCAGCCCTCACATCCCCAACATATGTGAAACCAAGAACTTTGCATTAAATAGGATTTTGAGAACTGGATCATCTGAATAATATAATATAGAGCTGTTGTATATGCCCTTTTTTCCCTCTTCTTCCATTTTTCTTTCCCCCTCCAAATTTTACTATTTTTACATCTCATGTTTTTCTTAATACATATGTGTGTTTGTTCTATGTACTCTACTATCTTCCCACGTACTTGTCTACCCTAAATTACTTCCTGTCTATTCTCTTGCTACTAACGCTCTTTCACATTTCCTAAGATTTATTAACTCTATATCCTCACATCCTTCCTCCTATGTCCACCCCCAATTCATTGTCCACCGTCAGAAACTATAAAGCTTTTTACAAAACTACTAGTTATATTGTAGATAATAATTGAATCCAACATCTCTGTACTTTGAAACTAAACTGTAAATGTTGGGCTGGGGATGTGGCTCAAGCGGTAGCGCGCTAGCCTGGTATGCGTGCGGCCCGGGTTCGATCCTCAGCACCACATACCAACAGAGATGTTGTGTCCGCAAAAACTAAAAAATAAATATTGAAAAATTCTCTCTCTTTCTCTCTCCTCTCTCACTCTATCTTTAAAAAATAAATAAACTGTAAATGTCTTAATAACAGCAAATTGTTCATAAGTGATGTATTGTTGATATTGGGATCTGTTAACATTGTCCTTCCCCACAAAGGAGGGATCTTGGAACCTACAAGAGCACTACAAACCTATAGGGTAAAAACAATAATGCACCAGATCCCCAGAGCTGGAAAGGAAGACACATGAGCAACATGAAAAGACAAGGGAAGAAAGTACTGCAGACAAATCAAGGCACCACATCATTAGACTCATTGGCAGCCACAGCAGAAAAAAAATGACCGAGAAATATTACAGAATATACATGGTTAAAATGTTCTGTGAACTCAAGGAAGACATAAGAGAGCAAATACAGGCAGTGAAAGATCACTTCAACAAGGGCTCCATAAACAAATCCAAGAAGCAAAATATCACCTCAACAGGGAGATAGAGGTTCTTAAAAAAAAAAACAGAAATCCTTGAAATGAAAGAAATGATAAACCAAATTATCATTTGATGCTCAAATGAAAGCATCACTAACAAAGTAGACCACTTGGAAGATAGGACATCTGACAGTGAAGATAAAATATATAATCTTGAAAAGAACATAGACCATACAGTGATAAAGGTAAGAAACCATGAGCAGAATATTCAAGAAATAGGGGATACCAAAAAAAGACCAAATTTAAGAGTTATTGGGATAGAGGAAGCTTAGAGGTCCAAGCCAAAGGAATGAACAATCAATTCAATGAAATAATATTAGAAAACTTTCCAAACATGAAGAATGAATTGGAAATCCAGATTCAAGAATCCTATAGGATGCCAAATGTACAAAATCACAACAGACCTACACCAAGGCACATTATAATAAAAATGCCCAACATACAGAATAAGGAGAGAATTTTAAAAGCTATGAGAAAAGGGAATCAGATTACATATAGGGGAAAACCAATTAGGATAATGGCAGATTTTTCAACACAGACCCTGAAAGCTAGAAGATCCTGGAACAACATATATCAAGCCCTGAAAGGATAATGGGTGACAACCAAGAATCTTGTATCCAGCAAAATTAAGCTTTAGATTTGAAGATGAAATAAAAACTTGCCATGATAAACAAAAGTTAAAAGAATTTATAGCTAGTAAACTGGCACTACAAAACATCCTTGGAAAAATATTCCATGAAGAGGAAATGAAAAACAACAATGAAAATCAGCAGAGGGAGGTAGCACCCCAAAGGAAAAGCTTATCAAAGAGGGAAATCAAATCAAATTAAACAACAAAAATAAACAAATATGGCTTATAATACAAACAATGTCTCAATAATAACCCTGAATGTTAATGTCTTAAACTCACCAATCAAAAGATATAGGCTAACAGATTGGATTTTTTTAAAAAGACCCAACAATATGCTACCTTCAAGAGACTCATCTGATAGGAAAAGGAATACACAGTCTGAAGGTGAAAGGTTCCCTCATCATTCTAGCCCTGGGATATACCTCGTCTGCATTTTTCAAATCAGTGCAGTCTTATTTCTCTTTGGCCACATTACATTGGAAGGAACCAATGAAGTTTCCTTAGCAGAGTAAACACCACACAGGTCTAAGTTTATTATTTTTTATTTTTATTGTTTTGGTATTTGGGGTTGAAACCAGGGGCACTTTACCACTGGACTATATCCCTCATCCTTTTTCTTTTGAATTTTGAGACAGATTCTTGGTCAGTGGCTGAGGCTCTCTCTGAGTTGCTAGAGCTACCCTCAAACCTACCATTGTCTTGCTCAAAGCAATGTTATTTGGAAATAGGAAAAAAATCCTATATTCAATGCCTGGAGAACAGATAAATTAAGCATGTGACAATTCCTGAATAATAAATTGTGTCATTTCCAAAGCCTCTCTTTCTCATGGCTTAATGCTGTAAATACCACCACTACATCATTAAACCTTAGAGTATTTTTTTAAGATTGTATGGACCTGTTTTCCTAGACTGCAATCCTAATTAGTCCCAAATAAAAGTGATTTGTTCTAAACTGGGTTTATTTTATTTCAATTGACAGGTCACAATAGTGGTTTGGGGCATGATTTGGGGATGGGTGCTGCTAGGGGTAGCTTGCCCCTTTTTGGCTCTGGCTGAAGCTCTCCTTTCACCTGGGCGTGATTCAGTTCTACTGGACACACACACTTGCTGCTGCTGCTGCTGCTGCTGCTGCTATAAAATCCTTATAGCTTATACAGAATGTGTCCTGTTGGTCCATTCCCCACAGTCAACCTGTCCATCTACATCCTGAACATCCTTCACTAACAAACATGAAACAGGCGTGGATGGCCAAATCTGGTCCAGGGGTAACAGAGAACATAGAGCAGTTGCTAAGGAGAGTTGATGTTCCCAGAGGAAAAGAAGCCAAGGAAACAGTTACATAACAAAAACACATTGATGTATTTAGGATGTCTATACGGAGGGTCTCATTTTTTAAAAGGACTTATCTATTAGGTAAACCTGCATACACAAAATAGAAGTAACTGGATCTGTATGTGAGAACTATAGTGGACTAATAGAACCAGGTGAGAGGTGGAATGCTGTGGCCTGGCCTCCCATGGTGCATTGCTCAATGGGCAGGACTATTCCAGGGACCAGCAGGTACAGTGAAGCCAGGTCCACAGAGGGAATTAAGCTGGGAGTTCTGATTAACTTTCTGCTTCCTTTCTGAGATGTGTAAGTGTGGTTTGAAGTGAAAGTCAGAGTATATAAAGACTGGAGCTTTTTTTAAAAAAAAAACTACCTAAAAGAGCAGGACCAGTGCTGCTATCCAAAACGAACTTATTTTAATTCTTAATCTGTGCTTAAAGTATGAGCCATTCCCCATGGTACATCTTAGAAGACCCAGTCATTGGCTGTGAGTTCCAGACAGAGTTAAGCCCTGACCTGTCCGTGATTCATAGATTTGTTATGAAAACATCAGAACCTTCAGCCAGATCATTAAGGCATCTTCCTGAGGGTCAGAAGACATGAGTCTCCCACTTGAGTGGGTAAACTAGCCTTAGATAGTAATGAAGGGAGAAGGTTTGTGATTCTTCCTCACAGAATATTCAAGCTAGAATAAACCTCCACCAGCTCTCTGCCTTCACAGATCCAGGACCTGGTAAGCTCCCACAGTGAACCTCAGCTCAGGAAGCTTGTTCTCCACAAGGCAAGGGAAGAGGCCAAGATGATTGCTGGGGTCCTATTCCATCATAATTCAGTATTTAGCTGGGTGCAGTGGAGCATGCCTATAATCCCAGTAGCTTGGGCAGCTGAGGTAAGAGAATCACAAGTTCAAAGCAAGCCTTAGCAACTTAGCAAGGCCTAAAGTAAATTAGCAAAACCCTATCTCCCCCCAAAAATATATTTTTTAAATAAAAAACTCTCAGTATTTCTTTTTCTGGAATGACATATCCCGGCCTTATTTTTTATGCTCTATGATATTTCTATTGTCACATGTATTTTGAAAAGCAAACTTTCCCAGGAGCTTGATGTTTTCTCCATTTCTATCAAGAAGCCAGAACTACTTGAGAGTGAAGTGAGATTATCTCTCACTTTTGTTGTTCTGACAGAACAGATGAGAATGGCATTGGATTCCACTACTAAAGAGAGCAGTGATTTGGATTATGGTCTTTGACTGCCTCGGAGCTATGGCTGTGCTTTTGCTCTGGGAACTTTCTGTGCAAAGGTGCAGGATGAGATTACCCGGGAGCTATGGTAATGCCCAGCCTGAGGAAGTTCTGTGCAGAACAATAACAGTCTTGACCTTGAGCGTAGACTGCTGGGGATAGAGAATTCTGAGTATCACAAGATAACCACAGTAGCTTGCAAACACTGCACACCACTTTAAATGTTATGCGTAGTGGTTTCTTTATTGATGGCCTTATTTGAAAACCTTACTGCTTTACTGACACATGGTTATTATTGTTGTTGTTCTTTTACCTCCTTCTTGTTTGGAAGCATGTGTGATCCTTAGAACTGGAAACACGTGAAAAGCCATACCTCCAACTTTATATGCAAATTCATGCAGTTTGCAATTGGATAAGGTAAACTGATTTGTTCAAAATTTATAATTCATCCTTATTGCATCTCTGTTAAAACAATGTTCAAGGCTGGGGTTGTAGCTCAGCAGTAGAATACTCACCTAGCACATGTGAGGCCCTGATCAAACCCTGAGGGTTTGATCCTCAGCCCACATATAAATAAATAAAAAGAAAGTATTGTGTCCACCTATAACTAAAAAAAAAAAATTTAAACAAAACAAAACAATGTCCTACTGCAGAATCCCTCTGACTATATACCAGGCAAAAGGGTTCTGAGTTATCAGAATTTGCAGACTAGCAATAGAAAATGTATACTGGATGTGAGCTCCTAAGAAGGGAATATCAGTAGTTAACTAGTATGGTCAATCCCACTCGTTCACACATCAGGTTGTTGTATGGACCAAACAGCTATTAGAGCTGGAAAGTCTCATCATCAAACTTCATAGGACTTCTGTACCTTAAATCCAAAATACATGTTCATTTGAATTTTGTTATTTCACATTCTCAAATTATTTTTCCATAAAACAAAATTAATTATTGTCTCATAATATACATATGTGTATACATATGTGTGTGTATACATATATCTCAATCCCCTCTTACATGAGATTTCTCTCTTTCTGTGGTTTCAGTTCTTAATAGTCAACTGTGGTCCAAAATAGTAAATATTAAATTATAGAATAACAATTTGTAATTTTTAACTTTCCCACTGATCCAAGTATCCGAATTAAATTTCACACCACTCCACTCCATCCTGAATTATTCTATTGTCCCATATATCAACAGTGTGTAAGTTAACCACTCAGCTACTTAATAGCCATAGAGGTTATCAAATCAACTGTGGTGGTATTACAGTGCTTGTATATAGGATTTGGTACTATCTATACTTTCAACCATCCACTGGGGATCTTGGAATATATCCCCTGAGGGATTTTTAGCAATAAAAATGTATTGCTTAGAATTTTAGCAATAAAAAGATATTATTTGGAATATATTCCCTGAGAGATTTTAGCAATAAAAAAGGCATGGCTAGAGTACCTAAAATATAGAAGTGCTAAAATTACCAGCAGCCTCTTCGTACTGTAATCCAATGAATATTTTAAGTCTTCTTCTGGGAACCAAAACAGAATTAGAACATGAACTTCTTGGAATAAGTGTGTTTTTCCTAGGCTTCTTTGATGTCTCATCTGTGGAAATGTGGGATTGCTTAATTTCCATTTTCCCACATAAACTACTCCTCCATTCAATTCCCTGAAACTGCTTACTTCTGCCCCATCTCAAACTCTGTGGATAAGGGCATTTGCTTGTAAAGCTCTCTCTTCCAAATAAGCTGCACACCACACTGGAATCTCTTTCAGTTCACTCTCCATGACCCCAGAAGATGTCTCCAGTGTCAGTTCTGCTTTTCTTCTTGTGCCTGGATTAAGTAAGTCTGTTCATACCTGGGTTCATCAGAGGTCAGCAGACATGGTTGCACAGAGTTTGGATGTCCTTGTTCTGTCATAGGTCCTCTGTGATTTTATTGGGATGTTTTAGTATGGAACAAGGTACTCACTTCACTGTGGCAGGGAAGTATAGTGTGAAATACTCAGCGATTATGATAGGCTGGGATTTCCATCTCTGTGCCACTAGGAAGCAGAGCAAATTCAGAGTATTTCCCCAAAAAATTAACATTGATCCACTACTCTCATGTCTATGTAATATACTACATCTTACTTATTGTATATATTATAATATATTTAATATATACAATAAGTATTATATATTCATATATAGATATATGAAATAAGGAAACTCACTAGGCTAAAATGAAATCTGCCATTTGTATAAAGTAGAAATTTCTATGCAACTCATCCAACACAGGAGGGCATTTTGAATGAAGTAGAAGTTAAAAAAAACTTTTGAACTACAATAAAAATCTGACAAAAATAAATTTGCATTCTTTATTAGATCTATGCCCTTGCTTACTACTAGTGAAAGTAACTTTGCAAGTATGTTTAAAGACAAACTTTTATAAGACATATTTTTTCAAATTCAAAAATGAACAAAGAAGAAATGTAAAAGAACACAGTAATAATGTATGATATTAGAATGAAACCTACACTTAATTTGGGAGATAGGCATATAACATTTTTCAAAGGAGTTAACAGACATCCCAATTTCACTGCTGCCCAGAGATATACAAAATTAAACTGAGTATCTTCAGATTTTAAATATTAAGTGAGAAAATTTTAGCTCATCCAATCCATCTAATTTACAAAATTCATGACTGGCTTGCATTTTAAATTCTATACAAATTTCATTTAATACCCCTAAGCATCATAAAATATCAATAATTGGTGTAAAAGAATCACCATTTTTTAAACTTCTAAAAGATTGACAAATTTTATTCAGCACAGTATTATCCAGAATTAGAAGTTGCCTTGATATATTTCAAAGCAATGTTGGTTAGTGAGGTCCTACGAAACACAATTCAGCCAATGGAAATTAATTTAAAATTATGTAATTTATGCTCATCACTGGGTCATAAACAGTGGTCAGACATGGAAATGCTGTCAGTTGAAAAGGAGAGCTAATAAGTACGTTTTGAAAGAATATTGTCTGCTTTCATAAAAGCCAGAAAAGTAAACATACTGAATTCTGATTTTGATATAAATGCAATATTGAAACCTAAAACATAGTCATGAGTTTTAGTGGACCCACTGCAATTCGCCATAATTTTTCAACTGCTTTCACGTGGGGGAGAAAATTAAACACTAATTATAAAAACACATGGGCCACCACCCTCTGACTCTTATGCACCTAGCCCAGGTCAGCTGGTGTCCCCGGCTCCACCGAAGGGAGGGTCTCGTGCTTGGTCCATTCTGTTCCCAGCTGTGGATGTCCCTTTCTCTGCATGGGTCCAGGGGATTTCTCTCAAGAAACCACCCGCACCTGCAATAAATGGTTTTTGTGGGTTTTTTTCCCCCCTCTCTCTCTCCTAGTCCTGCTGAAATACCTAAGGAAAGAACAAACCCTTGGGACGGCCTACTTAAGGAAACATCCCTGAGCATCTGGGGACAAAGGGCCGTCAGGACCTCCAACAGGCCTTTTTCTCACCGCGGACTGGGAGCCTGCTCCACCCCTGCGGAGGAGATGCTTCCCAGGCTCCTTTCTGAGGGATCCCGGAGCAGGGAGGCTCCATAAGCATGAGCATCGCCTGGGGCAGAAAGCGGGATTCGGCGCCCTCTTGTGGCCGTGGGGGCTTCCAACAGGTTGCTTCCTCTCCGTGGACTAGGAGCCAGCCAGTACCAAAACTGAACAGAGACTCCTCCTGGACATAGTCCTGAGGGAACTCTAGATTCGCCAGGGAGTTAGTGCCAGAGCATAGGCACAATGTGCAAGTCCAGCGTCGTCTGGTGACGGGTCGGGGCGCAGCACAACGACTTCACATTAACTGTGCAAGATGACGACTTGGCCCTTGGAGCCAGCTTGCCTGCTGATTCTTCACTGGCCTTGAATTTGACTTTTGCACCTAGGCGATCTCATTCATAGCACACATTGTTCATAGTATTCTCTTACGATTCCTTTTCTTTCTATAAGGTCTATTGTCATCCCCCACTTTAAAATCTAATTACATTATTTGGGGTCTTCTTTTTCTTTTTTTCTTTCTTGTTCCATCCAGGTGAATGCTTGTGAATTTTGATCTTTTCAAAGAACAACTTTGAATCTTATGTAATCCTATAACATTAGTTTTATCCTCCATTTCATTTATCTCCATCTTTTTAATCCTTATTATTTTCTTCCTTCTTTCGGTTTGATTGGTTTTTGTTTTTCTAAGTCATTAGCATGACTAGGTATGGACCTGATAAGTATCTTGAAAAGAACACAGAGTACACACACACAAAAAAAAAAAAAGAAAATGAACATACAGTCAGCATCTTTAGCCATTAGGTAAATGCAAATTAAAACCATAAGAAGATACCAGTGCACTCCTATCGGAATAGCTGACATAAAAAGTCACCACACCTAAAGCTGGTGAAAAGGCAAAAAAAAAATTGGATCACACACACATTGCTAGTAGGAATATAAAATAGCAGGGCCACTGTAGAGAACAGGTTGGTAGATTTTTTAAAAAAATAAAAGATGCCATTTGATACATCAAATGCATTGCTGAGAACATATGAAGGGAAATTAACACTAATATTCACACACACTCAAAATATCCTTATGCTCAATCTTTTCTAGCACCTTTATATGTAATAGCTAAGAATTATAATCAACCCAAATGATATCCATTTGTAGATGACTTAACACACAAACCACTATATCCATAACATGGAAAAATACTCAGAAATAAAAAGAAATGAAAATTTATACATGCAACAACCTGCATGAATCTCCAGATAATTATTCTGAGTGAAAATAGCCAATTACAAAAGAATACATACTATAGGATTGATTTATGTAATATTCTCTAATGATAAAATTATAGAAATGGCAAAAGATAGTAGTAGTTGCCAGGAGGAAAGTGGTGTGGCTGTTAAAAGGACAAGATGAAGGCTCTGAGGTGATAGAAATGTCCTGCATCCTGACTGTATCAACATCATCCTCCTCGTAGTAATATTGAACCACAGTTTTGCAAGATGTTACCATGGGGGGGGGGCTGAGTAAAGGGTGCAAATGATCCATTGTTTTTGCAAATGTATGTAAAATAAAATGTTTATGTAAAATAGAAACAACCCAAATAGCTAACAGAGTTATTTGTATTCATATGGTATCTCCTAAGCAAAATGTTGTGTTCTTGTGCATATGTATAAAATTTTCTGAAGGAAAATACATAAAAACAATCAGGATGGTATGATTACAGGTGATTCATTTTTAATTCATGTTTTAAGTGATCATCAAGGCAAACATAATTAGTTTTAGGCAATGCAAATAAACTTTATTCATTATAATTTTGCAAAAACAAATTTTAAACTGCTTAAAAAACCAACAGTAAGAATTAGGAATCCTTACTGGAGCAATTGGATACCTCATACCCTGGAAAATGAAAATTTTACAGGTGGGAGTATAAAATGATACGATCACACTGGGAAACAGTGTCATTGAAAATGACTTTAAAATTTGGACATCCATCTATCATATGAGCTGGTATTAAACCAATTGTTTTAGTCAGACTTATCTCCATTCTCAGCCTGGGGCAGGGCTGGGACAAATGTGTCCCCATTTTTGTTTAGTCCTATCTGGGTTGAACCATCTGGAGTTGCACAAAGGAAGTGGATCCAGACTTAGAGCGCCAGGTACTTCTGAGATACCTTCCTGCCTGGGGTTTCTTTGATCAGAACCAACCTTCAAGTTCTGTGTCACAGTATACATATTCAAGAGAGAACAGAGGTCAGGGGGAGACACCTTTGGGGTAAAACAAGGAGTAGACACTCAAAAGAGAATGCAGACTATCCCCAGAGAAGAGAAAACCACCTGCTGGTATGGGGTGTTAAGATTTATAGAGGGCTGGTGCTAAGGGCTGGACAGGAGGTAGAGCAGGGTGGAACTACACAATTTTGTACCAGTTTTTCCTTTACTTGCATATTTCCCTTATTTTACAAGGGCATAAGTCAAGAACATGTTGCTGTACCTCAAGACTTACAATTGTGCTTTCTGCATTTCAATGGCTTATGGGTGTTTGCTTTAAGATTCTCTTTAGCCTAAATCCCTATCTCTTCCCCCCACCACATACATACAGAGGTAGCTCAATGACTGTCATGTGACATGCTAAAATATTACAGTTCAAGTTTACTGCTACAGTCTGGCTGGGCACAATTCAGAGCCACTTATCAAGCAGAAACAAACTTTATTTTTAGAACACACGCTATACCACACAAGCTCTTCAGGAATTCCCTCAGAGCCCAACTGCCACCACCAGCTTCCCACAGCCTCTCAACTCCCCACTCCTCCTACTCTTGAGGTCGATTGGCTGGGTTGTGTGGGCGGAGCCAAAAGAGTCCCCCAATGAGCAGCTCTGTGGTCTGAAAGGGCAGGGAAACAGCCCAATGAGCATCACTGCAGAGGAGCCAATCAGCTGGCAGCTGGAAGTTTGCTGGGGCCACTGTGAGCCAATCAGCTGGAATTTTGCTGGGGCCCCTTTGGCTGTGGCTCTCAACATTTTTCCTAGCTTTTTACACTCCTCAGGAAAAGTCTGTCTTATTCTTCCTAAGAATGAATAAAGACAGCTATAGATTAGTGGGATAAAGCAATGTGGTTAATGGCTGGAGAAGAAAGACCTAGTCACCCTGCTTTATAAATTACCTCAACAGGTATGAAACCATGTGAGCACATTTTATGGGGAGAGAAACAGATTGAATTTGTGCTCAGGAATATGAAATCATTCTAAAATTCATTTCTTGAAAAAACTTTTAAAAGGAAAGCAATCAGAACAAGGCATCCTAGGGTAGGAACAGCTATGACATATTTCCCTGGGATCCTTGTACCAGGAGCCTGCTATTTATAAATACTTTCACCCTTCCCCTACCTTCATTCCCAATTTGCTAGCCCTTCTGTCTGAATTCTTGACAAGATAAATCCTCTTTGCCTTTGGTACAGTCACAAGTTGCTGACCTGTGTCAGCAGGTGAACCCAATCTGGAATTTTTCTCAAAGGGCAAGAATGAGACAATCATATTCATGAATGTCAGACACTCATTTGGAGGCAGGGATGGACCCACAAATGCCTTCTGCACAAGTTATTAAGGGCCCCCAGCAGCAGCAAGGAAAAGGCCCAGGAGAAAGGCCCCCCACCTGGACCACGCACAGGAAAAACGGACAGCCCCAGCTAGAGCAAAAGAGAAGATTGAAATCAGGACTGAATATTCAGTATATCTTTCTATTTATCCTAAATCCCTATCTCATGCCCCACCATGGACAGAGGTATCTCAATGATTGACATGCTCACTAAAATATGCAGTGCAGGCTTACCTATTTTTTTTTTTTACATTCCCCCAGAAGTACCCACCCCCAAACCTGGCCCTAAACCACTGTTGTACCTGCTTTCCCAGTTTACTTTTCTCTGAAAACTGATTCCTTCAGGCTGTTGCACAAATGGCACATGAGGCCTACTTCTATTAAAGCGTCTGTCTTGACCACCTGCCCAGACCACAGACTCTTCTTTCTTTTTCTTTCTACTTAAAGTATTTTGAAGTCTTTTCCTAGAAGGCCTCTTTCAGGATCTGGCCCTGAGATAGTACAAGAAAGAGGAAAGCAGGGCCTAGGGATGTAGCTTATTTGGTACAGTGCTTGCCTCCCATGTACAAGGCCCTGCCTGTGTTCAATCCCAAAGAAAGAAAGAAAGGAAAGAAAGGAAAGAAAGAAAGAAAGAAAGAAAGAAAGAAAGAAAGAAAGAAAGAAAGAAAGAAAGAAAGAAAGAAAGAAAGAAAGAAAGAAAGAAAAGGAAAAGAAAAGAAAAGAGAGGAAAGCAACCCTGGTCCACCAACAGCTGTCCTGGGACTATGGGGGTAGATCAGGAGTTGCTAAGATCAGGGCTGGCCCTCACAGCTAGGACCAACTGTCCCTTTGGAACATAAACAACTTCACAGAGTGTCAAGATCCAACCAGGTCAACATGAAAGTACGAGTGATCAGAACAACAACAACAAAATCCAATCTGTCACTCTGGCTTTACACAGATAAAACTTAGAGATAGTTTAATTCAAAGAAGTCACCAAACCTCACTTGTTCTGGCTTTGTAAGTGATTGCTGGTTCTCCCAATCAGCATTCACCTCTCTCCAGTCGTCCTTCTCCTGGATAAGATGCAATAAGGCCACCATCGATAGAATTCCCTGCTTCCTGACAGCACCTCTTTAGAAAAAAAGTTCCTCTCCCTTAAACTCTGCCCCAAATACCTTAACACAATCCAAATCTTATCTGAGAACTTTTTTTTAACACCCCTTTAACCAAGACAACGCCCGATTTTGTCCATGGTGTTTTCCCTGGCCACAATGAATAATATACCCAAGTTGTTTTCAAACACAGTTGTATCTTGATTCTTGGTTGTATTTTAAGCTGCAGAACCCCAACAGTACCCCTAAAAAACCAAAAGAGGAGATCTGTGGAAGGTGTCTGATTTTGTCTGGGAAATTCAGAAATGGATTTATTGACTATAGAGACCACTGAGTTGGCCCTAAAGCATAAGAAGCAGCCTTGGCCAAATTAAAAATAAGACTTGCCTCCTGGTGGAAGTCAAGGTCTAGGTCAGGACCAAAGCCGGAAAGAGCCAGGGAGGGCTGCAGAGAAAGGGAGATGAGGAAGATCCCCCAGTGGGTGCACCAGGCCTGTCAAGAATGGGGCTCAAGACGGAGGAGCCAGAGCCAGGAATGGTTCTCACAGGCATGCTCTTGTGTGTCCTAAAGGCCACTGTCCTCACCTCAAAGGTGCAGTGGCCCTTCTGAATTATAGGATCTCTGTGTGGACTGACCAGCACAACCAGTCACACCTCCAATCTGCCCCCGTGGATGTGATCATCATGAAAATCACCCTGCACATTTTTAACGCTGGGGTTAGGAAGCCCTGCCTAAGGTGCAGAAATCATTTTTACACTGGGCTGAACCTGCTCAAGTCTGAAATTTCTGCTGAAAGCAGCAGGGCCCCACAGCGCTGAGCTCCTTCTGACCTTAAAGGTCCGTGGAGGGGCTTCCCAGGGCCATGGAGAAGGTGAGGAGGGGTGACAGGAGGTGTTCAGGACCCTGTTCCTCAATCCTGCTTTCAACAGAGCATTTCCAAGTTTTCTTTGAAAATGCTCAAATTTATCAAAGAAAAGTGAAAATACAAAACGATCACTTCAAAACAGAGCCTGGAGGTCTGGAAGCAGAGGGAAAGCCCAATGAAGGTGTCTTTCTGAAGAATCTACAGAGCCAGGGGTCTGGGAACTGGCCCCTGAGGACAGAGGAGAGCAGGCAGATCGGAGAAAGACCAAGGCAGACTTGACCAGACTTTGAGACCAGGCTCTCTGAGTGCCACCGAGGCTCCAAGTGTTAGGCCAGATTCATGGGACCCCAATAGACCTCCAGGAGCTGAATCTGATGCAATCACACAAGAGTCTTTATTGCAAGCTCAAGCCTGGACTCACAACCGTTCCCGACGCAGGGGTCCCAGAGAGTGAGTCCCGGTCCTTTGTTCAGTGAGATTTTATAGGTTTTGGGGGGATACTCTATGCGTCACAACATCACACAGCAAATCATTCCATACCGTGGGAAAGTCAAACAACAACTCTTAACATTGATTAGCACATTCACTGGCGGGAACAAGTTGGGTAGGGGTGATTGGTTAGTACAAGAGGGGGATTCCTTTGAACTGATTGGTTTAGGCCATGAGGGGTGTACGTGCTGAACTACATGGTTTCCCAACATGTTATCAACCACCATAAACTATTTGGGGGTCATCTGGCATTCCAGATATTTTCCCTGTCTCATGCTGATTGGTGGTTGCTAGGAGGTTGCTATGGATCCTCACCTAGCCTGACTGAGTCAGGGACGCCTGGCACCTCAGACCTCTCCTGTTATTTACAGATAAACAACTCAGCAGGGTGGGTGTGTGCCTAGGAGTGCTCTGTGGGTTTTTCCCAGGACAAGGGTCACGCCCCCTTCCTTAGGACAGGCCTTGAGGTAGAAGCTGCTGTTATTTATTTATTTTTTAAAATGGAGTCACATTAGTTTCTCACAAGGAGCTCATTCTGCGCACTCCAGGCGGTCACTCTCTGCACCATATTCTAGACTCAGAAGCCTCAGCACAGTGAACCCACAACCGCTCTCCCCACCCACACAGGTCAATTGCCAGCCTCAGTCAATCAGCGGTCAGCCCCACCAACCGTCCGGGGAAACAGCCAGTCCAAATGCTCCGCATTGGAAACGGAAGTGGAGTCGGATGCACTCCACTCATTGAGCCAGCTGTGGGGAACACCTGGGCCAAACTTGGGGCCTGAATGGTGTGGCTGAATCGTGGGTTGCAAAAGACCTAAAGACCAGTTTCTGGAGCAGAAGGAGATGGTCCTTGAACAGTTCATATCATGGTAGAACCCACTCCAACTGTACTGTACCCTGGAGCAAGTCCCTTGGGCCTGCTGCCCCATCTGACACAGAAAGGAGTCAGAGGAAGTGGGGTCTAAGTTTAGGGACACACCCTGGTCCAGGAGGATCATCATGGAGAAAATGGAACCTTTATTGCAAAATGGAATGCCACCGATAGAACATAACCTTAAAAAGCAATACTGTGGTCCTTGAAAAATTAAAATTGCCATGGGCTTCAGCCGTTCTCCACCTGGGTATAGATACATTAGAAATGAAAAACAGGTGTTAGTACCACCATGTTCACAACAGTATTATTCATAACAGTCAAAACTTGAAAACAACTCAAATGTCCATAGAAGAATGGATAAATATACAAAATGTAATATATTGTAACAGGGAGTTAGGCAGCGGGTACTTTGTCATGCAAATTAAAAGAATGAAATCCACAGACACAAGAGTGAAAGCCTGGAGTAATATAAAGAAAGCAGAGCTCCCAAGGGGGAGGGGCCCCCAAAGAGGGATGTCAACAGTTATCTGTGTTCTGGGGGGGGGGATTTAAAGGCATATTTGAAGACCCAACACAGATGATGGGTGGAGTGAGGGATGTCAACATGAACCAATTAAGCTCTTCATGCTCTGAGCCTAATAAGTCAATCGGAAATGCACAATTTCAATCCCTTATTTACATAATAATTTACATAATTGAAAGGATGGGTCTCACCTGGTGGTTTTTAACACCTCTATTAGAAAGAGGAACCACTCCCAGTAGGAGTATGCTTGTGGTCAGCCATGGCTAGGGGTAAGTGTAAGGGGAACTAAGGAAGGTTTGCCATGGTTGAAGCTGTGAGGAACAGAAACAGATAACTAGGAAGAAGTCATTGTGGTTCCTGCTGGCAGGGGATTGCAAGTCACAGGCTGTCTTTCAGACCCTATGTCTCCTTTCATGTTGGCATGATGTCCCCCTCCCCTCCTGTCCTTCTCTGAGGCCCTTATCCTGGCTGCCTATGGGAGATCTAGTTTGCTGCCTCAATATGTACCTACAATGGAATGTCATTTGGCCTTAAAATTTCTGACACATACCACAATATAAATGTGAGAACATTGTGTTAAGTGAAATAAAACAGATGCAAGAGGACAAAGGTCAGGGGGAATGGGGAGTAATGACGAGGAGATGGGAATGGGAAGGACAGTAGAATGAATCAGACATAACTTTCCTATGTTCATATATGAATACACAACCAGTGTAACTCCAAGTGATGTACAACCACAGAATGGGAAGTCATACTCTATGTGTGTCTGATATGTCATTCTACTGTCATGTGTAACTGAAAAGAACAAATTTTAAAAATTACACTGAGATTTCACCTCACCCCACAACCAGAATAGCAATTATCAAGAATACAAGTAATGATAAATATTGGCAAGAATGTGGAGGGAAAGGTAGACTCATATATTGCTGGTGGGACTGCAAATTGGTGCAACCACTTTGGAAAGCAGTATGAAGATTCCTCAGAAAACTTAAAATGGAACCACCATTTGACCCAGTTATCCCACTCCTCAGAATATACCCAAAAGACTTAAAATCAGTATACCTTAGTGACATGGTCACATCAATTTTTATAGCAGCCAATGCACAAAGCTAAGCTATGGAACCAATTTAGATGCCCTTCAGTAGATGAATGGACAAAGAAAATGTGGTATGTTTACACAATGGAATACTACTCGGTTATAAAGAAGAATGAAATTATAGCATTTGCTGGTAAATCAATGGAACTGGAGACTATCATGCTGAGTGAATATAGAAATGTTCTTTCTATATGCAGATGCTGACTCCAATAGGCAGGGAAATGGAGGAGTAGATGTTCACCCAGGAAGGAAATTGGGGGGGAGGAAAGGAATCGGAATGGGAAAGACAGTAGAATGAATTCAACATAACATTTCTATGTTCCTATATGAATACATGACCAGTGTAATGCCACATATGTACAACTACAAAAATTAGAAGTTATACTCCATGTATGTAGGATATGTCAAAACAGAGCCTACTGTCATGTATAACTTTTTAATTAAAAAAGAAGAAAAAAGAATCAATAAATGGTATCAAACTAAAAAGTTTCTTCACAGCAAAGGAAACAATCAAGAACATGAAGAGAGCCTACAGAATGGGAGAAAATCTTTGCCACTTGCACCTCAGATAGAGCACTAATCTCTAGGATATACAAAGAATTCAAAAACCTTAATGCCAAAAAAAGTAACCCAATTTATAAAGGGGCAAGGAACTTAACAGACACATGACAGAAGAAGAAATATGATTTATCAAAATATATATTTTAAAAAGTTCAACATCTCTAGCAGTTATAAAAATGCAAATTAAAACTACACTGAGATTTCATCTCGCTCCAGTCAGAATGGCAATTATCAAGAATACAAGTAACAATAAATGTTGGTGATGATGCAAGGGGAAATGTACACCCATACATTTCTGGGGGGACTGCAAATTGTTGCAACCACTATGGGAAGCAATATGGAGATTCCTTTTTTTTATTGTTGGTTGTTCAAAACATTACATAGTTCTTGATATATCATATTTCACACTTTGATTCAAGTGGGTTATGAACTCCCATTTTTACCCCGTATACAGATTGCAGAATCACATCAGTTACACTTCCATTGATTTATATATTGCCATACTCGTGTCTGTTGTATTCTGCTGCCTTTCCTATCCTCTACTATCCCCCCTCCCTTCCCCTCCCCTCCCCTCTTCTCTCTCTACCCCCTCTACTGTAATTCATTTTCCCCCTTGTATTATTTTTCCCTTTCCCCTCACTTCCTCTTGTATGTAATTTTGTATAACCCTGAGGGTCTCCTTCCATTTCCATGCAATTTCCCTTCTCTCTCCCTTTCCCTCCCACCTCTCATCCCTGATTAATGTTAGTCTTCTTCTCATGCTCTTCTTCCCTACTCTGTTCTTAGTTACTCTCCTTATATCAAAGAAGACATTTGGCATTTGTTTTTTAGGGATTGGCTAGCTTCACTTAGCATAATCTGCTCTAATGCCATCCATTTCCCTCCAAATTCTATGATTTTGTCATTTTTTAATGTAGAGTAATATGGAGATTCCTTAAAAACTTGGAATATGGGACTGAGATTGTGGCTCAGCGGTAGAGCGCTCACCTACCACAGGCAGGATCAGGGTTCGATCCTCAGCACTACATAAAAATAAAGGCATTGTGTTGTGTCCATCTACACCTAAAAAAATAAATATTTTTTTAAAAAAGAAAGAAAAAAACTTGGAATGAATCCACTATTTGACCCAGTTAGCCCAGTTTATACCCAAAGGACTTAAAATCAGCATACTACAGTGACACAGACACATCAATATTTATAGCAGCTCAATTCACAATAGCTAAACTATGGAACCGGCCTAGGTGCCCTTAAACAAATAAATGGATTTTTTAAATGTGATATATATATATATATATATATATATATATATATATATATATTCAATGTAATACTACTTAGCCATAAAGAAAAATGAAATTATGGCATTTGCCAAAAAATGGGTGGAACTGGAGTCTATCATGCTAAGTTAAATAAGTCAATCCCAAAAAAACAAAGGCCAAATATTCTTTCTGACATTCGGATGCTGACTCCTATAAGAGGATCAGGTAGGGAAGTATAGAAGCACTTTAGATTAGACAAAGGGGAATGAAGGGAAGGGAGGGGGAATGGGAATAGGAAAGATAGTAGAATGAATTGGACATTACTTTCCTATGTGCATACATGAATACAGTGTAATTCCACATCATGTACCACCAGAAAAAAATGGGAAGTTATACTACATGTATGTATAATATGTCAAAACACATTCTACTGTTGTGTATACTAATAAAAACAAATAAAAAATAAAATAAAATCATACCCCTCAAAAAGAAACAATACTCATTGATTGAATAAACCCTACCAATAAATTATATGCCAAATGGTTCCAGATACATTACCTCTAGAAAATGCAAACTAACCACTAACAACATAAAGCAGATGAGTGGTTTCTAGGATGGGAAGTCAGAAAGTGATTACAAGTGGCCACAAGGAAACTTTCAGGGTGATGTATGTAAGTCTTCATTATCACATAGAGGTGATGGATTTCTGGTGTTTACATGTCAAGATCTGTCAGATTTTGTGCTGGGGTTGTGACTCAGTGGCAGAGTACTTGCCTCGCACATGTGAGGCACTGTGTTTGATCCTCAGCACACATAAAAATAAATAAACAAAATAAAGATATTGTGTCCATTTATAACTTTAAAAAAAGATTTGTCAGGGGCTGGGGATGTGGCTCAAGCGATAGCGCGCTCGCCTGGCATGCGTGCGGCCCGGGTTCCATCCTCAGCACCACATACAAACAAAAGATGTTGTGTCCGCTGAGAACTAAAAAATAAATAAATATTAAAATTCTCTCTCTCTCCCTCTCTGTCTCTCTCTCACTCTCTCTTTAAAAAAAAAGATTTGTCAGATTTTACACTTTAAACACGTCAGTTTATTGTATGTTCATTGTAACCCAATAAAACTGTTTAGAAATACCTGACCTGATCCACCCACCACCCAGAGCTTCTCTAATTTATTAGTGTTTTTGTATATTGAAGTATAACATGGGAAAACTCAAATGAGTAATCTCCAATAAGTAAACACAAATTTTAAAAAGCAAACCAGAAAACAAGATGAAAACCCCAGAATGAGGCAATTCACACCCCTTTCATACCCTGGTCCAAGCCTGAGAAAGTGGGGTATCTGCTGGGCTCTCAGTAGCTTAGACTGCTTCCCTGAGGCTTCAGAAAAGCACAGCTCATTTTCCAAAAGGGTGGGCACTTTTTAGGAGTTCTGTAAAGTCATCCTTATTATTTGACTGGAGACCTAAGCCTTTATGAAGAAGCATAACGCAGCTTTTCATAGGAAAGAAAAATGCATTTCAACATCCCAACTGCTGGGGGTGCTGCAGAGCTCAGTGTTGAGAGCTCTTATGACATTCTAATTGTTCTCCTTTTGTATTGGAATCAGGCAAAATTTGTTAGCCCTGGATCCTGGTTTATTGGAAAGAGCAGCAGTGGATACACACAACTACCTTGAATTCAAGTTCTCACCACAGATGTGAAGTATGAGTATCTATCCATCCTAGCCAAAGAGGCAGGGAGGAAATGAGAAGAGCGCTGGCTCCAGACACCTGAGCCTGGACACTGACCTTGCTACTGCTGTTGTGGGGCTGGAGGAAAGTCCTTGACCTCTCTGTGCTTCGTGTATATAGTGGGGATTGTCCTACCTGCAGGGCATGTGGTTGTTAAGAGCCAAAAGTGACACTGGCAATAAAATTATATGCCAAATAGTTCCATAAAATTATATGTCAAATGGATACATAACCCAGCCCAAGAGGTTCATTTTTTATTATTTGAGATTCTTAATGACTCCTGAATCTGGATGTCCATTTGATGAGTCAGTACAGTTAAAGGTTTCCCACTGTCCAAATTAGTGCTAATGAACTAATTCATAACACCCATTGTTTCCCAGTTTCCATTGAGAAAGCCAGAGAGAAACTTATGCTGTAAAAAAAAAAAAAATTGTCACGAGGCAAAGCCTGGGCATCTGCAGGGGAAAAGAAGCACTATAAGTGGGGGCAGAGCGGCTCTAACTCTACAGGTGCTAGAGAACCCTCGCCTCAATGCCACCTTCCAATTGAAGTCTTTCCACTTTCCATCATTATAGCTGGGAATTTCCCAGAGCCAACTTTGACTTTTTAAACCTGCTAAGTATTCTAATGTCTCCTCTGACCCTTCTTTAATTAGTCCAATTACTTTGGCTCCTTTCCAGCTGAAGAAATGATGGCCACGTAGTTGAGAAAAAGGATGCAAGGCTACCATGTTCGTATAGTTTGGGTGATTACTATGGTTTGAGTGTTTGTCCCCTCAAAAACTCATGCTGGGATTTCTTTGCCATGGTAAGATCATGAAGCTGTGGAGCCTTGCAGAGGTAGGTAGTTCCTGGAAACACTGTCATCAATGGATTAAGGCAGTTATTGCAGAAGTGAACTGCGATACAGTGAGTCCAGACCCTCTTGTTTTTTGCTCCAATGCACTTACCTGCTCTTCCATCATATTATGTAGGACCCAGCACAAGACCCTCAGCAGATACCAGCACCAGTGCTCTTGGACTTCTTCACCTCCTGAACTATTAAAAAATCTCTATTCTTTATAAATTACCCAGCCTAGAGTATTTTATTGTAGCAGCACAAAATAGATTGTCAGTGACTGAAAAAAAATCAAGTTTATACTTCGAAGTAGAACCTCAAAGTTTATACTTATTTGCCAGTGACCTTGGCTAAGTCATGTCTACTCTCTGAGTCTCCATTTCCTCACCTGTGAATGGAACTTTTATACTTTTCATACTTTCATATAAAAAGTATATACTTTTAGGCTCAGGAGGCAGCTCAGTGATAGAGTGCTTGCCTAGCATGCACCAGGCCCTGGGTTCTATCCATAGCAGTGGGGAAAAAAACAGTATATGTTCATACTTATTTTGAATACTCTCAGCCTAAGTCATGGGGAAAAATGTGTTGGTTGAATCAGTCTTATTACTTTGGGGACCTCACACATCACTATCAGGTGGGGAACAACTTATTGCCTTGTATTCTTCCCTCCTAGGTCTCCTACTTCCCCTTTGGGAAGTGGCCTGAGGCCTGGTGCTCCTGGAAGTTAGGCTAAGGCTACCTCTCTTTCTCCTTAGGCTTCCATACAATTTTATCATATGAAATCCCTACTAGGGTGCATATACATTCCTTAGCCAGCCTATGTCTTTTAATTGGAGAATTGAGACCATTAACATTGTTACAAAGAGAAGTTGATTAATCCCTGCCATTTTGATTTATTGACAATTTTTCATTTGGTTCTGTTTATCATTTGTCTAGCTACTCTTCAAACAAGATCTGTTCATTTGTGACCTCTGGGATTTGTTTTTTATTTCTTCTGGGTGAATTATTTTGTTTAGTAAATTCTGTACTGCTAGTTTAGTTGTCATAAATTCTTTTAGTTTCTTATTGTTTTGGAAGGCTTTTATTTTATTTTGAATGATAGCTTTGGTGGATATAGCAGTCTTGGTTGACAATTATTTTCTTTCATCACTTGGAACACATCATTTCAAGCCCTCTGGCTTTTAGAGTTTGTGCTGAGAAATCAGAAGTGATTTGGATAGGCTCAGCTCTAAATGTGATCTGACATTTTTCTCTTGAGGCTTTTAAAAATTCTATCCTTGTTCTGTATGTTAAGCATTTTAATTATAATGTTTCATGGAGAAATTCATTTTTATATCAATGTTCATTTTTATGTGGTGCTGAGGATTGAACCCAGGGTCTAACACCTGTGAGGCAAGTGCTCTACCACTGAGCTACAGTCCCAGCCCAAGAGGTTCATTTTTTATCTTGTCTATTTGAGGTTCTTTTTTTTTTTTTTAATATTTATTTTTTTATTTATTTATTTATTTATTTTAATATTTATTTTTTAGTTCTCGGCGGACACAACATCTTTGTTGGTATGTGGTGCTGAGGATCGAACCCGGGCCGCACGCATGCCAGGCGAGCGCGCTACCGCTGAGCCACATCTCCAGCCCCCTATTTGAGGTTCTTAATGACTCCTGTATCTACATGTTCATTTTATTCTCAAGGTTTGGAAGTTTTTTCCATTATTATTTCCCTGAAGGGGTTATCAATTTCCTTTACCTGGAACTCACAAACCTCCTCAATTCCAGTGATTCTTAAATTTGGTCTCTTAATGTTATCCCAGAGTTCTTGAATATTCTAATCATGGTTACTTATTTTCTTTATTTTAACACTATCTAAATGTTCAATCCTGGCCACTTCATCTTCCAGCTCTGAGATTTTTGACTTAAGCATGATCTACTGTATTAGAGAGACTTTCAACTGAATATTTTATTTGATTTATTATATCTTTCATTTCCAAGATTTCTGTTTAGTTCTTTTTTAATATCTCTATCTTTTTGTTTAATTTCTCATTCATGTCCTATACTAACTTCCTTAATGCATCCAGTTGTTTTTCTTCATTCTCTTGGAATTCATTGACATTTTTATAATTATTATTTGGAATTTTGTATCTGATATCTTTTTTGTATTTGATATTTTGTATTTGTATTTGATATTTTGTATTTGATATCTTTGGGGTCAGTTTCTGGTGAATTATGAACTTTAGGATGTGTCATATTAACTTGTTTTTTCATTTTTCTTGTATTTCTATGTTGGGTTTTATTCATCTGTTGGAAGGTCTATTCTCTTTTGCCCTTATGTGTGGGCCTTTTGGGGCAGTCTTCTACCTAATAGGTGAAGAAGAAATTTGTTAATTTTCTTTTTTTTCTGTAGCAACTGATTCTGTAGGCAGGACCAGGGGTTCCACCCCTATCTTCTTTTACCTGGGGCCTTGTCACTATTGGGGTTTTGTCTCTTCTATTCTTTGTATTAAAGTATAGTGGAAGATTGAGTGTCATTAATTTGTGTGTGAAATATGGTGCACCATCTTTCGGTTGAGTTCAGTTCAACAGTAGAATCTCTACCCTGTGAACTTGTAGTGTCCCTGTAGATTCCCAGCATCTCTCAGAATAGGGAAAAACAAATAACAGAGACAACCAATCAAAACAATATATGGCATTAAAATAAATACCCAGTTCCTACTATGACATCTACAACATTCATTACAACAAAAAACAGGAATGGTGGGGTTAGCAATTGTCAATAGTAAAAACAGTAATTATGAACTAGATCTTGCTTTAAAGCCAGCAATAGCAGGTGTCAACTTTATTATCCACAGCAATAATAATTTCATGAGCATTAATAGTAGGAACAGGAGTTATATAAACCAATTCTAAAAGATGGTAAAAATACAGTTAATTAAGAGAAAAGAAAAAAATGTGCTAACAATGTAGAAAACAGCTTACAATTTCAAAAAGTGAACAGAGAGAAAACAGAAAAGATGAATCAGGTGATGGTTATAAGAAAGGAAGAGAAAAAATAGGAGAAGCAAAGGAAAGGGTGAGAAGAAGGAGAACAATAGAATTTGTCCAATAAGAGGAAAAGAAAAGTGATAAAGAGAAACAAAAAGATGGGAACAAAACAAAACCAAAAAAGCCCCAACCCTCAAAAGACAAGGCAAGGAAAATAACTACATTTTAAAATACAAAAAATAAATATCTATATTTATATATGCTCATGAACCAATCAGCACAGCAAACACACACACACACACACACACACACACACACACACGATTCCTAATGAAAAATGACAGAATCAGGGTGATCAAAATAGTTGAGAATGGATGGTCACTGTCTATGTCCAGCTATCTTTTTCCATTTCTTCTTGAGTTATGTACTGAGAGCAGGAGCAAAGGCTGAGTGTTGTTAACCCCTTCCTCTTTATGTGTTGTTCTTTGAGCAGCCAGTTTTAGTGGCCTAAGCCTGAAGCTTGTTGAAATAACCTCAGGAGCTGGGTTCAATACTCTCTACCAAACAAAAAGAAATGTAAATCTTAATAAAGAGAAAGAAAATGAGAATCAAGATAGTTAAATGATTGATTTGAGATCGCATGGAGAGCCTGTACCAGAATTTGGATTCAAATCCTGGTCTTTCCCTTGTTTAGAGCACTCCATTCTGGCCTCTTCACATCCTCCAGATAACAGGAATGTTACGTGGGACCTTAGGTTGTAGAAAGGGCTCTCCAAAAACCCTGAAGACAGGAAATATGACTTCAAATTGCAAATCTGTGTCCATTCCAGGAAAGATCTAACTCTGATCCTTCCAGAGTAGAAAGTGTTCAGAGTAGAAAGTGTTCTATTAATTTCTCATCACATGACTTGATGGACTCCTTGAGGAATGGAGCTCCACAGGCATTCGCATTGTTCTTAGTAGTCGGCTGGATGTTCAGAGCAGTAATTGTCAGATCATCCTTGGTGAGTGGTAATGTACTGGATGCACCCATTCACAGCCTCCATTCCTGCTTCCATGGGTTTTCTGTTCACTAAGTGTTTGGGGCCAGCACTGGGGTGGATAATGGCAGAGATTTGCAGGTAATGACTGGACAAGTCTTTCTATTTGGTGGTCTTTGTTTCCTGTATAGAGGATTCTTTCCAGTGAATACTAACACATATCAATTGTCACTCTCCATGCCTTCTCCTATAGATCCATTCACTTGCTTCTCCCCACGGATCTCCTTGTCTCCCCTCTTTTAATCTTCTTGAATCCACCGTCCAAGCCAGGCATCATTGCCCATGGATATCCTTACTTCTGCCTACTTCTCTTCACACATGAAATGAATGACCAGGTGTACCACTATACCTTCTGTCCACTGGAAGGACAGTGTCCTTCAAGGCCACCCCTAATTGAGGCTGAAAAGTAAGAATCCATTATCACCTAGTACCCATATATCAAGTCAACTCCTCCGTGAACCAAGGTTGAGGTTTTTCTTCCTGCATTAAGGTAACAGTCTCCCCCATCACCATGTATCACAGGTGTGCACTGAGGAAGAGGTGTCAGAGCATCATTGTTGGATGGATGCCACAAAAATTTGAACCACCTGCCCATACAGCTTGTGCCCTTTGGCCCTGTTTATGCCTTATATTAACTATACCTCTTAGTTTCAATATTCTTTCCGTTGACATTTTATTATTTTATTTCCTTTTTTAGGTATTTTTATTTTTTAATTTGTTCTGATTTTGATTAGTTTACCCGACAGTAGAATGCATTTTGACACATTGTGCACAAATGGAGCACAACTTCTCCTTCCTCTGGCTGAACATGGTGCAGTCACACTAATAGTGTAAGCAACATGCATATAGGGTAATAATGTCCTTCTCATTCCACTGTACTACCCATTCCCATAGCCCCTCCTCACTTCTCCCTCCCCTCCGCCCAATCCAAGTTCCTTCATTCTTCCCTACCCACCACCATTAGGGATCAGCATCCACTTATCAGAGAAAACATTTGGCCTTTGGTTTTGGGGGGGATTGGCTTATTTCACTTAGCGTGATAGTCTCCAGTTCCATCTAGTTTTCTGCAAATGCCATAATTTCATTCTTCTTTAAGGCTGAGTAATATTCCATTGTGTATATGTATCACATTTTCTGTATCCCTTCATCTGTTGAAGGGCATCTAGGTTGGTTCCATAATTTAGCTATTGTGAATTGAGTTGCCATAAACTTTGATGTGGCTATGTCATTGCAGTATGCTGATTTTTTAAGTCCTTCGGGTATAAACTGAGGAGTAGATAGCTGGGTCAAATGGTGGTTCCAGTCCAAGTTTTCTGAGGAATCTCCATAATTTACTTTTGATATGGATTCTTGCTGTGTTACCCAGGCTGGTCTCAGACCCCTAAGCTCAAGTAGTCCTTCTGCCTTGTCTTCCCTCTAATGCTTTGACATCTGGGCCCTTGCTGACCCTGGAAGGACTGCTCCTACCAGGGTTAGCCAATTTGTAGAGACAGTAAACAATTCACCCCTAAGTGCATGTTTCAAATGCAAACCAATCAGTCCAGAGCCCACAATTCCAATTACCTTCTTTATCTTTCAGCTACTATCCACCTGCTGTAATTACTCCAGGTCCAAAAGCAAAAAGAATTGCTTCTTTCTCCTTCTCCTTCCTTCTCCCCCTTCTATCCCTAAGTATTAGACAAGTAGGGATGCCAAAATAATTCAAATGTGCCAATCCTAAGCTTGTTTAACCTACCTCACCCATTCCTTCCCACAGAAGCCACAATAAAGGCTCCTCTCTGCCTCCTAACTTACTCCAGTCCTTTATTTGGCCCTACATAGCATGCTGTGCCTCCCTGCTCTTGGCTTCTGTATGCCAAACTATTTTTTCAATGGCAGTCATCTTCTGATCTGTTGGAATTTTATCAACCTTGGGTATTAATGAAATCTCTATTGAATCATTCCCAAACTCAGATGCACCATTTCCATCCTATTTATGGATTACTGCCAGATCCATCCAACCTTATGACTTGGAAGGTCTGAAAGAACCCAGGTCATGATTACCAGATTTAGTCAAGGTCATATGATGTCCAACGGTCATGTGTTTGGTATTTACCCAGTGTCATGCTAGCAGCTGGTTTTTTTAATAGTTTATCATCCTCAGCAAAATATAACAAAACCAGACCTACAATCCTTGTGATCTCCATTGTGGTTCTCATAGGGGCTTACCATGAACTCCCCATGGTGTCTTTTCCAGTTCATATACCATGAATACTGTCCGAGATATTGGGTCATATGATTCAAGAGGAAATGCTGCTTCAGCTACAGCCTGGACCAGCTGCCTAGCCTTTTCTGGCTCTGTGCCCCATTCAAAGCTGACAAGTTCCCATATCTCCCTTGTCACATAGTAAATGACTTAGGACATCTTGCACAATATTCTACCTCCAGAACCCAAAGCACCCTATCAGGAATTGTGCCTCCTTGTTAAGAGGTGGGGGTGTATGAGATGCAATAATCCATCCTTTATGTGGTAGCAAATTCCTGACATGCCCTTTACCGTCAGGCCCCTACAATTTTACTTCTTGTGATAGGCTCTTGAAATTGTAGGATTTATTTCCATACTTTTAGTACTTGTGTTTTACCAAGGCCTCCAACATTCCTGCCACTTCTTCTTCATCTGGCAGATGAATACCTTTGCCAGATCAATGACTAAATATTATGTACTTCAGAGTATTTTAATGGGTTGTAGCAAATTGGAGCAATTTCTTTGATTTTTATAGTAATCTACAGTCATCCTAGAGAAGTCATCTAGGTTTTGAAAGAGCCTAATCATTGAACCCCATAGGGATACAATAAGTAACACCATCCTGCACCTGTTTAGATCATTAAGAGAGGCATGAATCCCCGCCATTCCCTCTGGGATTCGATGCTTTTTTTTTTAACTTATGTCTTGAACAAGGATGGGGTAGGAAAGTAGTTTCAGAGTATTCCACTTGGCCTTCCTCATTTTTAGAAGACCAAGGAACCAATTTTGCTTGTCAATTAAAATTCACACATTCCTACTATACATTCAAGATCTTGGGAAATTACTAATGGATGGAACTGAATTCTGTGGATCTTTCAAGAGACAGACTTCCATTCATTACCTGGATCCCATATTCCTCCATTCTAACATACAGGTCTCCATGTTGTTCCCTAATTATCAATGTCAACCCAAACCCTGTACTCAAAAGCCCTGAAACTTCTGGGTAACTTTTTAAGTGCACATGACTAAATGGACATAAGTCTTTTGGGGATGAGAGGGCTAGGAAACTCATTACTACACATACTTGATGTGGTGAGGCCTTCTGGTGATATGGCTTTTCAGTCAATAGGATTTGAGGCTGAAAACTGAGTAGGATCTGGAAATTGGGTTAGAGATCGTTACATTTTATTAGCCTCAGTCTCTTGATCATACATCCTTTATTTGATTTGATTGTATGAACTGATCATTATCCGTATTGTTGCCCAAAGGTCTTTCCCATAGAGACACCACATTCTGTTAGTCTTCTGCATAGCTCACTAAAGATAGATCACCCCTTCATACTTTCTCTCCCTGCTTTTCACTTCAATCTTATTTCTCATTATACTTGCCACAATGAGTTTACTTTTTTCTGAAGTTCAAATGCCATCCTCAAGAAGCCCAGCTCTGTAACGAATCTCCTACCATCAGCCTCAGCCTACAGAGGAAAGACACCATTGAGCTTCTCAGTGATGCTGGTGCCCCTCTAAAAAGCACATTTTTTATCTCAATAAATTATCCTCCAGGCATTCTAATGAAACACAATCAGCTGATAAGTTTTCCAAAATTGCATACACTGCCTACTCTAGTATGCCCAGTTTAACTTTTGTAAAGCAAAACTGGTTATTTCTGCTTAGTGTGAGCCATCTATTTCTCTAATTCTCAAAAATTTTACCCCCCTGACATCCTTGTTAGAGTGTTTAAATTCCATATTATGGGAATATGCTACTTTTTTTAAATAAATTCTCCAGTATTTGGTTATAGGTTCTACCTCTTTGATCCAGAATCCTCAGGATCCAGTTTCATACATACTGCCCTGGTTTCTACAAATACATTAGGCTCAGGTCCGCAGCAACACCAGGAAATAGGTTGTTTTCCTCCCTGATCAGGCCCAGAATTTCACCTGTTGAGTTTTGTGGTTCCTTGACTCTATTTATTGATATAGTGGTCAGATAGAGAGAAAATGGAGATCTTTATAGAAGCACAAGTTTTATTGCAACATAGAGGTCTCTATGTGCATAATTTTTCAAACAAGACAGAGAAGTAACTTTGGACCTGGAAGAGTGGACCATTTTTTCAGGCAGAGAATTGGGAAGGATTGGTATTTAAAGGCATTTTTAGACAGGTATGGTGGCACGTGCTTCTAATCTCAGTAACTTTGGAAGCTGAAGCAGGAAGATCACAAGTCCAAGACCAGCCTTGGCAACTTAGCAAAACCCTGTCTCAAAATTTAAAAAAATAAAAATAAAAAGTGCTCCAACATATCTCGGTGGTAGAGAATCCCTGGGTTCAATTATAAGTACTGCTAAATAAATAAATAAAGGTGTTTGCATGCATATATCAAAATGTTCTCATTCCCAATCTCACAGTTCTACTCCTTTCCCAGTATGATCCTGACTTTGACAAAGCAAACTTGCTGCAGTTGAGAATTCAAGCTTTGCTGAAGTTAATGCAATCAGTCCTAGTACCTGATTCTCAGCATTTTTGCCACCAACTTTCAAAAACCCTCTAATTCTGACACTTTCCCTAAATTGGTCATTAATCACCATCAGCCTTTCCTTGTCAATAGCTCCTAGTAAGCCATTTGCTATGGTTTGGGTATGATTTATCCCCCTATACTTATATAGAAGTTTAGTCCCCAAAATATGTGTTGATGGCATTAAAATGGTAGAAACTTAGTAGTCTAATTATGGTATTTAAATGCAGAGCTTTTTGGGCTGGAGCTGGAGCTCAGTGGTAGAGCACCTGCCTCGCATGTGTGAGGCACTGGGTTCGATCCTCGGCATCTCGTGAAAATAAATAAAGATAACTTTTTTAAAAAGCTTTAAAAATGCAGAGTTTTTGGGAAGTGATTAGATTAGTCTAGGTCATGGGGGTCATGATTTAATTCTGATGGCTTTATAAGGAGAGTGAAAGAGACCACACACACATAGATATATACATGCATTCCTGATATTATGTTATGTAGCTAAAGGAGACTCTAGCTAGAACATATATCATACTATTTGGACTTCCAGCTTCCCAAACTGAGAACTAAATAAACCTGTGTTCTTTATAAAGTATCCTGCCTAAGGCATTTCATTATAGTAATAAAACAGGACTAATACACTCCTTAATTCCATAGTCCTTAGAATTATTACTTCCCTCTACCTCAAAGCCTGAGATATAAAATCCATCAGCACATTCCTTTTCATCAATAACAATTACACTGCTGAAACCTGACATTACTATCAGTATTCCATCAATCATAAGTGATAGGGTCCTCACTGCCAGCATACAGGCAGGTAATACAGTTTGAATCCCATTTTAAGAGTTTCCTTTCCTAGAATCACTCATGATACCAACTGGCATAAGGCAAATCCTCAAGAAATGAGTTCTTTTTTAATTTATTTTTTTAGTTTTAGGTGGACACAATATCTTTATTTTACATTTTTGTGGTGCTGAGGATCGAACCCAGTGCCTCGTGCATGCTAGGCGAGCACTCTACCACTGAGCCACAACCCCAGCCCCAAGAAATGAGTTCTGAAATGGAAAATTGCAGGCAGGGGCATTATTGGTTAGTGTTCTATAGAAAAATGTAAAAAGGACTGGGCATGGGAATTAGCTGAAATGCTGTGTGATTCCAACAGAGGACTCCTTGGGTCCCTAGAAGAACTCTTAAGCCAGGGTAGACTTTTAGAGAGTTTAAAAATTGAGGCAAGGGGACCAGATCTTTGAACATTTGTATTGAACAGTCTTTGGATATTGACTGTCCTTGGGGAGGAGATACAACATGTAAGAGGCAATTCTAATCAGCCAGTATAACTTCCAAGGATTTATTTAGGGGCAAACTATCAGCTGTCAAACACACTGGCAACTAGGAAATTGAATGCATCAACCCAAAGGAAGATCCTGACGACACATCAGAGTGTGCACTAGAGGGCATATTAAAATTTCTAGCTTCAGTAGTTATTTATATTTTCTCCATGCAGTTATATCAGTTATCATTTGGTGTATTTTGAGGCCTTTTTGTTAGGTATATATACATATGGTGAGTATATCTTCTCTGTCGATATTTATTTTTACAAATGTAAAACATTCATTCCCTTGGGTTCTTAGATTCTATTTTACCAGATATTAGGATTGTTATTTGTATCAGTCAGGACTAAACAAGAGAAACAGAACCAGTAAGCTATATAAGAGATTTATTTCAAGAAATTTATTTACTCAATTGAGGGGGATGACTAAACAAGTTCAAAGGTGACCTATCAGGAAGAGCAGGCTGAAAGAGAAGGTATATAGGTGGATGTTTTTCATCAGGGGAGCCTTGATCGGTTCTGCCATTATGACCTTTTAACTGATTGGATCATGCCCATTCAAATTATCTATGATTAACTCCCATACTTAGTTCAACTTAAGTTTTTGGACTTTAATCACATCTACAAAAGACCTGTATAGCAACACCTAGATTAGTGTTTACTTGAATAGCAGGGACCTATAGCCTAGCCAAGTAGACTCATCAAAAACCATCACACTTCCCAACTTTCTTTTTATTAATATTTCCTTAATGTGGTGATATTCTCTTTGGCACCCCCCCCATGATGTCTACATCTGCCTCTACTTGATTTTATGCAGGCTTGTGAGTGCTTTGACCAAGAATATAGCATAATTGGTCTAGGTGGCTTCTAAAGTATGTCATACATAGACACAGGTATTCTTTCTTGTTCACTTGAACACTCCAACCCAGAGCCCCCCAGGTAATAAATCCACCTACCTGAGTCTATTGTGTTGAAGAGAACACACTTAAGCACTCAGATTAAATCCAAGCTGAGCTCATCCTTAAGCCATCTACTTGGTACCCCATGTACCAAACATGTAGGTGAAAAAAAACATGTGGAAAGGGAACATCTCCAGCATCAAGTCATCTCAACAGAAGCTAGACACAGTGAGATAGAGAATATCCACCCAGACCATTCCCCTTCCAAATTCCTAACCCTCACCATCGAAGAGCATAATTAAGTGGTTGTTTTTTTAAACTACTACCTTTTGGAGTGGTTAACGGAGCAGTAGATATCAGGAACACCTGGAATATGTTGTTCTGTCAAATTCCTGAGAAGATACTCCGAACCCTTAAGTGTCTATGCCCAGTACATCCTGAAACACCACTTCAGGGTTTTGCTCTTTTTAGACCCAATCTTGCCTGCCCTTCCTTCCCTAGGAACACTGGCATGCCATTTTCTCTGGTAGTTGGCGCGGGGCATCCACCTCCAAGCATTCTACCAGCCACTGGTAACTCTCCGACATCCAAGTTCTCTATCAGACCCGTCTCTACCCAGACAAACTTGAGAATTCCCTTCAAAACCTTGCAGGCTGACGAGCCAGTCCGGAGGATGGGTGGAGGAGGTTGCCATGGAGACAGGTCCAGGGCCCCGGGAAGTGAAGGCCAGAACTCTGGTTCCGATTGGCTCTGCGAGCGCGCAGCGTTCTCCTGGCGCACATGCGCAGTGGCGCAGAGGCGAGGTCGCGGCGAAGCCGAGGCGAGGGGGTTTCAGGCCGGGTTTCTCAGCACTGGGTTGGAACGTGCGCCTTCTTCTGGAGTCTCATAATCCTTCCCGAGAAAAGAAGTGGCAGAGCCAGAGGTCCCTCTGCAGCGCGGAACAGAGCCCTCCACGCTGGCGCCCGTGACGCCGCCGCCATTGTTGCCTGTGGCCTCTCGGGCCGCTCTGGCTGCGGAGTGACGGGGTCCCAGCGACAGGTAACGATGTCCCGGGCGCGAGTGTCCGTGCGATCAAGGCCAGACCCCCGAGCCCGTCGACGCTCAGGGGGCCGTGCTCGCGTCCTGCAGGGAAGGCACAGGGAGTGGAAGCTGGGGGTGGGGAGCCTGGGGACGCGCGTACCCATCGTTGCAAGTCGCTGGGGTCCAGGCTGTCCCCCCGCTGCCCTCTGCCTTTCTCCGAAAGGGTGTAAAAGGGACCGGCTGGGAAGGGGAGGCAGTCCAGGCGAGGCCATTGCATCTTCGCAGAGCCTTGTAAACAGTTCTCTTTGGTGTCACGACTGTGGTTGAGTAGGTCTGAGGGCTGGAGCAAGGGGACAGGTGGGTGTGGGTTCTCCTGCAGATCAGGCCACTTCGGAGGTTCTCTTCTGGAATCCTGGTCCC